>NC_083285.1:7737366-8049477 GCF_963506605.1 Zootoca vivipara
TATTTTTCATGCAAGCATGATGGCATTTTCACGTAGGAAATTTGTAATCTTTGTGGAGTATGAGAAAAAAGAATAGGTAAAACAGACCTTTCATTCCGTTAATATCTTTTGCTAAGCAAGCACAGACATTTTGAGTTTCATGAAGGTCTTAAAAATTTGAACTTTAAAACCTCAGACTTGTTAAGTATTCCAAAACATCCCTTTATCTATTTTAGTGCTTCAGTTTTCAGGCGATGACATTGACCTTACAGCAATGACTTTACAGCATAAGGTTTTCTGTTTATTTGAAACTCAAACATAGTGCCAATGCCATTTATGGGTTCATGTTTAAGTCATGTTAGTGTTGGAATCACAAATTCACTTGTTACATGTTAAGGAAATCAAAAATTGGTATTGCTTTATGGAGAATATTCCTCATGGACATTGTTGAAAGGTTTATAAACTAAGGGCCACTTCCTATGTTAAACTTTTAACATGCAGAATATTTCATATACTGCCCGAAATGTAAATTGCACGCTCAGGAAACTAGTGTTTTCCGCTGTGTGCACCATAGAGGCAACTGTTAACTGTGATTGGCTATGTTTGATGTGGTGGTAAATACGTTTAGCACCATGTAATACGCAACGTGGAAGCAGGTTTATGCGGATAAATAACAGTGCTTAGGAACTGGAAGGTAGTTCTGCTGATAAGAGGAACATCACACCGTAAGGCTGTGATGCTATATTAGGGAGGGAGTTTTCTTAAAAAAAAAAATGGGAGTGCTACTTCTGTGTAAACATGCCTAGGATTGTACTGCATGGCTGCAATCCTGTGCACAGCTGGGAATATGCCTTAGACTTCTGAACAGAAGTACAGGATTGCACCGTAAAGGACTTTCAGCTCATGATGCAAAGAATTCTGGTTGACTGGAGATCTTTCACACTTCACACATTTACTTGGGGCATGTACAGAGAAAACAGGCAATCTGTCTACTGGTGTTATAAATCAGGAGATCTCCCATCCCACCTATTACGAAATTCCCCTGACCGTCTTCACAACGCTTAGTTGTTACTTAGGCACCAGCAGTTGTGTCTTTTGGGACTGAAGGCAAGGAAGCCAGCAGTAAGTGGAGCCAGAGCCAATGGCAGGCAGAGGCCATGCTCCTCACTGCTGAATTCTACAAGGGCAGCACCAAGCCTAAGCAAGAGGAAGCTGATGGGTCTGATTCTAAGTAAGAAAGTGAGTAGCTGAGGGCAGGCTGATGCGGAGGGGGCACCACCCCATTCACACTAATGGACCAGCCTCCGTTGGGTGCCTGCACCCATGATTCAAGATCAATCGTTTGACGCTGCTCAACAAACTTGTCGGGAGAGAACCTTGTTGGCTGTTCACTGAAGCTGGTTCACTGCAGCACCCAACTTTTTATGAATGGGTGGGATTTGTGGAAAAAGAGGGGAGAGCCTGCTTTTGATTTCTTAACTGCAGTTAAGGCATTGTCCTATTTATGTTTCCACTGAGCTTGTGGGCTCAGTTGCCATATACCAGGCATAGGCAAACTTGGCTCTCCAGATGTTTTGATACTACAATTCCCATCATCCCTGACCACTAATCCTGTTAGCTAGGGATGATGGGAGTTGTAGTCCCAAAACATCTGGAGGGCCGAGTTTGCATGTGCCTGCCATATACCATGTACTCCAGCTTCAGTGGTTTGCATTACTCAACTGATGAAGATCTGAAATTCAGGTGGGCGTGTAGATACTTGCCTATTCCAGTTTTTTGGTGTAGGTTTTTTTACAGGAGCTGTAGATATGTGTCCTGCTTTTTCCATTAGTGATTTCAGGTGGTTGCTCTTTTTTAATAATAATAAGTTTCGTAAAGCTATAATTTTTGGGTAACTTTCATAACTGCATCTGTCACTTGTCTAACCATCGTGATTCAGAGGTAGTTGGGTGCACCATAATATTGTCACAAGTTTCCATAGAGTAGCCATGTTAGGTGGCTGTAGCAGCAGCCAGATTGCTGTGACACTTGAAAAGACTGGTGTTTTTGTTACAGCACAAACTGTTTCGGGCTAGAAGATGACTAGTTCATAAATGCATATGGTATAATAGGTGTATGAGTCTTTTAATAATGCCACAAGATTATTTGTTGTTTATGGTGTGTGGAATGACTTGTAACCCTGAATGTAGATACATACTGTATTTTTTCATGTATAAGATGTTGCTTTTTGCGGGGGGGGGGGGGGGAGGGAATTACCAGTAGGCAAAAAATGGGTGTCGTCTTATACACGGATAGTGAATGCAGTGGGGGGACGTGCGATTAATGGCAGCAACAAGCAGGCAGCAGCAATTGGGCGGGTGATTGGTGGCTGCGGCAAGGCCTGCTGGCGATTGGCTGCGGCTGTGGCAATTGGGCAGGTGATTGGCAGCTACGATTGGCGGCTGTGGCAAGTGGGCGGGTGGGCTGTTGGTGGCGGCGAGCGGGCAGACAATTGGCAGCTGTGGCGAGGTGTGCGATCGGCATTGGTTGTGGCAAGCAATCGGCAGTGGCGGGCAAGCGGGTGAGCAATTGGTGGAAGTGACCTCTCCCACCCCACCCCCAAAAGCTAAACAACTTAATTTCCTAATTTTGGGTTAAAATAAATAGGGGTCGTCTTATACACGGAAAAATACGGTACTCTCATCCAAATAATAACAGATAAAACTAGCAAAACAGTGGTAGTCAGATTGCAAAAATGCACATCTGCTTTTGGCTTGCATGTGTTTGGCGGTTGTGTGTTCGGTTCCTAACTCAAATTACACATCTGCATCCCCATTGCATGCTTTGCCCTTCCCTTGGGCAAAGGGGGGGGGAATGCTTGCAAATGGGTATGATGTTTAAACCCTTATTCCCTTTCTGTTTAAATCCTTACTTTCAGGTTCTTTTTTAAAACCTTTGTGCTGATGTGTTTCAATGAAGGTATTTTTCACGCGCTATTTGTTGCTCATACTGTAAATTGCCATAATTGGATTTAACTGGAAAAAACAAGGTGTGCTTATAATGATTGATTTTACATGGTACGGACTGCATCACTTCAGACCGCAGGCGGGTAGATCCCTGCTTAAGGTAATATCTGGTCAGTTAATAGCCCAGGACGGCGGTTTCCATGGGACCTGATTGTTAAACAATTGCCCCTTGATACAGGATCACTCCGAAAGGTAGCTTTTGAGGGTAGAAAGATGCAGAGAGAGCTGGGTTTGGGACTCTGCAAGCTCTGGAAAGTGCCTTTTGCAGGGGACTGTTTCTGATGTGTATGTCTACTGTTGGAAACATAGGGACCCAGGTGGCGCTGTGGTTAAACCACTGAGCCTAGGGCTTGCTGATCAGAAGGTCGGCGGTTCGAATCCCTGTGGCGGGGTGAGCTCCCGTTGCTCGGTCCCAGCTCCTGCCAACCTAGCAGTTCGAAAGCACGTCAAAATGCAAGTAGATAAATAGGAACCGCTACAGCGGGAAGGTAAACGGCGTTTCCATGCGCTGCTCTGGTTTGCCAGAAGCGGCTTTGTCATGCTGACCACATGACCTGGAAGCTATACGCCGGCTCCCTCGGCCAATAATGCGAGATGAGCGCGCAACCCCAGAGTCTGTCACGACTGGACCTAATGGTCAGGGGTCCCTTTACCTTTACCTTACTGTCGGAAACAGTATGCCTCTGAATGGATGTTGCTGCGACTCACAAGCTGTGAGAGTGCTATTGTGCTCACGTCCTGCTTTTCGCCTTTCCTTAGGCATCTGGTAGGCTACCATGACAGCGGATGCCAGACAATATGGGCCATTGGTCCAATCTAACAGCCTCTTATGTTCTTTAAGGTTTTATGTGGGTTTGGCTGTTAGTACGAGAGCTACTCTTTGCCTCCACCTATGCTCAACCGTTCCAAAGCCCAAATAAGACCCCAGTGATATAACAAAAGAAACGACACTTGGTTAAGTTCTACATTATTGGAATTTCTCACCCCTGGAAGAAAAACGATAGGGACAGCAGTATTAAACTGTCATCATATTTACTGCCTGTTTTGAAGCTATTTTAGGCAGTGTTGGAATAATAGCTAATGCAGGGAAATAAGGGCATTCAAAGCATACAATCCAATACACCATATTTTTCTGTCTATAAGACGCCCCATGTATAAGACGCCCTCTAATTTTGGGGACTCAGATTTAAGAAAATGGGGGGAAATGGCCCTGCGTATAAGATGCCCCCCCTAATTTTTTACATTTTTTGGGGGGGGGGCGTAGTCTTATACACGGAAAAATACAGTACTTTGTTACACATTGGGCTGTTTTTTGGTAAATCTTCTCATAGGACTGTGCTTCTGGTTTGGTTCCTATTCCATATTAAAAGTTTAGTAGGAACCCATGATTTTCACAGTTTCTTTTAAGACTTACATTGAAACAACGGTCTTTTTCAATGGGGAGTTAGGATTTGGGAATACTCGTTAACTAACAATAAAGGTCAGGTGTGTTACATAACTGAGGTGTGTCAATTGTTCGTTTTCTACATTTGGAAACTTAAGTAACTGGATTTGTATCCAATGCTGTATATTAGACTGCAGAAGTTTTGAAAAATCAACTATTCAAAACAGGAATGGCATTCTCTGTAAAATGCTGTTTAATCTACGATACTGTAAAAATACACACTATTTTAAACATAGCTGAAAAAGCAGTCGATATAAAATTAAGAGTTCTGAAAGCCTTAAAAAAAACAACTTTATGCAGGTCATAATACAAGATAAAACGTAAGACAGTATAAAATGGAAAATATTTTGAACTGTCATATAAAACAATTTTACACTTGTGACTGTACAATTTATCTTTGAATTATTTACAAATATACATGTTCTATGAGCTGATGCTGAATTGATATTGAACTTTTGAGATGGTAGATTGACAATTAAGTATTTTATAATATCAAACTTCCACTTTTTCATTTTATACATTTGCAAGGGCGGCATATTTTTTTTATAGTATACATATACAAAATGTTGTAATGAGGAGTGCTTCTGTTCAGGGTTCCAGCTACATTACTCCATTCACACAAACACACAGCCTTGGTTATTGTAACCCCCCCCCCCAATCCATGCCCTGTTTCCCTGTTTCAAGTATTTTTTTCCCCTCCCATCTCTTTCCCCTGCATGGGGTGGGGTTTTGTTGTGGGGTGGGTTGGGTTGAATGTACCGCTGCTCAATCCTAGCTACGTTGATTTTTAAATTTTTCTCCATTGATTTATATGTGTAACTTTCTCTTCTGTCCACTGGGCCACTGAAAAATATATTACCAGTGTGAACTAGGAAGTCACCTAGTTTTTCAGCCAGAACTCGCCAGAACTCAGTTCCAGCATATCTCAGATGGGCGCTGTTGCCATGATAAGAGAACAAGGAAGGTGTTCATGGTGATTTCCGGCACCTCATTTTTCTAGAAAAATAGCACTTGCAGACAATGAGGTGGTTCTTTCTACCCCGTGTTTTTCTGTCTTCCTCTTCCAGCCACCTGACTAACTAAGTTCCCCCCTCTCAACTTTCTGTGCCCCTTAGCCATCAGACTTTTTGTACCTGTGTGTCCTTTGCCAGCCGGTATGTCTCTCTTGTATCTCAGTGGTACAGTTCTGGTTACAATTAGCCCAAGCATGGGAAGAGTCAAATCAGAATTAATATTGGCATATAGATACACACCCATGGTATAAAGCGGTTTCCCCCAAGATTGAACTGGTTCCCCAACAGTGACAATGCCTAGATGGTTTTCCAGCGGTTTTATACTCCCATCATTCGGTTTCCTGCTCGTCAGTGGGTGTGACAATTAGAATTTTGTTTCTGATGGTGCCTGTGGGGTGGAAAGAAGCAAATTCAAAATGGCTCAGCTTTTGTAAGTTGCTTTTGAGTTTGGCTTTTGGGAGGAAAAGACGAATAAATATTAATATCAAAAATAAAGTAAAAATGGCATGCCCCCAGCAGTCTCCCCAAATGTCAAGGTATGTTAGGAGTTGACCGTCACTATGCAGTTGTGTCTTCTGTTGAATAGATACGCAGCCACTTCTTAATTTGTTGCTGCTGTAAAGTACAGCAATATTGATGGAGCCAGTGAAATGGAAGGCAGATTGCATACTTAAACTGACCATGCCTATTGGGGCCTCAATTCTACCTTTCTGTAAAAGGGACCACACTTGTTTCTTTTAGCAGATCTGTTTAAGGGCAATAGCACACACACACACACACCCAATGCTCCTATCTTTACTGATGATTTTAAAAATTGGGTAGTTTATTTTATTGCGGCCATTGGCCCATATCAAAAACAAAACAGAAACAGAAACAATTCATCATACATTAATCACAGCAAAACAGTTTTTCAATTTGGGAGTGCCAAATTTAAAATAACCCATTAATAACATTTGTTTCATTTAAATTAACCCATATACTGGATAAATAATCCATCTGAGAACTTAATTTAAATCATCATATAAATCTAATATACATCATGTTTAGTTCCCCTTAATGATTCCTGGTTTTGACAAAACTATCGAGGTTGTGCAGTGTAAAAATTGGGTAGGAAAGTGTCCCTTACCATGAGCTCCCGACTGCGTAGTCCATTTGTATTGATTATATAATGATCCTTGCCTTCTTTTTCCTGTGACGGAATAGACGTGTTAAGAGTTAGGGACAAAAATTGGTTTCTCTTCTTTCCTTTAAGTAGCTGGTGGGGTTGAGTGATATATCAATATATCATCAGAAACCGGTTTGAAGTCCATATCATGATATCAGTTTCTTGATTTTTGACCTGGCAATATATCGCTAATCATGACGTTTGTGTGCTATGCAAAAATCACAATGTGGGGAAAACCAGGAAGCCAGTCAATGCCTCTGCGTAGCTCCATTCTTATTTCAGACGTTGTGATATATTGGCATATCGCAACGTTTTGCTGGTGATATATATCGCAATGTTGAAAACCAGATATCGCCCAGCCTTAGTGGTGGGTGCTGGTGCATTAGGGCAAGGGGGGGTGCTGCCCCACTGCAGAAGCGCAACTGGTTCACCTGCCAAGCCAAGAGGGTGCCACAGGGGGCACCCCAACAATGACAAACAATGGCAGGTGAGAGGGGAGGGGGCATTGAACTTTTTAAAGCCCAAGTCTGCCACTGCCCACCAACTTTGCACTCTGGCAGTCCCTTCCTGCCTGCCTTCTTTATATCCGGTCCAGGAGATAGCACAGGTTCAAACTCGTACGTCTCTATGTTGCCCCTTGTAAAACTCAGCAGGGAGGAACATGGGGGTAATATGTAGAATGAATTGGCTCTGCCTACAGCGCCACCTTGCAGAGACATCACCTTGCCTACAAAGGTCTGTATAGTTAAAGCTATGGTTTTCCCAGTAGTGATGTATGGAAGTGAGAGCTGGACCATAAAGAAGGCTGATCGCCGAAGAATTGATGCTTTTGAATTATGGTGCTGGAGGAGACTCTTGAGAGTCCCATGGACTGCAAGAAGATCAAACCTATCCATTCTTAAGGAAATCAGCCCTGAGTGCTCACTGGAAGGACAGATCCTGAAGCTGAGGCTCCAATACTTTGGCCACCTCATGAGAAGAGAAGACTCCCTGGAAAAGACCCTGATGTTGGGAAAGATTGAGGGCACTAGGAGAAGGGGACAACAGAGGACGAGATGGTTGGACAGTGTTCTTGAAGCTACGAACATGAGTTTGACCAAACTGCGGGAGGCAGTGCAAGACAGGAGTGCCTGGCGTGCTCTGGTCCATGGGGTCACGAAGAGTCGGACACGACTAAACGACTAAACAACAACAACAGCGCCACCTACTGTTGGACTCTCTGCTTTCACCCTACCAGCCCTAGCCAACACAACATTTAAAGTATCAGTTTGCTCGTAATTTTGCCACACTGACCTCAGTAATTCAGTTTGAGATTCTACTCACAACAGGAATTACTTTTATTTCAGCGAAATCTGTCTCCAGACCAAGTTACTATGGATGGAGGGATGGTCTTAGAAACCTACCTATAAGCAAATGTACAGCTGTGGTTTCTAATAAGAGCAGTTACTGCAGCATTTTTCTTACCATATTGGGTTTGTACTTTGGTGCGCTGAGCTCAAGGTCCTTTTTTAGCAATATATATAAAACTGCATCATGGATGGTGAGGAAAAACATGGACGGCTTAATTTCCTCATCAAAAAATCCACATCTTTCCAGTTTATCCAGAACGCCATCTGGAGGGGGAAAGAAAACAGGTTTCCAAGCCAGGAAAAAAGGTTAGTAAAAAATCTCAAGCACAACATTCGAATTTATTTAACTTATTTTATTTCAGATTGAGGAGCTTGGTCGCGGGCTTCCAGTTCCCAACTCTTCACTTTCAGAAAAGTTTCACTTTGAAACAAACAGAGAGGCAAACCCAGCACGACACCAGTTGTCAGGAGTCAAGCTGGCAGTAGATTTTGGAACTGGCAGCTGGAGAAATGATAGGCAGGGATGCCCCCATCTTGTTCTGCCTAAGAAGCTATAGAAACCTCCACAACAAGGAAATCTCTTTACACTAACAGGCCAGAGCAGATTAACTGGTATCTCTCATCATTGCAAAAGGTCAGGCTTATTGCTATGAGCGACTAGAAGATTCAGTTTAAATTCTTATTGTTAGCTGTAGTCTTTCTTTCTACGTCAGGCAACATCACCCCAAACTCCACAGGACCTTGGTTTAACATTGATGCCATTTGGTACAAAGCAAGAGTACTCCATGTGACCCTAAAGCTTAAAATATAGATAAAAAAGGTAAAGGTAAAGGACCCCTGACAGTTAAGTCCAGTCGCGAATGACTGGGGTTGCGGCGCTCATCTCACTTTATTGGCCGAGGGAGCCAACGTTTGTCCGCAGACAAATTTTTCCGGGTCATTTGGCCAGCATGACTAAGCCGCTTCTGGCGAACCAGAGCAGCACACGGAAACGCTGTTTACCTTCCCGCTGTAGCGGTACCTATTTATCTATTTGCACTTTGACATGCTTTCGAACTGCTAGGTGGGCAGGAGCTGGGACTGAGCAACGGGAGCTCACCCCGTCGCAGGGATTTGACCCGCTGACCTTCCGATTGGCAAGCCCTAGGCTCAGTGGTTTAGACTAGAGCGCCACCCGCACCACAAATAGCCTCATCCTCAGATAGTCTCTGAGGAAATTGTTCTAACTGCATACTGTAAGTAGCTGAGATCTATTTCTGGGTAACTATATTTAAGATTGGGGTGCCAGGCTACACTGTGTTTGCCACTCATACAACTGAAGAAAAAGCGCCACTGAAATTTCTGGGAATCATGTGCAAGTAAGTACTTTTAGCATTTTAGGGACAGACTTAAGATAAGACACAAACTTTGAGTATGCTGTTCTTTAAATAATCAAAAATAGAACAGGGTCAACTTACCATGTGCTCCCACAATATACACATCCACATCAATCCGGACAAATTCTTTCAAAGTCTGTTAAATGAGAAAATTACAGATAAGTTGACGGCAGGATGAACTGTTAAAAGCTTGCTTCTGTCACAAGCTTCCTAGGTGACTGTAAGCAAGTCACCACCTCCAAACTTCAGAGTTCCTCCCCATTCTCTCGCTCCTCTGTGCAATATTTGGATAGTAATTCTGGCTTTCCATACAGGATTAATGAAATAACATGCACAATGTGCTTTGAACACACCGAAGTAATATATCCATGCTGTGTCTTATTGCTACAGTATACAGTCGTACCTTGGATCTCAAACACCTTGGCTACCAAACAAATCAGCTCCCAAACTATCGAAACCCAGAAGTGAGTGTTCTGGTTTTCGAATGTTCTTTTGGAAGCCGAACGTCTGATGGGGCTTCCGATTGGCTGCAGGAACTCCCTGCAGCCAATAAGAAGCTGTGCTTTGGTTTTCGAACATTTTGGAAGTCGAATGGACTTCCGGAACGGATTCCGTTTGATTTCCAAGGTACGACTGTAGTAATTTTAGGTTGGATTTTCACATTTGTGTTTGACACAGTAAAGTCAGCTTTTGTCCGTCACTTTCATATGCTGGTAACTTTGCCTGGTTTCTCACCCCCTCTTGCCGTGTGGTGAGATCTGACATGTCCTAAAGAATGTGAACAATTGATGGATTTCTAAAACATGCCTGTTCTGTAGCTCTTTAGGGTTACAGGGTTTTGCCCATTGAATGAGCTATGCAGAATGAACATGTATTTTGTTCCAGTGTGGTATAATGTCAGACTAGGATTTGGGAGGCTCAGGTTGAAATTGTTACCTGGACTAAATTCAGTTGTTCACCATTTATCAGTCTAACTTATCTCACAGGTTTGTAGTGTGCGTTACAAAAAGGGGTACAGGAAAAAACCAATGTACGCTGCGCTTTGGGGTTCTTAGAGTAAATGTGAGGCACAAATGTAATAAAATGAATGAATAATTAGCTTTACACTTGTTGGCTGGAAGATATATGGAGGACAATTACCTCTCCAAGGACTCTCAAAGCAGAAACGTCAAGAAACGACACTGCCGAAAAATCTAGGATGACGCTGTGTGTGTCGATTTTCGGAACTATGATGTTGGGAGGAAGGTCTGAGTTCCAGTCTATCTGAACTGGCAAGTCTCTGGTATCTGTGGGCTGGTCCAGTTCTTCAATGCTGTTGTTGTCCAGCTCTTCGTCGGAGTCGCTTATGCCATTAACAGTGCAAATCAAGCCTTTCTGTATCAAAGGAAGAAAATTATAAGAATCCCAATTATTAACGAAAAGATAACTTAGCACACTGGACTGCTGGTTCTGCTGTTAAAGGTAACCTGTTTACCTATAAGTTGCTGGGCAGGGGGGAAACAGGAATGAGAGAGAAATTCTTTAAGATAGTAATGGTTTGTAAATCTTAGAAGAATGTAAGTGAGAAAGAGAAAGCATAGGGCTCCTTCAGGCACTGTTTTTTTGTGATTTCTAGGCGCTAAATAGGATCAGTGGCTCAGGGGGTCAACATGCAGCCCCAAACTTCATTTTATGCCGCTCCCAGTGCCTCCTAAAGCTGGCCTATTCTTCAGTCACATAAGAGTTCCTTCTTTCCTATTCATGTCTTCCTTGTTTTCCCTGAATTTTTAAAATGTCCCTCCTCCAACTTCCTACATAGCTTCAGAACAGTTGGCGGTGTGTGTGTAAACCATTTTTTCCTGGTCATATGACTTAGTAAAAGTATATTTTCCCACCAGCAGAGAACAAACTTGTAGGCCTTTTCAGAATAGTAGGTGATTCGTCTACGTTCCAGATTAGTTAACCTAGAGCAACCCCAAATAGACTATTCATGAAGGAACGTGACCCTGGACAGGAAAAAATGTTGCACACTTCAATCCAAGAGATCTTAGGGTTTTCTTTTTTAAATAAATTTTAGCTTTAATTCAAAAATATGTCAGTTTGTACAGGTTTATACAGGCCATTTCTTCAACTGCCAGCTTTTTATGATCTCAGGAAAACTCCAAAAACTGTCGCTTTCCGTCTCCTGTGGTAAAATGGCATGGCTGAACCTGGGCAACAGCACTGTATCCTGGCATGTGTCTTACAACTACGTAAGTAGGGTAATGCCTTACTTATTTTGAGTATATGTAATATTTGTGAGCCCTCAGTAGCCCCAGTGACTTTCAAAAAATGATCTTCAGACTCCTGCAAGGTTTGTTAACTGGGATAAAAAAAAACTTTAAAAAAACTGGGATGAGACCCTTGTAAATTAAGTGAGAGGTCTGCACAATTTAATGAATGCAGGATACTTACAGGTGTGACTTGAAGCTCTCCTTTCTTCAGCATCCTCCTGATTTTCCTCAGAGCTTTGTTGCGCTTGCGTAGCACCCTCAGTGGCTTAAACCCAACCTGAAACATTTGATTTGATTTGGTTTAGCTTGTTAAATTCACCGCCCTTGTAAGTTCTGAGTGTTATATGCACCTTGCACTCAACTACATTAGTCGAAACACAGCGTTATGAATGCGTTATAACACTGTGACACCAGACGGCGCCATAGAGCTGAAATCGCAACTCAATGCTATTTTCAGTTGTTAGCTTTCCAACCGTTTTTTTGCAGAGCGTTTTCAGAGCGTTTTTTAATAGCTCTGTAGATCTAGCCCTTGGTTCACTGTCTAATATCCAATATTACATGAAAAATAATTTCTGTTAAGGAATTATCACCAGTAATATTGTTGGGTGCCTCCCCCCACTCTCTCCAAGATTCCTAGGGGTTAAGGGCACTCACCCAGGGCTGGTGATCATTTTGGAGAATTGAAATACAAGGAGATTATTGTAGATTTAAGAAATATGACTTATTCACCCAGTTACCCTGGCAACCTTCCAAATTCCCAGTCTCTGTTCACACCTCAGAGCAAGGGGAAAAGAGTTCTCTTGCATTGCCAATGATCCTCAATGGCCCTGTCTTGTTTCTTAATGGCCCTAGCATGGCCCAGGTCATTTTGCATAGGCTATTCCAGGAATTCCTCTGCAGCTTGTATTTCTCCCTTCACATCCCAAATACCGTGGTACCTTGGTTCTCGAAATTAATCCTTTCTGGGAGTCCGTTCAACTCCCAAAACCATTCAAAAACTAAGGCGCGACTTCCGATTGGTTGCAGGAACTTCCTGCACTCAAGCGGAAGCCGCATTGGACATTCGGCTTCTGAAAAACGTTCGAAAACCAGAACACTTACTTCCGGGTTTGCGGCATTTGGGAGCCAAGCCATTCGAGAACCAAGATACCACTGTAATAAAAATCCTACCATTTATTAATTTCTAGGGTTTCAGGGGGTCTCCTCCCCAAATCTATAACAATGTGCTTACCGCTGCAGTCAATTTGTCCTTGAAGAATTCAATATTAGCAAAGAAGATTGGGGATGGGCACCTGAAAATTTTCACTCCCTCTGGCTCATATATCTAGGTCAAAAATACGCATGTTAGTTTAGCACATTGTTTCATAATCAACAGCACAGCCAGACACTAACTACTGCAACCAAGAATCAGGTTCTTACATCTCTATAATCCTTCCTGTTTCTGTAGATGTCACTTCTTCCAACATTTGCCAAAACTGTGCATTTTGGACTGAAAAAACAAATAGAAAAAATCAAATGAGTTGACTAACACACTGTAAGGGGTATCCATCAGACTTCATTTTAATGAAGATGCACGCCTTTGATGGGAGTTGTAGTCCAACAACTGTAGGGCCATAGGTTCCCCATGTATAGAATGGTATTGTTAAGTTTAAACCAACTTAGCAAAGCAATTTCCTTGCCCTAAGAAGCCCTGAAAGCTGCAGTTCATAAGGGGATGTAGTTCTCTTTCTAGCAGTAAGTTCTCCATAACATCATCAATTTTTTTCTGGGGTGGGGTTTCAACTAGGACATACTGGTATAAAACAGATACGTGTTTATGTTTGTCCTATGGGACTTATATTCTCAAGTAAATGTACAGTCATACTTTGGGCTACAGCCGCTTCAGGTTGCGTCTTTTCGGGTTGCGCTCCGCGCTGAACCCGGAAGTACCGGAACGGGTTACTTCCGGGTTTTGGCGTGCATGCGCAGAAGAGCCGAATCGTGACCCACACGTGCGCAGACACGGGTTGCGAACCCTGCAGGTTGCGAACGTGCCTCCCGTACGGATCATGTTCGCAACCTGAGCGTCCACTGTACATAGGATTGCAGCATTATGGGAGTTTGGTAGACACTCAATACACCCTGCAGCATTTTACTCTATGAAAAAGTTTGCTGGGAAGCAGGGATGCCAACTTGAATAAAATAAGGGGGGCAGCTAACCCCCGCCCCACATAATCGATCACATGATGTGGTACGCACACACCATTGGAATGGCACTTCCCATCAACTTGGGGGGTGGGCTCAGACGCCTCCAATATTTTATTGGGGTGCTGAGGACCCCTCAGCCCCTAGGAGTCAGCTCCTATGCTGTGAAGAATTGATTTGGCTGATTTTTAATGTGGATAGTAGATCCTAGTTTAGGCCCAATCTGCATTATTCATTTTCAATACCGCCCCATCTTTAACAGTCTTGGCTTCCCCCCAAGAAATCCTGGGAGCTGTAGTTTAAGGGTGCTGAGCGTTGTTAAGAAACCCCCTATTTGCCTCACAGAGCTACATTTCTCAGAGTTCCCGGGGAAGAGGGACACTTAAACCACTCTCAGTGTGTGGGTAGGTGGGGGGGGGTGTTATTGTGTTGTTGTTTTTACTTTGATTATATATATTGTGGTGTTTTATGTAGATCTTGTTTTGTGAACCACTCTCTGGGTATAAGGCGGTATATAAATTTAATTAATCATCACCATCATCATAAAGAGAATAATAGAACCTGAAGTCTCCTTATGTTTTCTCATGGAGCAAATCACTGGCATAAGGAATATGTGGCACATACCGTACTTTTCCGTGTATTAGACGAGGATTTTTTTTACTGTAAATTAAAGCTCAAAATCGGGGGTCGTTTTATACATGGGTAGTGTGTGAGGGGGCAGACGTGGGATTGATTGCTGCCGCTAGCCGGAGATTGTCAGCAGCTATTGGACGTGTAGTTTGTGGCTGCGGACGGGCTGGTATTGATGGGGTGTCGCTATGGTATTTGTTCGGGCGATTGGCTGAATCTGCCAGCGAGGGGATAGCTGATAGGTGGCGCTTTTTGTCAAGAATTCCCGCTAAAAAAAGCTCAACAAGCCTGAGCAATTTCCCCGGGCAATGCACCCCGGAGAAAAGCCGTGAATGTGACCACATAGTATTAAAGCTAGCTGATTGCCATCATAGACACATAATTGTTTATTCTTTTGTGGTTTATATGCTGCTGATAACACATTACCTTCTGGGCAGGTGTAGGAGGAGCCCCACTGAGGGGTGTGTGGCATGGAGCCCCCCCCCCCGGTGGGCCACTGTTCAGGGTAGGAGAGGGGCAGGGAAGCTGTTGCCCAGTCTTCTCCTGCTGTCCGCAGGGCGGAGCTGTGTTAGGCACAAGCGCCGCAGCTAAGGGGCAGTTCCTTCTGCCGCAGAGCCAGGCTCCAATGAAGGAGCCTGCTGTGGGGGCGCATGTTGGCGCCCCCTCTCAAAATTGCACCTGGGACCACGGCACCCACAGCACCCCCCACGCTACGCCTCTGTCTTCTGGCTGTTAATCTTTTTTTAAAAAAAGCGATTTTAAAAAATGGATTGCATTTTTAATTATTATTTTTAAATTAACAATTATTATACGAATCTGACAAGTTGGGAAGATGGACTCACAATTGTGCACGGAATATAACAGTGAGGAGTTCGAATCCTACTCCAGCTGCCAACCCAAGATCCAGACCCAGTAAGATGCCAGCAAGGAAGCTCACGATCCAGATAAGCTGAGAAGATAGATAGATATTGAACAACCAGGTATCATGGACACATTCAATCAACACAAGAACCAACATCAAGATACTCCATTTCCAATCCCTTACCACGAATGACACAAGACTGAGTTTGGGTTTGAAGCCACAATAAAGTTGGTAGGAATTGTTTTTGGAAAGTACTTATTTCTAAAGCTTACTTATTTGCAGAGAGGCACTCAAGGCACCATATAAGGTTTGGGTATTAGATGTAGTAGTTTGTGACTATAAGTTTAAAGACAGCAAACCTTCTCAGAAATAATCAAACTAGGACAATATATGACTCACAGCACGTTATAAACAAACAGGGGCCAAAAACATCCTTAAACTCATAAAACAAAAAAGAAGGGAGATTGACTCACTATAAATTAATAAAACAATGATCGGCATCCTGTAATCAAAGCAACATTTCTATGAATATTGGGGGTTGGGCAGGGGAAACTCCAGGTTACTAGCAAACAGGTGCAGGGAAAAATCACTAAAAACAAGAATACATTGCATTACAAAAAAGGACATTAGTGCAACATTCTCCTCTAAAGAAATAATCTCATAATTTGCTGACTTCTACTCCTGCCTATACACTTCCCACAACCCGCCCAAACAGGAAATTAAAGTATAAAGGAACTTCTCCAAACTAGATGTAGCTGTGCTGCGATGTTCAGCGTTGGTTATCCCATTGTAGGAGAATCCGCTCCCCATTTTTAAACAACCGTGCATTACCAGTGGTCAATTACTTATCCAGGTTACATTCACACCTCACTTTTCAAGCACATTTAAAACACATGGTTTTCCCCAAAGGTATTCTGGGAACTGTTGTTTACCCCTCACCGCATGACAGAAGCTGCAGCTCCCACGATTCCTTGGAGGAAGCCTTGTGCTTTAGATCTGCAATGAATAAACTTCCGATGTTTGGTGTTGATGTGGCCGAAACGCTTCTCTTGGGTTTTGGAGTGTATGGATTGTTGAGCTGCCTCTGTGATAGCGCAGGTTTTGTATGCACGCTGAGTTTGGCCTTACAGATAGTCCTTTTGAAAACTATTGCTCTGATCGTGGAATACATATCATGAATGCATTCCAATTCCATTGAATAAGTGCAATTGCATTAAGTGAGTGCTATGGATTTGTGAAGCATTTTTCCTAACAAATATAAAACAAAGCTTGCTACAAGGGAGCCAATGAGTGCAAATTACTACTACTACGTACTACTACTACTACTACACCGCCCTATACCCAGAGGTCTCAATGGCAGATCACAGAATAAAATCAAAATATAAAACCACAAAATACACAGTCAAAATAAAATAAAATAAAATAACAAAACAAAATAACAACCCAAAAACCTCACCCCAAAAACCCACATTTTAAAAGGGCATAGGATCCTCACAACATTTAAGCCCCCCCATGTCCGAATTCCTTGTTCTGTCTGGTGAAACTCAAAAGGCAACAGTTTTCTGAATAGCCATCTTTCATAATCAGTTTTAAAGCAGGGATTTCAAGAGTCTTTCACAGTGAGGTTTCTGTTCTATGGATACTTACGCAGTCGTATTTGTCCTTGCCCCACAAAATCTTGATCTCCTTGAACTGCATCAGCATTCCCTTTAAATTGCCCAGAGCCAAAGCTGCGAGGACTGACTGTCAATGAGAAAACAAAACACACTACATGGTGGAATCTAGACACATATAAAAAGTGTTGTGAAATTGCTTTTTTAAAAAAATCTTTTTGAAAAATATTTGGAATTTGCAATAAGCTCACCATCGCCACCTAGTGTCACTTTTGTATAATGCACTTAAAACACACTTAAAACGTTATATTTGCAACTGTATAGCTGAGACCCATGTTTAAGGTCAGATGGGGGCGGGCGGGGAATAGTACTGTGTGTACTAAAATGCTGTGCCTCCCAGGGTGTTGCTGCTTCTCTCCCTTGTTTCCTCCTTGCCTGCTTGCTTCCACCACTATGATGTCAAACTTCACTGTGTGTAATGCATATACTACAACATGAAATATTCACCATGAGGGGGGGAAATAGTGGCACCAAATATACAGTGGTGCCTCGCTAGACGAAATTAATTCGTTCCACGGGTCTTTTCTTATAGCGAAAAATTCGTCTAGCAAATCCCATAGGAATGCACTGAATTTTTTTCGACTTTTTTTGCCCATAGGAACGCATTAATTGAATTTCAATGCATTCCTATGGGAAAGCGCGATTCGCTAGACGAATTTTTCGTAAAGCGCATTCATCTAGTGAGGCAAGCTCCGCTCGAAAAATCCTTTCGTTAAGCGGAAATTTCGTTAAGCAGGGCATTCGTTAAGCGAGGCACCACTGTACTTTTTTTCAACTTGCCTGCACTGTTTTCCTCAATCCATGATGAGGAACATGCTAAAATATTAAGCAAGGTCAGAATAACCCAACAATACTTTTTTTTTAATTGGAGATGAGAGGCGTTCTTACACACTTACTGGTAATTATTCTATAGGAGAGCCTTGATTCTCTCTAAAATCCTTTGATGAGACTAGGTGTTCCATCCACACCAGAGATTTAAAGGTCATTCCCCCAAAGAATTGTGGGAACTTCAGTTTGTTTGGGGTGCTGGGATTTGTAGCTCTGCAAGGAGTAAACTACAGTTCCTAAGATTGGGGGTGGGTGGGAGCCATGACTAGTAAAGTGATATAAATTTGATTTAAATGTATGGTGTAGATGTCAAGTAAACCATATAGACCCCAACAGAAACACCTATACTGTTAGGCAGAGCAAAGTTGGTGCTGCCCCAGGTGGCAGATTTGGGGCATAAGATATGGCAAATTGCCAGTTACTTTACTATTATCATTGTTATTGGGAAGTGGGGCATTGTTTTTATTCTCTAGCTGAGAAAGTGAAAAAATGTGGACCATTTCAGAGCCTTGCTTTCCTGCTGCCAGGTAATTCCTTGCACAGAAAATTACTTTATGTAGATCTGGGGAATATCTGGCAAGCATGGCATTAGGTTCCACTGGTGATGCTATGGTTTTTGTTCTGTCCCATTGAAAAGAATGGCATGCTTTGTTGAACGGCTGTTATGCACATAGAAGTCAGTACCTTCTGCAATGGTTCCAAAAGATGACCTATGGCCAAGATGACAATCAAGACAATGACAGCTGAGAGGAGTCCAGCAATCTGCATGAGAAAAGCCCATTGTCAGTCTGCATCCTAGAATACCGTGTTTCCCCTTTTTTAAGACACCGTCTTATAACTTTTTTTCCTCAAAAAAACACAGGGCGGCTTATTTTTGGTGGGATGTCTTATTTTTTTATTATGGTTTTTATTACCTTACGGTCTCCTTGGCCAGGCCAGGCCGCTGGCTCAGGGCGCTGCTGGGCGCTGCACACGGCGCTGCTGGGCTCTGTCCTACCTGACAAGGCTGTTGTATGTATTAGAACAATACAATGTATGCAAAAATGTAGTTTGTTAAGGGTTGGCTGGGAACTGTAAATTTATGAGGAGTAAACTACTGTATAATGCCCAGAATTCTTTGAGGGAAAGCAAGTTCTTTGAATGTGCATGAGATCTGAGTTAATGCTGCATGCAGTCTACTTTTGCAGTGGGAAGACTTTCCTAGGAAATAAAGATCAGACAGAAATCTGTCTATTTTCTGCTGATGTAGCTTTTCTCTCATTTATTTCTATCACCTACCGGTAAAGCAGAGGATATGCTGTTGACAGGATGGGCGTATGGGGAAAAAAAGAGAGTGAAGAAGAAGAAGAAGAAAGGGGCAAGGGTGCTCCGAGCTGCTGAGCACTCGGTGCGCTCCAGCAGCTGGTTCAGGGTGGCGGGCCACTCCGCCTGGCGCTTCGCCTGGCGCTGCTGCGCGCTCGGCGATGCCGCACGCTCGGCGATGCCGCGCGCTCGGCGATGCAGCAGCGGCGGTTCTGGGCGGCAGGGAGGAAGGCTCCTCGGCCGGGCTCGGCAGAGGCCCAGCCGCTGGTTCTAGGGCTCCGCTTGGCGCTGCCGCGCGCTCCGAGTACTCAGCGCTGCCGCAGCCGCCGGTTCCGGGCGGCGGGGTGGAAGGCTCCTCGGGGCTCAGGGGCTCCGCTTGGCGCTGCCGCGCGCTCGGCACTGCAGCAGCCGCCAGTTCCGGGCGGCGGGGTGGAAGGCTCCTCGGCCAGGCTCGGCAGAGGCCTGGCCACAGGCTCAGGGGCTCCGCTCGGCGCTGCCGCGCGCTCGGCGCTGCAGCAGCCGCCGGTTCCAGGCGGCGGGGTGGAAGGCTCCTCGGCCGGGCTCAGCAGAGGCCCGGCCGCTGGTTTGGGGGCTCCGCTCAGTGCTGCCGCGTGCTCCGAACGCTTGGCGATGCCGCGTGCTTGGCGCTGCAGCAGCCGCCGGTTCCGGGCAGTGGGGTGGAAGGCTCCTCGGCCGGGCTCAGCAGAGGCCTGGCCGCTGTTTCAGGGGCTCCGCTCGGCACTGCCGCGCACTCCAAGTGCTCGGCGATGTTGCGTGCTCGGCGCTGCAGTAGCAGCCGGTTCCGGGCGGCGGGGTGTAAGGCTCCTCGGACAGGCTCGGCAGTGGACCAGCCGCTGGCTTGGGTGCTCCGCACGCTTGCTGCTGCAGCAGCCGCCAGTTCCAGGCCCTGAGCTGGCAGGCACGGAGGTACGTCTTATTTTCGGGGTATGTCTTACATTTTACAAATGTTTAAAATTGCTGCCCTGGCTTACTTTATGACTACGTCTTAAAAAAGGGGAAACACGGTACTGCTTTCTCGAATTCAGTTAGTGCAAGATCTCGGCTTGTCCAATACCTGTGTTTTGCCTCCTGTGCTTTCCTGGACCCCCGACCTGGACAGCGAAGTGCTTGCGGCAAATCCTTTGAACGCACCGCCAAAGACATTGCCTATTCCAAAGGCGATTAATTCCTTCAAAAATACCAAAAGGATATTTATACTTTATGACCAGACAAGGCATTCCGTAAGCCAAGTTCTTTCTCTGGCAAATTATATATTTTCTTCAAAAATATTCACATTCCTCACAATGTCCTAAACATCGCTCGGTTCTCTAAATTTAGAACTAGCATCTGTAGTGATCACTTACCTGGTTAGCATCAATGGGGTAATCATGCTTTATGGAATATACCTTCGCCACTGAAAAGGCCACAGCAAAGCCAACAATCGCAATAGCGAAACCGTCACCCACACAGCTTTCAAAGATACTTATATCTGGTGAAAAAGGAGCCTGAAACCTGAAAGCAAAGGTCAGAGGGGGGGTGTTGAAAATGCAGGGCATAAATAACCTTTGTAGCATGTTAAAAAAGATGTGATTTGCTGCCTCCTTTGTGTGTGTGTGTGTGTGTCACACACAGCACCATGTGCAGTGTTTGCAGGTGTGACTGACTTTAATATGGACAGGACAGGATGAATGGACTCCATTTTTGCTGTCTCTTAACGCAGGTCAATGAGCCTGAGTTTCCACAGCCACCCCCACCATGAACCACCCCCAGCAGGATTGGGAGCAACAGCAGCAGATACGTTCTACGCTTTGATAATAATGGCTCTCCCCTCTCCTCCTCCTCCTCAAGGCTGGCTTTCGTTATTGCCTTTTATGAATGGCTAAGAAATAACTGGAAGGTCCTGAAATGACACTTCCCTTTGTCTCTTTCCTTCCACCCCCAGCTAAGGAGGATACACTTCAGTCTCCCTGTGAAAAGAAACAATAGAAACAGTAGTTTGGGTCAGAAAACAAGATGGACCCAAGGAGCAACAGAGAAGAGGAAAGCAGAGCATCAGGCCCTGTGAGATAACAGTATACAGTGGTACCTTAGTTCTCAAATGCCTTGGTGCTCAAACAACTTGGAACCCAAACACTGCAAACCCAGAAGTAAGTGTTCCAGCTTGTGAACTTTTTTCGGAAGCTGAACATGCTCCGTTTTGAGTGCCACACTTCCATTTCGAGTGTTACGCAGAGGTCTGTCTGTTTTTGCTATTTCTTTTGCATTTTTTGTTTTTACGGCTTTTTTGTTTTGTTTTTGTGACTGTATGGAACCCAGTTCAGCTATTGATTGATTGATTGATTGTGTGACTGCAGAACATTGTTTATCGCTTTCATTTTATGGATCAATGGTCTCGTTAGATAGTAGAATTCATGTTAAATTGCTGTTTTAGGGGTTGTTTTTAAAAGTCTGGAACGGATTAATCCGTTTTGCATTATTTTCTATGGGAAAGCGTGCCTTGGTTTTGGAACGCTTTGGTTTTGGAATGGACTTCCAGAACGGATTAAGTTTGAGAACCAAGGTACCACTGTAATGCATTGGGGGGGGGCTGGTTGTCACCCTCTGGAGATCCTGTGTGGGAGCAAGTAGGCTTTGGCTGTCTACTAAACTGCTTAAGTTGTGCCTCCAGATAACCTCAGTCTGTTTCTTTGAAAATAAACCCCAAGACTATAAAGCCTCCAGAGACCTCCTTCTGAAGAATACCATCAGAGATGGTGAATTTTTTTGTTCCGAAGGTGACTGGAAATATTAATACCTCCCATCAAATTTATGGATGACCGGCTTATAGCTCATAGCTCAGGACCCATTTACAAAGCATTTTAACTGTCCTTCTATATTTGGGTCAAGGTGTGGTAAATATGTTCCCTACAACTTTGCTTTGAATGAAAAGCTTTTTATCTTAAATTTGTGGCACTACCATTCCCATTCAAGAATAGGGTGTACTTACCCCCTTTCAAGCTTTCCAACAGTGTCTACCTGGAATTTCCCTTTGAAATCACAACCATAGGATAGCCCAGTTGCGATGACAGTCTGAAAAGAAGCAAAGTAGCCGGCATAAGATTTCAGCAAGGTGTTTCTTGTGTGGTGTAGTGGTTAAGAGCGGTAGACTCGTAATCTGGGGAACCGGGTTCGCGTCCCTGCTCCTCCACATGCAGCTGCTGGGTGACCTTGGGCTAGTCACACTTCTTTAAAGTCTTTCATCCCCACTCACCCCACAGAGTGTTTGTTGTGGGGGAGGAAGGGAAAGGAGAATGTTAGCCGCTTTGAGACTCCTTTGGGTAGTGATCAAGCGGGATATCAAATCCAAACTCTTCTCTTCTTTCTCAGCTAGTGAATAGACATATCTTCCATTTGCTAAAACTTTGCCATAATACTTGCCTCCATATTGTCATATTTATCTTAGCTACTTACATTTATATTAGCTGATTACACCCGAGGCTCCAGAAATAAAGAGTTCATTAAAATGGCCAAACAAGCCCAGGCTATATTGAAGTATATTGAATTTTTTTTGGGGGGGGGGTGTGACACCTTACTGTAGTCCATCACAATAATAACAGTTTGGCATCATTTTTGCAGTGACCTTGTCAAAAATATTGTAACACAGGGCGGAATTCAGTGTCGCACCATGACAAACGTTCCATCTGCTTTGTTCATCCCAAGCCCCCTGAGGCAATTTCGGGGTGTTTGGAGGGGACAGTGGGATAAGCTTTGTTGCACAAACAGAAGTCCTTGCACAGGGCTTCTGCTGTGCCCTATCTTATTAAGTATAAAGGTAAAGGGACCCCTGACCATTGGGTCCAGTTGTGACCGACTCTGGGGTTGCGGCACTTATCTCGTGTTATTGGCCGAGGGAGTCGGCGTATAGCTTCCAGGTCATGTGGTCAGCATGACAAAGCCGCTTCTGGCAAACCAAAGCAGCACACGGAAACGCTGTTTACCTTCCTGCTGGAGTGGTACCTATTTATCTACTTGCACTTGTACTGCTAGGTGGGCAGGAGCTGGGACCGAGCAACGGGAGCTCACCCCATCACGGGGATTCGAACCGCTGACCTTCCAATCGGCAAGCCCTAGGCTCAGTGGTTTAGACCACAGCGCCACCCGTGTCCCATCTTGTTAACTATAGTGTGATGCATTTTTGAATGAGCTGTATTTCCTCATAAAAGACAACCTGATACACCAAGAAAACACCAACTGAAGAGGATTTTAGGTGGATCTCTTTCTTTCTTTCTCTTTCTTTCTTTTACTATAACAGTATTATTTTCCTCAAGCTGAACAGAAGTATAACAGTTTGCATCAGTATGTAGAAGCAGCCATGTAAACAAACAAACAAATAACTCTTGGCTCCCCCTCCTTTCTGTATGATAACAGCCATTTTAAAAAACAACAAAAACACAGAGAGAAAAACAATTACCACAATGAGTTCAATGGGGATAGGTGCTGGGAGCTTGGTTTTGTAACGTTCATTCAATTCTTTCACCACAAACACGATGACCAAGATGATCAGCGCAGTGACAAGGTCTGCAATGTTCGTTTTTGTAATCTGCTCGAATATACCTTTCAGCGTCTGTTGCACACACAAAACAACAACAACAACCATGATGGAGGAAAGGGTTGTGGTAATTTACTTTGGCAATTGTATGTCTCGTTTGAAGCACTACTCAGGGGTAGTAATGATACTGGATGCCTCAGAGTCAATCACTTAAAGGCGGGGGGAGGAGGAACAAAGAATGGACACTGCACTGAGCTGCTTGGAGGAAACCGTATATAATATTCATATTGCAAACGTTGGGCTGAGCAAAAAGGAGCTTGCAAGGGCTGGAGACAAGTTTTTTAACTGCAAAAGTCACCAGGGTATTTAAAAGCATTTCTTGTGGTTACTTCTCAAATACCTAGCTAGAGAAAGTGGTGGCGCTCCCGAGGAATAATCGGGTGCGGGTCGGAAACACTCACCCATATAATTCCCAAAGGTACATTATATCCAGGAACTGTCAGCTGAAAGATGAATTTCAGTTGGGACACGACAACATGGATGGCTGCAGCTGTAGTGAATCCGCTTATTAACGATTGGGATAAATAAATAACAATGAAGCCGACTCTCAGCACACCCAACAGCAGCTGGAAGAGACATAAAGAAACAAATGCTGCTTTGATGGGAGCAGAACAGAAAAGAAACAGCAATCTCGCTAGTCTCCTGATATTACTGCGAGCGCTCCAGTTGGAGAACAGCCTTTACCAAAGGTGTCATGGGCTTTGAAGAAACTCAGTCTCAGGACGCAAGGGAGAAACGTGCTAAGAGGGAGGCACGCTTGGCAAATCCACACCGTGATCAACTCCCGCCTGGAAACCAATGTCCCCACTGTGGAAGGACGTGTGGATCCAGAACTGGCCTCCACAGTCACTTACGGACCCATTGTTAAATTTGTGTTTATGGAAGACAATCTTACTCAGCTATGAGTGAAGAAGAAGAAGAAGAAGAAGAAGAAGAAGAAGAAGAAGAAGAAGAAGAAGAAGAAGAAGAAGAAGAAGAAGAAGAAGAAGAAGAAGATGATACTGGGCTTTTTAAAAAGTGCTCTTTATGTACATTTTCTTACATCATCACACTCCCTCATGTGGGCTTAAGTGTTCTGTGGTGGCTCCACAGTCACACTGAAATGCTCCTTCCCTGATCTGTTGTCCACCTCATGCTGGTAACTTACAACCAGAAAAAGTGTCAAAGCAATACAAAATACATAAAATGCTCACCCAGTAAAATATTAATAAGAACAAGTCCTGTCCCCCTGTCTGCTAAAAGATAAGCACTACCTTTGGAGGCAACCTAATTAACCAAAGACCCAGGTGAACAAAAGAAATCTTAGCCTGGTGCCTAAAGACTGACAAGGATGGTGCCAGGCGAGTCTACTTGGGAATATCATTCCGCAAATGGAAAGGCCACCACTGAAAAGACCTGTTCTCATACAGTCGCCTTCCACACCTCCCTTGGGTGAGGCATATGAAGAAGAGCTTCTGATGAAGACCTCAGAGTTCAGGCTGGTTCATATGGGGAGAGGTGGTCCTTAAAGTATTATGGTCCGTAACCATATAAGGCTTTCCATCCATTGGAACAACAGCCCACGAACTGACTCGTGTAAAATGCAAAGGGAGCATCTCAGTTGACTGGGCATCGCAGGCCCTTTTCGACAGTGTGCTTACTTTCTTCTCGCAAGACACTGTGGAGTGATTTTGTGGCACCAGAGATGGATAAACCGATGAGGACAAGAGTTACATATATTGCTTGGAAATGCTTACCTGAAAGATGCCCGCAAGCACAGTCACTGATGCAGCCACCACGACCCTCTTCTGATTGATCTCATCCATCAACGTACTGTTTGCTAGTGTGCTGTTACCCACTGGGTCTGGGACTATTCTTATAACGGCACCTCCTACCATCAAGCTCAGGACAGGAAAAGGACCTGTGTGGACATTGTTAGCATTGTAAGAGGTTCAGCTTAAAATATCCTATCAATAAGAGAAACTTGCGCCATGCCCTCTTAAGTGTGTGAGTACAGAGTAAATAAGATTAGAATTCCCCTCCGTTCGTTAAGGAGTTCTTCAGCCATTCAGATCACACTATGTTCTTCATCCTGAATTTTGTTTTTGGGTAACCTCTCGATGGTTCAACATTGAAACCGATTACCTCAAACAGAAATGGGGAGCTGTTGGGTCACCAAGGTGCTGTTGACTCAAACTCCCATCAAGGCCAGCCAACGTGGCCAATAGTCACGGATGATGGGAGTTGTAGTCCAGCAACATCTGGAGGGCAAAGGTTCCCCACCCATGACCTAGAGCAGTGTTTCCCAAACCTGGGTCTCCAACTGCTTTTGGACTACAACTCCTATCATCCCTAGCTAGCAGGACCAGTGGTCAGAGATGATGGGGATTGTGGTCCAAAAACAGATGGCAGCCCAAGTTTCGGAAACACTTACCTAGAGGAATGGTGGGCTCTCCTCCACTGGAGGTCTTCCAGCAGGATTCTCTACTTCAAGATTTCTTTCATTAAGCGGGAGGTTGGACTAGATGACTCACAAGGCCCCCCTCCACTTCTATGATTCCATAACAAGGTTGTTGATAAAAATCCACTGCATTTTACTTGTGGCTGAAAACAAATGCCTCTCTCTCTCTCTCTCTCTCTCTCTCTCTCTCTCGTGTGTGTGTGTGTTTACACATACATGTAGCGGACAGATCACATCAATGGGACCGACTTATGTAGGCCTCTGTGTTTAGTCAAATCACCTCTGAATGAGTGATCAAAGGTACATGAGAGTGCCTTTCTGGTGCACATGCTCCGTGAGAAAAGGAGTCCTCCCCTTAAGTGGTAGGAAATGCTTTGTAGACATGGAATATTTCCCATCATGAAAGTAGATGGAACATTATCGGATCCATGCACATAACTCTGAATTACAGTCCTATTCTTTACCTGCTCCATGTTTTTTTCTGTGATACCCACTGAAATCACCCTGCTCCTAAATATATAGCATCTTGTTTTATGGTGTTGTGCCAGTACTACGGTTGGCTCCATTATCACACAATGTACTGGAGCAGCCGTTCTTAGGAGTGATGCGTAGCAACAGTATGTTCTACTGGAAGAAGTCTAGCTAAGGTACATTAAAATATTGGAGAAGGCGGCACCGTACCAAGGTCCATTGGAATGCAGTTCAACTTACCAACTGATATATGTCTGGAAGAGCCAAAGAAAAAGTATATAATCACTGGGAAAAAGGCTGCATAGAGTCCGTAGCCTGGAGGAATATTTACCAGCAAAGCAAATGCCAGACCTAAAATTAGAGAGAAGAAAAAGTGCATCACCTTGGAGAATATGATTGCATGTAGGGGAGAGGTGAGCAGTTGTCTACCTTCCAGAACTTGTTGGACTCCAACTCCCATAATCCCTCACTAGCATGGTCAATGGTCAGGGGTGATGGGAGATGTAGTCAGGCTGAATATCTGGAGAGCCATGGATTCCCAACCAATGATATAGAGGAACCTCTAATATGAAAAGAAATGATGTGCCATTTATGAAAGAATTGAAAATATTTACCTTGTAGAACAGCTACGAGCCCCGTGCTAATTCCCGAAACAATGTCGCTGAGAATCCAGTCCTTGAAGCGGTAGGCAGGTAGCCAGGAGATGACAGGAAACAAATTAAGAGCTACTTTCTTTGCTTTTTGTGGAGTGCAGCTGAAAAGAGAATGATTGAATCATGCAAAAGTTAAACTATTCATGTCCCCAGCTGGATGAGAATGTATATAACAGAAAAAAAATGTTTGCTACTAAGACAACGATATCTTTTTCCATCAGGAAAGTCTAAGCAGAGGCAAAGAACCTGCAAATATCCAAACTTTGTTTTAAAGACAGTAAATCATACCCTCCAACATTTCTCTGATGAAAATAGGAATGTCTAATTCAACAACAACAACAACAACAACCATTTTTATTACCGGTATTTATGTCCTGCCCATCTGACTGGGTTGCCCCAGCCACTCTGGGTGGCTTCCAACATATTTAAAAATATGATAAAACATTAAACATTAACTATACAGGGCTGCCTTCAGATGTCTTCAAAAGGTTGTATAGTTACTTATCCCCTTAGCTTCAGGGTCACATAACTTCCTACCCTCAAACATTTCTCTGACGAAAATACAAAAGTCCTAAGGAAAAGCGGGACATTTCAGGATCAAATCAGAAACCGGGATGGCTTCTGTAAATCCAGGACTGTCCCTGGAAAACAGGGACACTTGGAGGGTCTGCAAACCCAAACCCACTTACCTGGGAGGGAGTAAGCCTAATTGAATTCAGGAGGACTTACTTACAATGGTTAGAATTGCATTCTTATGGCCCCACAGACTGGTGTTTTATTGTGGTATTATCCGGCAACACATTCTTAACACGATACCAGTGCATTTGTAGTGCCTTAGGTCCGGGACCTGCTTGTTTGTTGATCTCTTAAAGCCTTTCTGTATTGTTCTCCGGTTCAAATATTTCCAGAGTGGTTTACGATAAGGAATGCTCAGGAAGGACAGAAACTTCTGACAGCGCAGAAGGGGCCGATAGCTCAGGTGATCTTGATTTTCTGATCTTGGTTTTCTGTTGGCTCCTTGTGCGTTGCCATCTATGGGCAACGCCTAAATCAAATCAAACGTACACACCTCCGCTTAGCTGTGAAATGAATGTGGCTTGAGATTTCCTTTCAGACCGATGCTGGTTTGAGAGAAAAAGCATCAAGCAGCACAACAGCATTAATTAAGAAACTACAGGTTAGCTCTGAGCAACATTGCATGTACCTGCACCAGCAGTGTGCAGCCAGAGTAACTGACAATGTGTACTCAGCGAAAGATTCAGCCGCCAGCCCAGCCAGATTCTGAACAAGGAAATGTAGTGGAAATCTCTTGTCTTTCATCTCAGGTGACCAGCCCTGACACATAGGGACAATACTATATTGCCTCCCACACTATTCAGGATTGGTCTTGCCTCCTTGTTTGGATGGGTCGCAAAGATGTGTACAGGATTGATTTGAGTAGCAGTTTGGTTATGTGCATTGAACTACTCAGAGAATTAAGACGAGTCCTTCAAGCTGGTGGTTCTTTCTTGTTTTCTCCTTTAACATGCCAGAATGCGATATGCAGGACCCAGTGGGGAACAAATGGTTGAAAACCTTTTCGGAAACCAGCTGAAAACCTTACCAAGAGGATAGAAAATCCTGAAGAATTACCCCGTGGCACCATTTTTTAAAAAAATCCATGTTTACAAAAGAACGTCTCTTACCTAAAGCATGCTCTGAGATGGTCCACAAAGTTTTTATGGTATCTGGGCACTTTCTGATGCTCTTCATCAAATGCCAGGTCTGAGTACAATGGCCGAGCCACAACATACTGGTTGCCAACAGGTTCCACCATGTCTCCAGAAAACACTCCCCTACGAGCTTTTTGAGTCCTCCTTAGCGTTAGTCCCTTAAAGCCCTGGAAACAAATAACAGAGTGTGCTTTTAAAATAGCTTAGTATTATGAAGCTCACAGATGAGTGAACTCTAAATTAAGCATTACCACCTTTGAAGATCAAACGGAAGAGTATTGAGGCATTATATTTTTCTCAATGGCCAGCTTCCTCCTTCCTCTTCACACTGCAAAGTGGTGCATCTCTGGGGCATCCCCGTGCCCCCTAAAAAGAAAGCTCAAAAATAAAGGAGGCAGGCTGCTTATAAATGTGCCAAAAGATTGGAATTTGAAATGGCCAGGATGTGTGTGCATTTCTTTAATGTTTCCTGTTATAATTGTGAGAAAGGGGAACACTATTGGCTTTCATTGTTTTTACACTTCAGCAAATTTTGGAACCTGAAACTTGGTTTGTGGGTGAGTTTGGTGTCATATTGAGATTTACAGTAAGCAACAACCAAAGGATCATTCTCTGTATACTGAGAATTCCCAAACATGAGGAAGAAACCTATTATGGCAGTTATAATTAGGGAGATTTTGGCTTGTTCCAGTAATTTATTATTATAGCCTGTCCTTAATACCATGGCTTTGCAATAGTTGTTAGTTCTTCTCATTTGCTACTGTGAGAAGTGATCGTTCTAAATATTTGTGTTGCTTCTAGCTTTTAGTTGTATTAAGATGCATGCTTTATGGTTATAAATCACACTGCTTTATGTATTTTACACTACTTCGGAGCACAAGCGCAAGCTTGGGCAGTGTGTGTGGAGGTCCTGGAGTGCCCAGTCTACAAGATCCCCCCTCCTCTCGGCCTTGCTGACGGGGTCCAAAAGAAATATTTTTGACACCAGCTTGGCTGCAGGAGTTGCTGGAAGGAGGAGGGCAAGGCACCAACCAGCCGTCTTAGGGACTCCACTCCTGATTTGTGTAGGAATTATTCCTTAGCCTTTTCTTCTCCCAAAGATATCCTACAAGGCAGCAGAGGTTTAGGACCAGAGTTTTCCTTCTCCTAGATGGGCTCCTTTCCCAGGTGGATGAGCCCCATCTGCCCCTCACTTCTCTCCACAGCCCATGCAGAAGCCACCTTCTTGGCGGTTTTACACTACCACCGGCTCTTTTATATGGTGGAAATATGGAACACTAACATTTCAGGGATGTTATAAATACATTTCAGGGATGTTATAAATTACTGAAGTGGCAGCCCTGCAATTCCATCCTTCGGTGAGACCATCAACAGAAAGAAGGAGATTATCCTAATTCATTAATAGCCAACGTAGAGAAGGGACCCATCTTCTTACGCAGGGCATCTTGCAACACATCAGCCGTGACATTCACGTCAAGGGGACTCCCCCAATATAAATGATCAAGGACGCGGCACTTACACTGCCTAAAACATTTTGGAAACATCGAAAGATTTTCAAAAAGAAAACATCTCTAGGATGTTACATGTTTTAAAGCACACTTCTCCAAACTGATGTCTCCAGAGCTCCCAGTCACAATGGCCAATGTAGGGCAAAGCATATGGAGGGTCTATATAGGATAAATCCTAGGTCTCTTTCTCGGTCATTTCTTTGCTGATGCCTTCTGCTTTAACTTCTCCAGGAATGAGTTGGTTTGGCTTCTTAAAAAGCATGCTTGTTGAACGATTAGGGACGGGAAGGGACTGCTCCTCAGCAAAAGGATCCTTTCTGCATGCAGAAGGCACCTAGTTTAGTTTTGGTGTCTAATGCTTTTTTTAAAAAAGGGATTTTGGGTCGCTGGGCTGGAAAAGACCTTGAGACCTTGGAGAGCAGCTGTGAAGAAGAAGAAGAAGAAGAAGAAGAAGAAGAAGAAGAAGAAGAAGAAGAAGAAGAAGAAGAAGAAGAAGAAGAAGAAGAAGAAGAAGAGTTTTGGATTTGATATCCCGCTTTATCACTACCCTAAGGAGTCTCAAAGCGGCTAACATTCTCCTTTCCCTTCCTCCCCCACAACAAACACTCTGTGAAGTGAGTGGGGCTGAGAGACTTCAGAGAAGTGTGACTAGCCCAAGGTCACCCAGCAGCTGCATGTGGAGGAGCAGTTCCCCAGATTATGAGTCTACTGCTCTTAACCACCACACCACAGCTACATCTGTTCTAACACTGAGCATTAGCTGCTCTCATCCTGAGATTTGGTATAAGGGAGCTTTGTGCATTCAGACTTGTCCTCAAGATGGAAAATAAAAAATACAAACTGGGAGAAACACTTGGAACCTAAAAGATTATCTAAACTAAAGTCCTTCTCTTGAACTTTCTATTAATTGATAGAGCTTTGTGAGGAGAAAGAAAAGCAATACTGTAATACAATACCCAGTGTGAAAAACCTCAACTTGCATCCCATGGGGTTTAGAGAGAGAGAGAGAGAGAGAGAGAGAGAGAGAGAGAGAGAGAGAGAGAGAGAGAGAGAGAGAGAGAGAGAGAGAGAGAGAGAGATATGTGTCTGGGCAACGTTCAAAACAAATAACTTTGCAAGACGAAGGATCGCATCCCATTGCAGCTTTTTCTAAATGTGTGAGATCTTTCTGCACACTGTCAGCTACTCAAGACTTATTCATGTCCCAGCATCTCACAATATCAAGAACCCTCGGCGTGAGAGATGGAATGACCCAAAGGCATTGAAAACATTGAACATTTGTTCCCTGTTCTTATCCTGGTTTAACTTAGGCCTTGGAAACGTGTTCCTTAGATTTTCACCCACAAATTCTAAGTTCTTTAAACATCTTTACTATTTTCTTCTTGCATGCTTGTCCCCCCCCATCAAAAAAATGTTGTAACCAGAAACTGTTTAGTGTTGTGTCCTTACACAACACTTTTCCTCAATGTATCTGTTTGCTTAGTTCCAGTTTCAAGTCTGAAAAGGGGAGAGAACCATAAATGCTCCTTGTAGTTTGTTACGGTAATTATTTTTAAGCATCATCCCCTCACTTCTTTTCAGTTATTCTGTTTATTAGGATGTTCCCGTCCTGATATTTCCCCTAAAGTAAGTCCTATTGAGTTTGATGGAATCAACTCTCAAAAGCAAGCATGCTTAGGCTTACGTCCTTATTTTCATTTCAAGTTTATGACTGAATGACAATTAGCATGCATAGGTCTTTGACACAACCACAGGGGTTCAGCGATGGATGTGTGGGCGAAAGTGTGATTGCTTGTCCTCCCTCATCCTACTGTGGCACCACATGTGGGGATTAATGGGGTCCCGTCCCCCGCTGCTTTGATCAGAACATCTTTACTTCTGAACATCCCCTTAAGTTAAAGAAGCCATGAGCCTGCGCCACAGGGCTCTGTTTGAGACAGGGCTGGCTCAGGGGTCTTTTCCTCCTCTCTTTCTCTCTCCCCCCCCCACTCCAATTAAAAGTTTTGCTGCCTTTTCTGAATTGTAGTATGTTGAACAGCAAAATAGTAACACCTGACTGGGCTGGCCCACCCATGAGGCAATGTGAAGCGGTCACCTCAGGCGGCCGATCTGGGCCTGAGGAGCACACTGCTCCCTGTGGCCGCCACCTCCACAGATGTGCACTTCCACCACAGCTGCCCTGATTCTGCCGTGGCAGGATGTGTCCGCAGTGGCAGTAGGGCATGCCCATGGCATCAGAGGCTGTGGCTGTGGCGTGGCAGGGGCATGGCATGGCATGGCATGGCCACAGCAGAGATGTGCCGTTGAGGCATTTTGCCTCAAGCGGCAAAACATCCCGGGCCAGCCCTGGCACCTTGAACAGAGTTCAATGGGTCTTATTCCCAGGAAAGCGAATACAGGGTTGCAGCCTTCACGATCAAGGATTGGCAGCAATACTTCCCACCTTTCCTCATTTTCATTTGACTATCTCCTCGGCCATTACAACGTGCCTATATGGTGGTCGATTGGGATTAGAAAGTTTTAGATTAGGCATCCCCCAACTTCAGATGTTTTGGACTACAATTCCCATCATCCCTGACCACCGGTCCTGTTAGCTAGGGATCATGGGAGTTGTAGGCCAAAACATCTGGAGGTTTCCAGGGAATACAGGGATATATAGATATCGCCCAGCTAAAGACTGACCAAGCTACCTTTGGGAACCTCTTCTCAGAAGAGCCGTGGCGCTTTCTCCATCGACATCTCTGAGGCCTATGTCCCTGAATTGTGGGCACCCCATGCATATGTTGAGTTTGCCTCGAAGGCTTGCACAGCTCTGCTTTGGGAAATGCAAGCCCCAAACCGAAACAACAGCACAATCAAACCAGCAGCATCTAAACCCAATAGCCGCACAGAGCTAATTGTGTGTGGTTTGGGGGTTGGTGCCTGTGCAAATCTTTAAAAAAATCAGTGCATCAGTTTACCCAGGCTTCTGATTATTTAAGCACATTAGATGCGCCACTTGCCAATCTGCTAAAGTTTACGTAGCCTCTATATCTGTAAAGTAGATCTCTCTGTATCTTACCTGAGGAAGTTTCCAGTGAAGCTGGGCAGAAGCATGCAGATAGGAGGAAGGCAGAGACAAGTCAGAAAAGGTGACTGTCCATTTAAAAAGCCTCCTTTTATATAGCTGTGGAAAGCACAATCACATACAACTTTAATAGCTAACTTCCATTAACTTTTACAGGGTAGGAAGACTTCATTGTGGCCTTGACCTTTGAGCCCGTGATCAATAAGGATGATAAGGAACCCTCTCGTGCTGATTGCTTCCACGTTTTCTTGGCGATTGCCTAACATTGCAGGATTGGTTTGCATAGGTTACAAATTGTGCTTAAGAATGGCGGTAATGGTATATCCCAACCTAAATTGCGTTAGAACAACAAGGGATCAGAAGGCCACCAAATAGGGACAACCATAAATGTTGTGAAAGAAGAGGCCCTAACTTCCTGTAAGGATAAAGGGATTATTTTACTAAAGATGGCAGCTTATGGATTGCTGTATCTTGTTTTCCTAGTCCACAGTTAGGTAAACCAGAATACAAAATTTCAGCATCTGCCTGTGACAAATGCATTGATTTTTATTATATTTCTATTCCGCCTTTCCTCCAAGGAGCTGGTGCCCTTTTATCATCACAACACTATGAGTTAGGTCAGGCTACAAGATAGTGATTGGCCCAAGGTCAGCCATGGTTCATTGTATGACAATGTGGAGCAGGGCCTTCTCTGTGGTGGCACCTGGATGTTGAATTCTCTCCCATCAGAGATGCAGTTGTCTCCTTTGTTACCAGCTTTTCAACATCAAGTTAAGACATGGGGCCGTATCCAATGCTGCAGCTCAGCTGGTGTGCAATGGAACTGTTTTTCCTGCCCCCTCCAGCCTCCTGCACACACTCAAAAACAGCTCTGGAGGGTTGGGGGATCATCTGGAGAAGATTGTGGGGGGCACAGGGTGGAGGAAAGGAAGTCCAATTGCACCAACAGAACCCCCCTGGCACAGCCCTGAATCCCATTCAGTTGTATTGGTCATGCTCAGGTTTAAAGCCATTAAAATTAATGGACATGACTAACTTAGGTCCATTATTTTTTAACAGGTCTACTCTGAGTTGAGTTTATCTGGAATTAAACCATTTTGTCCCTTACATGACTAACTTAGGTCCATTATTTTTTAACAGGTCTACTCTGAGTTGAGTTTATCTGGAATTAAACCATTTTGTCCCTTACATGACTAACTTAGGTCCATTATTTTTTAAGAGGTCTACTCCGAGTTGAGTTTATCTGGAATTAAACCATTTTCTTCCTTATGGGCATTTGGAAATGACAGAAGTCATGACTTGGCTCTTGCTGCTCTTTTCACTTTGATTTCTTGGTTTTAATGAAAAGTTTGCTCTGTGGTCTTTGAGTGTAATCCTGTACACTCTCCTGGGAAGCTTTGGGTTGAAGGGTATATTATGTAAGAGAGGAAGCAACAAGTGTTTTGGGTTGAGGCACCGTGATCCCTACAGATAGAATTGGCCTATCAGTGTGCCAGCTTTTTTTAAAAAAACCAAACCGCCAGCAAGTGCAAAAACATTCATAGAGCGGAGAACATTCAACTTTACCTGGAATGCTTCTGGCACCTAGCAAAGATCATCAATAACTACCATTCAGCGACACGATCTAATTGCAACGGAGAACAAGTTCCTGCTGCCAATTTGCGCACCTGTGCATGAAATAACACTTCCTTTAACACCCAATTCCCCCACCACCATCAATTGACTGGTAATTTACTCACCTTTTGTGTGAACCAATGTGGTGCAGCAGTGGGAACTGGAGCTGTTCAAATTTTTGGCGTGATTTTTTTGTTTTTAGTGTAGTTGTCAACTCTTTGGGTGGTTTTCAACTAAGGTTTACACAGAGTAGATCTATTGAAAGGAGTACAGTGGTACCTCGGTTTAAGTACGCAATTGGTTCCGGAAGTCTGTACTTGACCTGAAGCGTACTTAACCTGAAGTGAACTTTCCCATTGAAAGTAATGGAAAGTTGATTAATCCGTTCCAGACAGATCCGCGGGGTACTTAAACTGAAAGTACTCAAACTGAAGCATACTTAAACCGAGGTATGACTGTAAACTAAACTTTGCCATGTCCATTAATTTCAATGGGTCTGCTCTGAGCAAAACCTTGTTGAAGACCACCCATAATGCGTGTATTATATTTCTACAACACAAAGTACAATGGCTTCATCCTTCTTAACATCATATTACTGCAAATGCTAAGTGATGATACTAGACCCAGACTAAATTAATTGCAGTTAGTTCCCACTGAAAGAAATTGGACTTATATTGCTTTTTATTTATATATATACAGTATATAATTTTTATTACATTTTTAAATTTACATTTCAAAATATTCATTTAAACAACCTTCAATCAATGGCTTCCCTTCTTCTCTTTCCGTGGTTCATTTTGCATACCATACATCCATGCATATTTTACATGAACTAAACCAGGCATCCCCAAACTTCGGCCCTCCAGATGTTTTGGACTACAATTTCCATCTTCCCCGACCACTGGTCCTGTTAGCTAGGGATCATGGGAGTTGTAGGCCAAACATCTGGAGGGCCGAAGTTCAGGGATGCCTGAACTAAACCATTCAGTAATCCATTGTTACATCCATCAAAATTTATTTACACTGCTGAATTTACCTTAATGCCACAAGCGTTTTTAAATAAACATAATTTCACCCATATATTCAGTAAACATTTTCCAGTCTTCTTTAAACGTACATTCTTCTTGTTCTCTTATTCTATATGTTAAATCTTCACGCTGCATGTATTCCATCAGTTTAAGTTGCCATTCTTCTTTGGTTGGGACCTTGCTCATTTTCCATTTTTGGGCTAACAAAAACACGGGCCACAGTAGTAGCATATATAAATAGCATTTTTTGACACCTGGGAATTTCCCTCTGAATTATCCCCAACGAAAAGGACTCTGGTTTTTTTTGGAAAGGTACTTTAAAACATTTTCCCCAATTCATTATATATCAGTTCCCAATATTATTTTACAAGTCCACCACATATGATAAAACGTACCCTCGGACTTACATTGCTAACTTGTCCCCATGATTGAAATAAGACTTGAGTTCGACTAACTTAGTTGGACCACAAACCCACGTTTTGAAATTATGTTTGTTTAAAGTTATATTAAAGAGATTCTATCTGATTTTAAACCAATCTCCATGTACTGAATTTTGCACATATACAAAAGAAAAGAAAGAACAAATCCCACAGAGAGGGTGAGAAGAGGGGGGAAGGGGTTTGGGGAAGATGGGATTCACTCAGCAATCCCACTAACACTATTGAAAACTATTGACCAAGCCATGGTCCCTTCCAACTCTACAATTCTATGATTCTATGGAGAAGACAATACAGGCTTAAGGGATCCTCAGTTTAGGGCAATTCAATCCTGCCTGGTGGGCAACATGTAATGTTTCTGTTCTGCCTACTCTTATAACTATGGCCAAATTAGTAAATGAACCTTGACTGGCCTGCCCGGGGCCCAAGACTAAAAGTTTCTAAGCTTTTCTTTTTGTGGATTTCTTTCCACATCACTTGGGCAAGATCCTCCTAAATTGTTTAAATTTTATTTTCCATTGCCCGGGGATAAATGAATCTGTCCATTTCGGTTCTTTGTTTTTCTCATTTTTCCAATCAGTTCTGCAGCAATTAAAACGTATCGGGATTTTAGTGTGAATTCCTTGTATGCTGTTTTGACTTGCATGCACATTTCCCCCTAATATAAGGCATGCTTGTGGGAGACATTCTTGTCGCTAATATATGCATTTATATGCACACTTCACCTTGGTGTGTGTATTTCCTTACTTGGCTGGAGAAGTACAGTGCAAAGTTCAGAAAAGTGAGAATTTTGAATGATGGGTGTATGTCAGTACATCTCTCCCCCCCCCCCGAATATGCCTTTAAACACAAATTAAATCAAATTCCTCCTCCATTCCTACCACCAACATATATATATGCAATAGCACAATGCTGCCAATTTGTGTACTTAAGCATGGCAGAAACAGACCCCTGAACCCCAATGAACCAAGTGATTCATAGGTTCCACTGGTAATTTATTACCTTTTGCAGTAGCCAGTGTAGTAGATCAGATAAGAATGTTGGGTTTCCAAGTGTGAAACAAATGGCTCTTTCTCCCCAAGGGCAATTGGATAGTCTTCAGAAAACCACTGTTTTGATGTGTTACTTCCTTGCATATTTATTACACATGTAATAAAAGCAACTTTTCGGCGCCAGGGTAATAGATAAAAACAGAAGGCAAAGGCAGAGATGGAGTTATTCAGTGCCATTCTTTCTGCACATATGTTAAATTCTAAACTCCCATCACGTATTTTTGTATCTTGTAAAAAGCCAGCGGCGAACTTTGGACTCTCAAATTTCAGCGGTGCTGTGTGCGACACTAAAATTCGGTGCCCACCCGCCTCTCATGTCCCGTTCCTCAGCATTGTTGTGCCGCCCTCTGCCCAGCAGCATGGCACCCAGTGTGGCCAAACCAGTCATGTTATCCTAAAAACCGCCTCTGGTCAAGCTACAGCAGATGCTACAGCAGATGCAGTCCCTGCTTTTCAATGTGGTGCAAGTTGTACTGTGCAAAAACAACTTCTTGGGTTCACTTCTCTCAGGGGTACTGTCACAGGAAGCATTTTGCCCCCTCCGCCCATAAAGTTGGCCAGAGCTGCCTTTTATTTTCCTTTCCTTTTTTTTTCCCTTATAGGCTTCTGTGCCACCAAGTATGGACTCTCCCTTCCTGTGTCCGATCACGTTGCTTCTGGGCCTGTAAAGCATGCAGAGGATAACGCTCTTCCTATATCACGTGGGAACGTTTCCCCTCACTTTTACAGACTCTTGCAAGCGAGCTGCAATTTTAACCATAGCCCCTTTAAGAGCAACTTAAAGAAGCTTGCAATTGGGAATCGGGGACATTGCGTGACAAAGAGACAAGCAGTGATGGCTGAAAGGTTTTTGTGAAGGTCCTGGCATTTCTGTGGCAATTGGAGACTATGTCTTGCTACTGCACATTAAGGCAGCAGGTCAGCAGGGCAGGCAATGATTTCAAAGCAATGATTCTTCAACTTCGTTGGACTGGTTGTGTTGTTCGAATGCCTGATTATTGTCTTCCAAAGCAACTACAGTACTCTATTCCAAACTTTAAAATGTAAAGTGTAATGCTGGCGGTCAACAAAAGAGGCAAGGCAAATCTTTAAAAATGTAGGATAAACACCGACAACTGGGAAACACTGGCCTGCAAGTGCTCCAACTGGAAAACAGCCTTTACCAAAGGTGTCATGGACTTTGAAGACACTCAAACTCAGGACGAAAGGGAGAAACGTGCTAAGAGGAAGGCATGCTTGGCAAACCTCACCGTGATCAACTCCCACCCAGAAACCTATGTCCCCACTATGGAAGGACGTGTGGATCCAGAATTGGCCTCCACAGTAATTTATGGACTCACTGTTAAGACTATGTTCATGGAAGACAACCTTACTCGGCTATGAGTGATCGCCAAAAAGAAGCAGAAGCAGGGCAGGCCAAATTGTTGAGGTTGCTGTTGTTGTTGTTGTTGTTGGGGCCAGATGTTCTTCATTCCTGCATTACCGCACTTTGGCTCAGTGGCAAACATGTGAGGACAACCACGGGCCTGCTTGTCTTCTCCAACAGCGATTCACACTCAACTTCATCCTCAAATGCTGTGGAGAGCTTCCATGCCCCTGCAATGTGTGCCAAAGCTGCCCAACCACATACCTAGATTCAGGGTTAATAATTGCTGTGTTCTCGTCTACACTGCTATTCATCTTCTGCCCTCGGTTTGACCTGCAAATCTGGCCCAGTTCCTTAGAAATATGAGGGGCATATGTGGGTGGGTGGGTGGGACACAGTAATAGAAGAGCCTTTCGCAGCCAAATGATGAAGCCTTGACATTCCCGTGTCCGCTCTCTTGCCTTGCCATGGAAATTTCCAGAGAACAGTAGAAAGAAAGCAGGCCCATCCCATTGTCTTGCAGGGATTTTAGTTCATTTTATAACACGATGGAATGTAATAAACACTCAAAGGCTGCAATTTTGGTTCACGTTTAGATTAGAATATGTTTGCATTACAAAGTCATCAAGAACACAAGTTTATTTTACTATTGATGAGGGTTTTTAGCGCCTTTCTTTTTTACTTTCCTCGTAAATCTTTACGTTTCCACCCAGGGTTGTGTGTGAGAGTTGGGTTGTGTCTCTGACAGGCTAGTCTTGGTAGAAGAATCTGTGCCAGACCCACAACCCAACTTCTACGCACGCAGCCTCGGCATGATGAGCATGCCTTACTTTTTTTACAGGATTCCTGATTGCCAATACAGAGTCTACGGGTTGTATCTAGCGTGTACGTGCATAGGCTCTGTGCTTGCAAAGCTGGAAAGCGGGTGGAGGTCACGGGTAGGGTAGGGTAGGCCTGTTCAACATCTTTATAAACAACCTGGACGAAAGAAATGAGGGGATGCTCATCAAATTTGCAGATGATGCCAGACCGGGAGGGGTAGCCAATTACACTGAAGACAGAATTGGGATTCAAGATGACCTTAACAGATTTGAGAACTGGGCCCAACAAAATGAATTTTAATAGGGACAAATGTAAGGTACTACAGCATCTAATCCTATTATTCCCCTACCCCCTTTCAAGTTCGGTAGATTCCTCTGGACAACCTTGCATTCACATGTTGGGTTTTGCCAACATTGCAATCCAGTTTTTTTGTGGTTTGACTTCTTTATGTTGCACAAAATGCCGTACATTTCTTGTTCCAGCCCATTAATAACTAGTTAAAAGGCATCACCATTTATTATAGTCACTTTGTAAGTAATTTAAGGTGAAGCAAGGACAAATAAACATTTGTTATAATACAGGAAATAGAAAACCTATTAAGAAAAAAATCAATTCATTAAATAGTCACCAGTGACTCAGCAAATGAATAGTTGCTGGAGTGTGTTGTGAGCACATTCTGAAATGAAGAAGGAATGTTTCTTCTACAGCAGGCATCCCCAAACTGCGGCCCTCCAGCTGTTTTGGCCTACAACTCCCATGATCCCCAGCTAACAGGATCAGTGGTCGGGGAAGATGGGAATTGTAGTCCAAAACATCTGGAGGGCCGGAGTTTGGGAATGCCTGTTCTACAGGAACAGTGTAGTACACTATTGAATCCTGATTTCAGATGCTCTTCTAGTAGAAACATTGATGTATCTTTTATTTACTAAAATGAAACACAGGTATGTCATAATAGATACAGATATGTGTTTACAGTACTAAAATAAAGCACGACATGTATTAATAGTTAAGATTTCCAGGTGTAATTTGCATGTTTAAATCTTTAAACCTCCCCCCTTAAATAAATTCAGACAAGACTCAAATTTTGGTTTGTTTTTTTGGCAGAATTTAGGCCACAACTTTATTGATTACATCAGGTGAGTGGTTGCATAGGCTCTGGTTCGACTAGATCTCTGCACCCTTGCAGGTAGCGCTGACCCAGGGCGACAGCCTAGGTCAGCCAAGGGTGAACATCTGGAATAGCGGAAAGCTGGGGAAATGCTATGTCCACCACCCAGATGTCCCCCTGGACTCAGGCACGGGCACAACCCCTCTCAGGGTTGACCAAACCATTGAGTCCCTGGATTCCTTTAAGAGAATACCCTTCACATAGGGATGGTGAGAGCGTTCCCCCATCCCTATCACCTGAACCAGAGCCTATCCGCAACCTTACAAGTTGATATGATTTGCTACATGGCAGGCGAAACCCAAGTGGCACCAGCCAATCAGCCAAGTGGGGGGAATTCCTGCCGTGCCCCTGTCCCAACGACAGACGACAGCATAGCAAGGTCAAGCGCGCAAGCCCTAAAAGTAGGGAGAGGTGGGCGGGTGTTCCGATGCACTGACCAAAAGAGGAATATATAGGTCCCTTGATCAGTTTGGCTAGCGTCCCATTGGCCTGATTCAACCCAGCATCAAGGGTCCTACCAATAGGGTGTTGTGGCTATCTAATCGTACCCACCCACAACACAGGGTTCGATTGACAGGTTGCACCACAACATGTGCCCTCTTTGAGGGAGGACACAAGTTACTACATTCCTAACAAAGGACTGTTTATAAACTTAGGGGCAATGCAACCCACAGGGAACAATTATTATTATTATTATTATTATTATTATTATTATTATTATTATTATTACAGTATTAGCATTTGGGCTACTGGCCAATGCATTTAGATTCCCTTAATCCTATTGATTTCAGTGAGCATACACACATCTGAGTCTGCATCTAAGAGTGGCCACCCAGAGGAAATGACATTACCTGTCAGGCTGGAAAGATCATGCCAAAGGTTTCTCTGGGAGGTCATTTATGGTGTGTGAACATATTTCTCAATATCTTCTCACTAGTCTCCTTATCTGCGATCATTTCCCTATCTATTTCTGCTCGCGTTGCAGAATGAAAGCTATGAAAAGCCTGCTTCTCCCCATCCTCAAAGGCTGCTTCAACCTGACTTTTCCAAGAAAATGTATTGCAACCAGATGAGGTTGACTGGCATAGAACTTTCACAGGACATAATCATAAGTCTGAATTGCCGGGGGGGGGGGGGGAATGATATGTAAGTCATGTGGACATATGAATGCTGTTTGCTTTGTATGGCGTTGTTGTACAGGGTTTAATTCCCCACGGCTCATGACTACCATGCTTTCCCATAAGTTATAAAGCCCCCACTTTATAGCAATAGTATCAGTGATGCAGTATGTTTTCCCTATGACAATGATGCAGTTATAAAATTCCTGTAACCCAGGTGGCATTGTGGGTTAAACCACAGAGTCTAGGCCTTGCTGATCAGAAGGTCAGCGGTTCGAATCCCTGCAATGGGGTGAGCTCCCGTTGCTCGGTCCCAGCTCCTGCCCACCTAGCAGTTCGAAAGCATGTCAAAGTGCAAGTAGATAAATAGGTACCGCTCCAGCGGGAAGGTAAACGGCGTTTCCGTGCACTGCTCTGGTTTGCCAGAAGCAGCTTTGTCATGCTGGCCACATGACCCGGAAGCTGTCTACGGACAAACGCTGGCTCCCTTGGCCTATAGAGCGAGATGAGCGCCGCAACCCCAGAGTCGGACACGACTGGACCTGATGGTCAGGGGCCCCTTTACCTTTATCTTTTATGTTTTCCCTATGACAATGATGCAGTTATAAAATTCCTATATGGAATTATTCTGAGTAGGGAATAGTGTGCAAGCTGCATGAATGAAAAGTGCAGAAAACCCAAGAGGGACATCTTTAAACATCACATTCTGGTTCACGTATTCTTTCAAAGTCAGTTTACAAATGCACAGCCCCAAACCTGACATAAGTTTCACTTCCAAAAAAAATTTCGGCAGAATTTGAACAATAGCCAAGCAGGAATGCCACTGATTTGTGACCAAGCCGGGATGGCATGGAAATCTCTGCTCCCCTAAGTATCTGCTGTTTTCTGTTCACAGCCTTATGGACAGCACTGAAATTATGCAAAATGTTCATGGAGCGGGTTGGTTTAACCCTTGCAGCAGTGCTGAATTTCATTGCCACAGCTGCTAATTGTAAACTGGAGAGGCACTTCCTACTGGCCAATGGAAGTGTGAAACAACATGAGTTTACTTTATCTTGATGATGTCCTGCATTAACTAGAGTAGAGGAAAATCAGGGGAAAGTCCATGAGCTAAAATTAGCATTAGAAGGGAAATGTTACAACGTGATTTCATGAATGTTTGTCAAAAGAAACCAATAAAGATGAATTGCAAAAAAAGAAGAATTTTACAGTGCCAAATAAAATATCCTCGGGTAAATATATTTGTGAGAACATACAAAATGGATCATAGTAGAGAAAGCTGCTTTGCAAAAAAGAGAGTTCATGTTAGGGAAAAAAATACATACAGAAATTCATATACTCAGAAGAAATTCCCACTAGAATTTTCACGAGGACTTCAAAAAAATAATCATCGCAAGCTGGAATGACAATGTGGAGAATCAGATTTAAGACTGGAAAAATTAGATACTGAAATTGACAAATTTCACTGTCACCCATCCCTATTTAGACCCCAGAGCAGGAGTGCTGTCATGCTACATTTAGCCAATGTACAGACAGCTCAGTCTGTGAAGCATGAGACTCCCAGGGCCGTAGGTTTGAGCCCTACATTGGATGAAATATTCCTGCTTTTCAGGGGGTTGGACTAGATGACCCTCATGGCCCCTTCCAATGCTACAATTCTATGATTCCACACTGCAGAGGATACAGGTGGAATATTTCATTGTGGGCTCTCCAGTTAGTCCCTCAGATGTCAAACTTGGTGGCAATGTGCGGGCAAGCAAGACAGTGAAACAGGACTATCCATCAATATACAGAGAAAGGGATTCTGCATACTTGGGGCACTTCTTAGGTATCAAGAAATTTTTTATCTTGTATTTAAAAATTGGTGGGTTTTTTTAAAATAAAAACAACAACAACAACTCAACCCTATAAAAGCTGTTCATGTACAAAATCCTCTTCTAGGAGTCTTACAGATATAGTTAAAAGATGACGACCAAGATCAGTTCCATGACACCAGATCTAGGGGAAGGGGGGGGGCTGGCTGTACAGTTTGGTACACATCAAACTTGGACCTTTTCAGTCCAGCATAGGCAAGGGAGGGCTTCGTGCTCCATCACTGGGGGGCGGAGAGCAGGCGGGGGCGGGGCTGGCGCATGTCCTAGGGGTGGGGAACGCCGCCTGCAGGAACGTGGCGCCCAGCACCGGGCGGGGGGGAGCCGCGATGGCACGCTACTGGGATCGCGCTGCCGGGGGCAGTGCGCTCCCCCCGCACTCCTCTTCCTCCGCCAGTGAGCTCAGGGCGTGGAAGCATTTCATTCCATAATAGTGTTCACCCCAAAGCACAGCATCACATAGCATACCTGCCAAGTTGCTGTCAGAGAAATAAGGGACTGGGCGGAAATAGCAGACGGGAAGTAGCGCTGCTGCCATTTTGGAACTGGGCAAAGCAGCATCAAAAGTCGCTTCTGAGCATGCTCCGTCCACTTCCAAAATGGCCGCCGCGCCAGAATAAACCGGGAAAGAACAAAAAAATCCATTTTTTCAGCTAGGAACAGCTGGAAAAACGGGGATTTACCGGGGAAAACGGGAGACTTGGCAGCTATGACATAGTTCCATAGAAATATGTGCATTTCTATATTACATGGCCAAATACAAAAGAGGGATTTTGTGCGTGGAATCAGGAGTCCTTGCAACTCGGTGACACGTTTGATAGAGTGGCCGAGGAAAAATAACATTGGACTAACCGTAGCCTAGCCTATGCTCTGCAGTCATGGATGATCACAAAGCCGCTTTCTTAATTCATAGTCACTTTCATTTTACTGGCATAATCATTGGGGTTGTTGTTTGAAAAGCAAACACACATAAAGGAAGCATCTCAACATTTCTCCAAGAATTCTGGGACCTCTGTGACCTTGCGTGACATCCTATGAAATAGAGGAAAGAGCAAGCCTTTGATCACGTTCCATTGGGAGATGGCTCTTTCTGGCCTCATACATTCAGAGCAATGATGCTCTTGCCAAAAACCATTTCCGCTGTGGGGATGAAACTATGAGTGGGCATTTGGCTGAGCAATAAGTCTGAGATTAGACTTGTCTAACATCAAGGCGTGTCTCAGGCAGTCTGATTTCCTGCCACCGCTTTAAATCCTATGGATCTGAGATCCGCATTGGTTGTGTGCCATGACTATGGTTGGGTAATACTTCAGAATGCAAGTATAGGATGAGGGCTTTTTTTCAGCCGGAACTCAGTCCCGGCCCCTCTCAGGTGGGCACCATTGCCATTCTAAGAGAACAAGCGAGGCATTCATGGTGAGTTTCAGAACCCCCTTTTCTAGAAAAATAGCCATGTCCTGACATGTTCCCTCATATGTGTACATGTGTGTTTTTAATAAAAGACTGCAAGTACAAAGTACCAAATCAGGAATAAGCCTTTTTTTAAAAAAATGCGAATGGGAGAGACATTTAAATATGTTCTATTTTTAATAGGAAGGAAGCAAATTCCTATTTAATAGGAAGGAAGCAAATACAATTTAATTGCATTTTTAATACCCTGCATGTTGCTATAGGCAGGAAGCCTGACCACGTGTCAACTCAGTCTGCTGTTCAGGTGCTAAGCAAGCAATGTTAAGGACCCTATTCTCCTCTTTTATGGTTCTTTGTTGGAGCCAGCGTGGTGTAGTGGTTAAGAGCGGTGGCCTTGTAATCTGGTGAACCGGGTTCGCGTCTCCGCTCCTCCACATGCAGCTGCTGGGTGACCTTGGGCTAGTCACACTTCTTTGAAGACTCTCAGCCTCACTCACCTCACAGAGTGTTTGTTGTGGGGGAAAGGAGATTGTTAGCCGCTTTGAGACTCCTTAAGGGGAGTCAGCGGCGGAGCTTCATGCTCTGCCACCGGGGGCAGAGAGCAGGCGCACTGCCCCCAGGGGCGAGGTGCGTGTTTTGGGGCGGGGCGGGCAGCCGCGATGGTGCCCCTGGGATCGCGCCACTCGGGGCAGCCCGCCCCCACCACCCCTATATTCCTACGCCCCTGAGAGGAGTGAAAGGTGGGATATCAAGTCCAAACTCCTCTTCCTCTTCCTCTTCTTCGAAGTTCTTAAGTGTAAAGTTTGACACATGGTCATCATAGCAGTTAGACCTCCAAATCAACTTCCATCGTGCAACCTCCATTTGCTGGTACTGTATGTGGTTGAATCCTGCCCCCAAATGCTCTGGGTTTAAATTTAAATTGCTACACCAGGCCCGTGCAGAGAGCGGCAGGGGCAGCCAAGGACACTTGCCCCCGAGCCTAGGAGAGGTAAGCTGGCCAGGGGAGGAGGACCAGCTGCCCCCCCCCCCCCCGAGATTATTCTAACCAGACTTTAGCCCCGGACCTCAGACAAGTTCTGCACGGACCTGGCTACAAGTGTGGAATCTGAAGTTTATGCACTGTTAAAGTCTTGTAAAAACACATGCTGCTACATGTGACCATCTGACCCTGTGTGTGATTTAGGTGAAATACTTCATAAAAGTACTAGTCAACTGTTGCCACGCTGTCCTATAAACTATGTATGATCATGCAATTTTTTTTACAAAGAAAGTGCAAATTGCATCAGTTACCCTCCAAGTGTCCTGATTTTCCAGGGAGAGTCCCGGAATTACAGAAGCTGTCCTGGTTTGTGATTCGATGCTGAAATGACCCCGTTTTCCTTTTTCCTCCCCTCCATGTCTTGGAGAACAATTAAAAGTGGTGTGTGTGTCTGTGTAGGTACGAAAATTGAGTCCTGTTTATCCTGAAAGTAAAATTTCTGCACCAAATGAAGATCTCAGTGAAGCTGGCATATGAAGCCCTTCCTATAATTTTGAAGGGAAAGCTAGGAGAGGAGGAGAAATTCAGTTCAGTTTGCATTGAAAGTCGAAACTTCCCAAATTCATACTTTTTGGAACACCGTGCAAACCGAAGCACAGCCACCTTTTGAAATGTGCACTTCTCCAAATTTTTGCAACACAGTTCTGCCAGCCAATAATGTGTACAAAAATGCATCTGTTGCTGTGAAGTGTGCAGATAAATGCATATATGGGTGAATGTAATGTGCAGAAATGCATTAGGTATTGGGAAACTGTGAATTTTTGTGCGAATCAAGTCAAAACTGAATAAAAAATGTTTTATCAGGAGAAATTTGCACAAAGATACTGATTAATTTTCATGACAATTCTTTTTAAAGGAAACAACAACAACAACAAATAAATAGCAAGTTGTTGTGGAAATATGAAGAACTGGATTTAAGACTTGGAAAAGCAGAAGCTTGAAGAACCGAAATGGCTAGATTTGTCTGTCCCTAGATCTGAGTAAATGCCATGTGTACTTCTACAATTTGCTTCTGAAAAGGTGAGAGTTGCTCTGTGTGGTATTGCAGCGTACTGCCATTCAAGAAATGCAAGACCAAACTTCCCTGGGCCTGTAATACTACTGACTGAATAGTTCCTTGGAAACAAGCCAGTTCTAAGTGGAAGAAACATTATTGAAGATTGCGTAGCATCCGACACTACATAGCAGAGCAATCTTTTTATTAGCTAGACAAAAGTTAATAAACTTTGAATACTGATATACTTTGATACACTGAGCAATACTTTCCAAGATAATCGGCCAACTCTTTCCCTCCCTGCGTAGTAATCAGTTGTTGCTTGCTTTTCATCGGGACATATCTAAGTATCTTTCTCCCAAGGTTGGAGGGTAATCACATTTTCCAGCACTGAGTACAATACTTTGGGGGAATGTGTTTCCCCTCTCAGTTACCATAACTGCGTGGAGCTGTGTGGAACACAGTTGCATTATAGTGGAAGGGGGGGGGGAATTGCAAGAAAAATGAGTTCTTCGTGCAGAGCAAGTGTGCTTCTCCTCACAGGCCCTTAGCCAATAGATGCCCGCAACAATCACGTAGCAGAGATGGCAAGATGGGACCTCTGACCTCTGCTGACCTCTGGTCACTCGTGTTGTTGCTGCATACCAGGATGGAGAAAGGAAGGGGTGAGGCAAATCTGTCACTCCCACCAGTGCGTTTGTATTGTGTCAACCTCACTGCCAACTAGCCCTCCCTTCATCCCAGTATGCGGCAGTGATGCAGGTGATTTGGAGATCAGGTGAGTGACATTGTCCCACCTATAAAGTGCAAAAGAGAAGGTAATGGGGTAAAAGATTAGTAAGTATATAAAATTGTAAAACTGTTGACAAACTATTGGAGAATGGGTGAAAACGTTGGGGTTTTTTTTGCTGGGAAAATGTGGTTTCTCTGTAAAAAGGTGTGTTAGAAGACCGTTGTACTCCTTGCAACTATTAAATGTTGGAAATCAGCAAGCATGGTTTCCTTAGCAAATCCAGCATTTACCTAGGTAAATTTAAGGCATTGTTTAATTTTACGTGCCAATAAGCCACGGTTAATGATTCACAATAAATAGCTTTTTGCTAGAGCCTTAAGAATGGTCAATTTCTTTAGCACTTTTCATGGAATGCTTTCAAGGTGATTGGCTTTCCTTCGCAGCAGGAGAGATAATAAGGATGGTCCCTGACTGGGGTGTGTGAATAAACAGAGTAACAAAACAAGCCACACTCACATTAGGCTTGACCCAAAGATATACCAGCAGGACAGCCAATTCATTTTGATATAGTTGCCTTTTTATGGATATTCTTCCTAGGTACCCATATAAAGAAAGGTTTTTCGATGGTGATGATTCCCCCATGGCACCCAGCATTCTGTATCCACCCACATGGCTCTAAATTTGAAATTGGAACACTCCCCACATGAACTGATCTGGACCCTGAGATCATCATCTGAGGCCCTTCTTTGTGTGCCTCCTCCACAAAAGTCTGGAGGGCAGCAACACAAGAACGGGCCTTTTCTGTGGTGCTCCCCATTTCTGGAATGCTCTCCCAAGGGAGGCTCGTCTGGCACCTTCATTACATCTCTTCAGGCACCAGGTGAAAACATTTCTCTATCACCTGGCCATTCTACATCCTTTCAGATGTGTTTGTGGGATGGGGGTTATTGGCTTGCTGTTGTTTTATTATCTACTAGCTGGCCCTGCTATGCATTGCTGTGCCTTAGTCTGTCAAATGGGCCCTCAGAGTCCCCCTTCAGACTCCTCCCCTCACCCCATTGGCCCCACCCATGACCCTCGTGACAGCTGCTCTTTCCTGGGCACATACACCTGGCCTATGCAGGTGCATGTAGAGAAAAACAAGTTGGGAAAAACCCACCCCCCTTGGTGGGGGACGGTTCTTTTTTGCCAGGGAGGGAGAAGAAGTGGATTGCTGCTGGATTTCAATATTTGCCTGCTCCTCCATGTTCAATGGCTGTAGTTGTAAATAAACACATATTACACCCAAAGTCTCCTGGAGTCTTTCTTTCCAAGGAAACGGACCCTGTGGCAGCTGTTCCTGGATCTTCCTACCGGTCGGGTAGGATATAATATACTCTAATAACAGAAGTTGTTTACAGCAGAAGTCCCTCTGTTGCATTATGTGTACATGGAGAATGTGGCTTCTGTTTGGATCCTGATTTCCCACCTGCCTTTTCCAGCCTGCTAGTTCCACCCACGCAAATGTCTCATCCAAAGCAGGGCCTGTGCATCCCACTTGCAAAGATCAAGCCAGGCTGCCCCAAAACTTTCCATTCCTTTCCCATCCCACACCGGCATTAATATACCAAGTAATGATGCTCTTTGCCGCCTACGGAAAGCTGCTTGAAGGTAGGCACCTTGGTGCAAGTTCAGTACAGAGCAGCCGCGATCCTGCCCGCCGAGAGATAATCATTAACATCAGTTCCCTGGTAAACCTTGCAAGCGTGTTACTGTAGCACGGCTTGCAAGGTTAACAGCAGCTATTATGTTTGTGACCCTTCCAGCTTATTGTTTGGGTGAAAGGAATGTCCATTCGATGGCTACCTTCCAGTGGATTCCTGCACAGTGCCTTGCCTTTCACTTGAAGATCAGCTCAGGTTCAAAGGGAGAAGAAACAGGAAAGGAAAGGCAGACGACACCGCGTAGGAATTCAGTTGTACCCCCACTGTGGACTATGCTAGATGGGATGTGTTAACCATAGTAGCATTATTCTCTGGGCTCCTTCAGATGACTTGTTTATTAAGCATTCTTCCTGCTTCATTTGCACAAACCTTACACAGATGTTAGACCATGCCCAGGCCTTATTGAGCATTATTGATATGGTTTCCACAACAGAGTATTTAGATTGTTCAAACCACTTAGTTGAGAGAGATCAGAAAGAGGCAGCTAGTGGCGGCACATGATGTTTAACCCTTTCCTGTCCCTGTTTCCCTAATTACACTGCCAACGGTCTCCCCTCCTGGCTTTTTAGCATGGGAAAACATAACTTTAAAATCCCACAAGAGGAGAAAGCTGCTAGGGGGGAGGATGTGATTTGGAGCAAGGAAGCAGCAGTTGGGTTAAGTTATATGTTCCCCTGAATGCTTTCTGCCCCTGAAATGGATGTTGGTCCTCTAAAGGGGCCATGGGCTATAATTACATGTAGGTAGTTTGAGTCTTCGCCTACAAAGGGTGCCCAAAGGTGGGTTGAATAGTGGGGTTGGTAAATGTAGGTGAATCTGTAAAGTGGCTGGAGCAATTGCACAAACATCTCATCAGCGCATGCCAATTTTTGCACAGGTCAATTCAGCCTCTACTCTTACATGCCAATTTGGCCTACACAAACGACTCAAGGATGGGTGTGTCTTCGTGGTGGAACGAATTATAAACCTGAGGCTACACAGAAAGATGGAAGTGGAATTATACCAGGAGAGCTAGCTCTTAAAATCTGATTTAGGAGCAGCAGAGTTGAAAAGTCATTTATATCCATACCCTTCACACTGTTGTTGCACTAAAATCCTGTATGCACTGTTCTATGAAAGGTATGTTTATGACTCAACAGCAGTAATTCGGCACCATAAAGTCTGACTTTATGATGCAGAAAAACACCCCCAACGCATAATATGTCCCCCTCCATGTTTGAGAGTGGGGGTGGTGTTCTTGGGGTCATAGGCAGCATCCCTCCTCCTCCAAACATGGCAAGCTGAGTTGATGCCAAAGAGCTCGATTTTGGTCTCATCTGACCACAACACTTTCGCCCACTTCTCCTCTGGATCATTCAGATGTGCATTGGCAAACTGCAGACGGGCCTGTACATGTACTGTCTTGAGCAAAATAAAAAAATTCCTTCAGTAGCACCTTAAAGACCAACTAAGTTTTTATTTTGGTCTTGAGCAAGGGGACCTTGTGGGCTCTGCAAGATCTCAGTCCTTCACGGTGTAGTGTGTTACCAACTGTTTTCATGGTGACTATGGTCCCAGCTGCCCTGAGATCATTGACAAGTTCCCCCCGTGTAGTTCTGGGCTGCTTCATCACCGTTCTCCTGATCATTGCAACTCCACGAGATGAGATCTTGCATGGAGCCCCAGACCGAGGGAGGTTGACAGTTATTTTGTGTTTCTTCCGTTTGCGAATTATTGCACCAACTGTTGTCACCTTCTCACCAAGCTGCTTGGCAATAGTCCTGTAGCCCAGTCCAGCCTTGTGCAGGTCTACACAATCTTGTCCCTGACATCCTTGGACAGCTCTTTGGTCTTGGTCATGGTGGCTACTTTGGAATCTGCTGGATTGATTGCTTCTGTCAACAGGTGTCTTTTGTACAGGTACTGTAACGAGCTGGGATTAAAGGTAAGACCTCTCCCTTACAGCAGGTGCTTGTAATCTCAGCTCATTACATACAGTGAAGATACCAGGTAGCCTGACATCTGGCTGGTTGATAGGGGATCAAATACTTATTTCCCTCATTATAATGCACATCAATCTCTGACTTTTGTCTTCTGGGTTTCTGGGAGTTTTCCTGTTATTATTCTGTCTCTCACAGCTACAATAAACCTACCATTAAAATGATGGACTGGTCATTTCTTTGTCAGTGGGCAAAGGGGCAAATTTAGCAGGGGATCAAATACTTCCCACCCTCACTATATGCCAGAACTGAGTCAGGGTTAACTCTTGATTAATAAAGTGTCTTCACGAACTACTGGAATCATCCCTGTGTATTTTTCCTGATATCCTGCCAACTACTAAATCACAGCTTTCTGATTTGTCTCTGGCTATTAAAAGAAGAGCAAGGGAATTGTAAGAATTTTGGAAATTGGCATATGCTGCCACCTTATGGAAGACACTGTCATACTGAAATAACTAAAAGACGAGTGCCGGAAAATCTATTTCGCTCTTTGAGGAGAGTTGCCCCACATATGAAAAGGCAGATATTTTTTTGAAGTCTCTTACAGAATCACATTTGTTGTACTCATGATAATTTTGTCCCCCTTGCTTTTTATGCTGAGTGGTTCATTTGGAGTTTTGAAGTGTGTTGTCAGTAATATGCGATGAAATGAGGTTTGCTTCTCCTTTAGTTTCTGCTCTCAATTTGATGTGGTAATTTTAACCTATAAAGTTCAGGACCTCAATCCCGCAAGGGCTGCCTTTCCTCAAACGAACCTACTTGTACACTGTGGACTAATCTACACTTGTCGTTTAAAACGTTATAAATGCGTTATTAAAATGTGACACCAGACGGCTCTGCAGAGCCAGCGACAATGGGAAACTCCTTTTAAACTTTATAAAAAAAAATTTTAAAAAAAAGTTTAACAGATCAATGTAGATCCAGCCTCTGTTAGTTATCAGAGGTCCTTCTCAGTGTGCCTTCTCTAAGGGAGGGTGGCAACATGAGAATGGGCCATCTCAGAGGTGGCTTTCCATTTGTGTGATACTCTCCCCAGTATGCCTGATACCATCATTGTTTGCTTTAAGCTGCCAGGCTAAAATATTTCTGTTTATTCAGGTATTTGACTGTGAATTGGGAGTATAGTGAGCTATGTTTTCTGGACTTTTAGTGCTCATCGTTTAGCAGCTTGGGTAGGATTTGTCCTTTTTATAAATATTCTTGGATGAGCTTGCTTGGGTGTTGTGTTTTATGATTATTTTATGCTGTGACCTAGCTTGTGACTCTTCTGTTTGAGAAAACCCTATGAAAAATGAAGTAAATATGCAAAATGAAAGCCCAAGCCAAGTGCTAACACTTTGTAGCACAAGTTACAGGTAGGTAGCCGTGTTGGTTTGACGTACCTCTGAATATCTGAAGATATCTGAAGAAGTGTGCATGCACACGAAAGCTCATACCTATGACAAACTTAGTTGGTCTCTAAGGTGCTACTGGAAGGAATCTTTTTTATTATTTTTTTGTTTTGACATTGTAGCACAGTTCTGGTTTTTCTTTATGCAGGTTTATCTGCACTAAGCCAAGCCAAGCCAAGCAATCCTATACTCACATTATACTGGGATCAGGGACACACCACTGCAATGGCCTGGCAGACAAGGGGAAAACAAACCCAAGTAGAAAATGGTTTTAAAATGACAGACATACCCATAGCACCTTGGCAACTCTGCCAGTATCCATCATTCAAGGACTGCAAAACCATTCAAAGACTGGGTTAGCAAGTGGGACACATTGGTAATGGGAAAGGAAGGAGTGAGCACAGTGTGCACAACCTAAAGGCAGGAGGATCAGTTGTATGTTATGTGTTTCTTTAAAAATTGAGCCAATTTATTACATTTTTACATTTCTCTCCCATCTTTCCTTGGAGGAACTCCAGGCAAGTGTCTGCAGCGTCCTCCATTTTATCATCGTAACAATCCTGTGAGGCACACAAGTGGTTCTAACATCACCTTTTGAAAGTATTTGCATGTGTTTTCCCTCGTACCTTAAGTGGTCAGTTAGTCATCATTGGCAGCCATGTTTACTTGGAAGGTATTACTCGCGCAGTACGTGCAATAAGACTTTCTTCCTGTAGAGAGGAATACAGCTTTGAAACCAGCAGATTTTAATTAGTGTCTTAATTGCCCAGTGACCCTAGCTTGCTTCCATGCCTCGACTCATTCCGCACGTGTCATCTGGCTTGCGAAATAATAAACGTTTTAGCCTCGACTCGCTCTTGTTTTCTTTCCTCTGCCAACAGGCAAACACGGCTACCCACCTTGAAATGTGAGTGCAGAACTGCGTGCTTAAACCACACCTGTCCCTTGGGAGATTCCTGCATGGCAGGGGGTTGGGATGGATGACCCTTGGGGTTCCTCCCCAACGCCACAGTTCTAGGGGAAAATGCGAAGCATCCGCCCTTCTCTCCCTCCACCGCTAGCAACAGAAAAGGGCGAGGCAGGAGTTTCATTCGTCTCGCTCGCAGAGCCAAGCTTCCCAGGCGCTCTTTTGGACCCTCGGAGGCGCAAGGCCCACTCAGCATCTCAGGCTACTAATCGCCGTGGGGGCTGCCCTTGGGGCGGGGCCGGCTTCACTTCTCCCTCGTGCGCCTGCGCGAGCCTCTGCCACGCTAGGAGACCTCCTCCGCTAGGGTGGGGGCACGCTGCGTGCCCTTTCCCGGGACCTGGCGTTCGCGCGGAGGCCTGCTTCGCTTCTCCGCCGCGCGCCTGCGTGAGCATCTGCAGCTGGCGCCGCGGCTGCGCAAAGAGATCTCCTCCGCTGGGGGGGGGCACGCTGCGTCCCCTTTCCCGGAACCTGGCGTTCGCGGGGAGGCCGGCTTCGCTTCTCCGCCGCGCGCCTGCGCGAGTCGTTGCTGCCGCCGCCGCCGACGCCGACGCCAAGGGAGCCCGCCGGGCGGAGAAGGGCGAACTTTGAAGGTGCTTCGCGCTGAGGGGGCAGCGACGCCGCCCGAACGAGGCCGACATGCAGAGCTGGAGCCGCGTCTACTGCGCTCTCGCCCAGGTAGCGGCCCGGAGGGGGCGGGTGGGGAGGCGAGGAGCGGCGGGTCTCGCCGCTGGACTCAGAGCGAGAGGGCGGGCGGGAGCTCAGGCGACGCCCCGGCGAGGCCGCGCTCCGACCTTGGGCCCGACGCCTCTCGCAGGTGCGCGGCAGGCAGCTGTTCAACAGGGGAAGCTCCGAGGCGGAGCACCTGCTTTGCGGGCGGGAAGCCACTCCAGGTCGCGGCTGTGAGGGGGAATCGGCCGTCCGTCGAGGAGGCCGCTGTGCTTCCCCCTTGGGAGTCCCGTCGGGGCTACACCCCCCCCCCCCGCAGATGGTCAGGGGGTGGTAGTGCGGCGACGTGGGGAGCCCTAAGGCCGAAGAAAGAGCTGTGCTTTAGGCGGTGATCAGCCCGTATGATCTGAATTGCAGAGTTGGAAAGGAACTACGGGGGTCATCTTCGAAGACAGGTCCTCTGGCTGGGTCGGGATGGTATAGGGTTGGGGGAAACAACTCCCTTCTCTTGCGGGGGCTCAATTAGTGCCAGTGCCTTCCGTTAAGAGTTCGGATGTAACCTTTGACGGCTCCCTTTCTATGGAGGCGCAGGTTGCAGCCACAGCAAAGTTGGCATTTTTCCATCTCCGCGGTATTAACCAGTTGGTCCCTTACCTTTCTTGCCCTGATCTGGCCACAGTGATCCATGCCACGGTTTGACTACTGTAACTCGCTCTACTCGGGGCTGCCCTTGAAACTGTCCCAGAAACTCCAGTGGGTGCAGAATGCTGCAGCAAGGCTCCTCACGGGGTCCTTGCCATGTTAGCATATCCACCCAGTGCTTTACCAGCTGCACTGGCTCCCGGTGGAGTACCGAGTCAGGTTTAAGGTGCTGGTTTTGACCTTTAAAGCCCTATGCGGCCTAGGACCCTCGTACTTACGGGACCGCCTCTCCTGGTATGCCCCGCAGAGGACCCTCAGGTCCACAAATAGTAACAGCTTAAGAGTCCTAGGCCCAAAAGAAGCCAGACTATCCTCCACAAGGGCCAGAGCTTTTTCAGTGATGGCACCGACCTGGTGGAATGCTCTGTCCTATGAGACTAGGGCCCTGCAGGACTTGATCTCCTTCCGCAGGGCCTGTAAGACAGAGTTATTCCGCCAGGCCTTCAATTTAGCCTGATCTGCCATCCCCCCCCTCCTTTTCCTTTTTTATGAAGAAACCCATCTGGTTCCTCACATCAAAATTTATTATTATTATTATTATTTTATTTTATTCATTGAATTTATATACCACCCTCTACCTGAAGGTCTCAGGGCGGGTCACAGAACAAGGTCAAGATATAAAGCCACAACAGATATAATCAAAATAAAAACAACAACCCAGTAACACCCCCACTCCCCCCAAAAGAGCCATTTTTAAAAGGGCATAGCATCCAGTCCAACTCCCTACAACTACAGGAATCTTTTGCCCAACGTGGGGCTCGAACCCACTGCCTTGAGTTGGAGCATCTCTACCAGTTTAGCTATACCAGACCAAACACTGGTGCAAGATAATTTTATGTGTTCCTTTATCATGGAATCGTAGAGTTGCAAGGGATACGGAGAGTCATCTAAATCCAATTCTCTGCAATATAGGAGTCTCAACGTGCAGCTCCCACCCCTCCACAAAAAATCCAGTTTGAAACCATACCAGACCCTGCTTAGCTTTGCAAACAGTGCTGGCTGTTTTCTTGGGGCACTAATATGAAGTTTTTATATGCCTGTTGTCTTTGTCCATGGAGTTTTCTTGGCAAAATACTGGAGTGGTTTGCTAGTTCCTTCTCCAGGTGTAATTCAGAGCCGGAATTAAGATTGCCAGAAGAAATATCAACAACCTCAGATATGCTGATGACACAACCTTGATGGCAGAAAGTGAGGAGGAATTAAAGAACCCTTTAATGAGGGTGAAAGAGGAGAGCGCAAATATGGTCTGAAGCTCAACATCAAAAAAAAACCAAGATCATGGCCACTGGTCCCATCACCTCCTGGCAAATAGAAGGGGAAGAAATGGAGGCAGTGAGAGATTTTACTTTCTTGGGTTCCATGATCACTGCAGATGGTGACAGCGGTCATGAAATTAATACACCTGCTTCTTGAGAGAAAAGCAATGACAAACCTAGACAGCATCTTAAAAAGCAGAGACATCACCTTGCCAACAAAGGTCCGTATAGTTAAAGCTATGGTTTTCCCAGTAGTGATGTATGGAAGTGAGAGCTGAACCATAAAGAAGGCTGATCGCCGAAGAATTGATGCTTTTGAATTATGGTGCTGGTGGAGACTCTTGAGAGTCCCATGGACTGCAAAAAGATCAAACCTATCCATCCTGAAGGAAATCAGCTCTGAGTGCTCACTGGAAGGACAGATCTTGAAGCTGAGGCTCCAGTACTTTGGCCACCACATGAGAAGAGAAGGCTCCCTGGAAAAGACCCTGATGCTGGGAAAGATTGAGGGCACAAGGAGAAGGGGATGACAGAGGACGAGATGGTTGGACAGTGTTCTCGAAGCTACAAACATGAGTTTGACCAGTGGAAGACAGGAGTGCCTGGCGTGCTCTGATCCATGGGGTCACAAAGAGTCGGACACGACTAAACAACAACAATATGAAGTTTTATTTGCTGCTATGAAGTTTTTATTGCTGCTGCAGCAGCACAACTGTACGCTGTCATCTACTCCAGAGCGGCAACAAAATGCTACAACTGTCCCAACGGTTTGATTTCACCCCCAAAGGCGCACAACTCCATTGCCTCCAGAGACAGATGGATTCCAACAACAAGATGAAGCTGACCACTCTGGCTTGTTATGCACACGGAGCTTTGGAGTAGGACAGAGGAGAGAAGCCACAAAACTTCAAAAGCCCAACAGCTGTTAGTACTGTGGTGGCCATGTCATAGAATTGTAGCGTTGGAATTGGACCATGAGGGCCATCTATTCCAACCCCCTGCAATGAAGGAATATTTTGCCCAATGGGAGGCTTGAACCCATGACCCTAAGGTTTAATAGTCTCGTGCTGTACTGACTGAGCTATCCCAGCAGGTGTATTGCACCTTGCATCTAGTGTAGGCTGCAGTATATATGCTGCTTCTCTGGGGTGGGTTTTACATTCCTCCTTAGCTGGGGAGAAGGTATCAGAGTAGTTTGCTACTGTTTTGACCACCAAGTCATGCTGCCTATGCTGGTGGGTGGTGAATGGGCTTGGCATCTTTATATGTGGTTGCAGCAAACTTAAGCAAGAAACATGGGCTGGTAAGGGGGGATTGCAGCAGCTTCCTGCAAATTTATTCTTGCCATCTCTTAAAAAAAAACTTGGCAATCCTTTGATCTACTTAATTGTACTTTGCATTACTTGTTTCTTTTTATGGCATCTGTGTCTGAGCCTGGTAGAGAGGCTTATTCCTTTGACTTTTCAAGGAGGAGAATTCAAAAAGAAGGGACTCTTCTTCTGTTGTGTTCTGAAATAAAGGACATATTTTGTTAGCTGTTCTGCACTAGAGAGTATCACCTTATATAAGAGATGCCAGGCAGTCTGTGAGGCCTTTTGCATGCTCCACGGAGACCTTTGGTGTCATTCTTTGTATTTTCTAATAAGTCAGAGGTTAAAAAAAAGTGAGGAAGTGTTGACTTGTGTTATCTGTACATAGACTTTGCCACTTCCAATCAGCAGTGAAAGGCAATGTTCAGAATAGGTGCTCATTAAAATAGATTTCAGTGGAACTTTCCCAACATTTATTTTTCTAACTCCAGTAGCTAATTATGCATAGTAAACAAAAGTGTTGTTCAGTGTGCAGAAATCACACAAGTGGGGCAGGGTTTTTACCAATACACTGTGATAATTTCCACCCCAGCCTAGTTGTTTCAAATGATAAATACAGATATTGAGGATCTGAAGAAGAAAATGACCCATAGAAAGTATATCTCCTTAGGAACTAAAGTGGGAGGACAAGTGAAGGTTTTAAAATGAATATTGAACTTTAATGAGTTTAGTTAATCCTGTGAGTAACAATTTGTGTGTTTCTTTAATACATACACTATCCTCGTTGGAAAACATAAATTTATTTCTTCTTGTTTTTCAAATCAGAGAAGCCATTTTAACCGGATCCAGCCTGGCTTACAAGGCATTTCTGTAGTGCCTTTAAGAACCTATGCTGACCAAGGTAAATATTATGTAACTTTAAACATTCCATTCAAAAGTAACATTAAACTGTACATTTAAATATTTTGGGGCATTTCCCCCCATTTCTGCCTCTGTGGTGTTCTTCAGTATTATTAAGATGTTACTACATTGTAAAAAGGGACGCGGGTGGCGCTGTGGGTTAAACCACTGAGCCTAGGGCTTGCCGATCAGAAGGTCGGCGGTTTGAATCCCTGTGACGGGGTGAGCTCCCGTTGTTCGGTCCCTCCTCCTGCCAACCTAGCAGTTCGAAAGCATGTCAAAGTGCAAGTAGATAAATGGGTACTGCTCTGGCGGGAAGGTAAACGGTGTTTCCGTGTGCTGCTCTGGTTCGCCAGAAGTAGTGACTGGAAAGGATCAGGCCCCTTTTCCATGTACTGTATTTAAAAGGAAAACATAGCTGAGATACTGCAAACATAGTGTTACAATACCTCAAGCTTACTGTTGTATTTTTGTGATATTAGCTATAATAAAAATGATGATGATGATGATAAATAATAATCTGTGGCCATGGAAGACTGATTGGTTTGATTGCTCACATGGATTGCTGTATCAGTTGTTACTGTTCCTGTAGGCTTTTTTATACTGAAATATCTTTTAGTGGAGCTGAGGCTCCAATACTTTGGCTACCTCATGAGATGAGAAGACTCCCTGGAAAAGACCCTGATGTTGGGAAAGAAGGGGATGACAGAGGACGAGATGGTTCGACAGTGTTTTCGAAGCTACTAACATGAGTTTGACTAAACTGCGGGAGGCAGTGAAAGACAGGAGTGCCTGGCATGCTCTGGTCCATGGGGTCACGAAGAGTCGGAAATGACTAAACAACAACAATCTTTTAGTGGACTGTCTTGCATTATACACTGTCTTGGTAACTGCTGGTTTAAAGACAGTATATAAATCATTTTAATAATTATGTCATAATGTAAATGCCCTGATACGTCTCTAGCTATGTGCAGTTAATTGCATTGGAACACATGTGGATGGACTCTTGAATGTGCATCCAATCAAAATTAATGCAGCACTGGTAGATGACATGTTCAGAAACTTCCTTCTTTTTAAATGGAAAGAATTGCATTGCTTTTTTCTCTCATTTCAAAGAATAAGTAGAGGAATTGTATCCAAGAAAGATACAATGGGCAGACCCACTGGAAAAAATGGACTTAGTCGTGTCTGTTGATTTCAGTGGATCTGCTTCAATGGATCACACAACCCTGTGTGATCTCGTTTTTCTGTCTGTGCAATATCTGACTGGAAAATTTTAAAATGTAAAATGTTTTCTTACATCTTCCACATCTTATAAACATCTGACATCTTTTTCTGTCAGTTGATGCAGATGTTACTGTCATTGGATCTGGCCCTGGAGGGTATGTTGCAGCAATCAAAGCTGCTCAACTTGGCTTTAAGGTAAGGAAACAGGATGAGAATAATCACATAATGTAGCCGTGGCACAGATAATCTTGTAGTTGTGGTTCTTGCAATTATGTCAAAAGGAAGACGGCCATTTGTAGCTTGGCCGTCTGTATCTTGAAGATGCAAATTGGATGGGTTTAAAAGAGGGTTCCAGCCATAGCCAAACTCGGTCCTCCAGATGCTTTGGGACTACAACTCCCAGCATCCCTGTCCACTGGTCCTGTTAGCTTGGGATGATGGGAGTTGTAGTCCCAAAACATCTGGAGGGCCGAGTTTGCTTATGCCTGAATTGGGCAATTTCATTGAGGGCAAGACTATCAGTGGCCAATAAACATGATGGCTATGCTCTACCTGTTAGAAGCAGTATGCTTTTGAATACCAGTTATTGGAAACTGGAAGGGGGAGAGGCCTTTTAGGTCTTGTGGGTTTCCCATCAGCATCTGGTTGGCCACTGTGAGAAAGCTCAACTAGATGGGGCATTTGCCTGATCCAGCAGGATCCCTTGTGTTCTTATGAATTGCCTGCAGTCTAAAGAACCTGCTATACAAACTTGGGGGAAAGAGTTGTTTGTTGAACAAAAGCCACATCACATTGGAAAGGTAATGTGCAGACTTCACTTGGCACAGATAGGAGGAAGCTAAATTTGCCAGATATATCTAATAGAGAATACACATTATAGCAGACTCATTTTGAAATAAAATCTTTAAGAATAAACTCTTCTGAAGTGTGTCTCTCATATAGAGATGTGGCTGTTATTATGTAGTAGACAATAATGGTGTCTTCGAAGCAGATGAGGTTATATCAGACATTTCTTCAGAAGGAGATCTGTTTCTCTCTAGCAGTGATGGAGAACTTAAGACTCGCTAGATGTTGTTGCAGTCCAACTCTGATCAGCCCTGGTCAGAATAGCCATTGGTTAGGAACGATGGGAGCTTTCTAACAGAATGAAAGTTTTGCCATTAGAAAAAATGCTTATAGGAGTGCTCTAAAAAAAGAATGAATTATTTGAAAATAAAAGAGCAGGAACCCATTGTGGCCTATTTGATCTATGGAGGGGAGACTGTTTTATGAAAATTCATTTTCCTTTTAATACTTAGACGGTCTGTGTGGAGAAGAATGCAACACTAGGAGGGACCTGTTTGAATGTTGGATGCATACCTTCAAAGGTAGGTACAGTTTTTAGTTCTCACCTTGTGCTGTATCTAGATTGGAGGAATATCTACATTCATTTTTGCACAGAAGTACTACTGGGACTCATCAGCATCGTCGTCATCATCATTTTATTTGCATGCTGCCTTTCCACCCCTAGCACCTATGGGTAAGCCGGCCCTGGCTGTGTACTTTTTGAAGCACTTTATTTATGACTACTTCTGTTATGCTTGTGATTATGTAAATCTTTCCATAGTTAAAGCCATGAAAAGAGTTACATAATCACAAGCATAACAGAAGTAGTCATAAATAAAGCACTTCAAAAAGTACACAGCCAGGGCCGGCTTACCCATAGGTGCTAGGGGTGCGGGGCGCCGGGCTCTCAGGGGCGCCAGGCTGAGAGCCCAGGGCTGAGATTTGGAGTCCGGGGATTGAAGAGCCAGGCCAGCCGCTGCCAAGCGGAGCAGAGCAAAGCCCATTGGAGTGCCTCAGGCTTTTCTGCTGCAGGCCCTGAGGCAGCCGGCTGGCTCCGCCCTCCTGCATGCCTGGATTGGTGGGCCGTCGAGAGGCCTACCCAGTGCACGCATGCTGCTCACATAAGGCGTGCAGCTTCCCTCCCAAGTGTCTGTGGGGATTGCTCTCCTCCCTCCACCCACAGTGGCTTGGGAAAGAGTTGCGTGCCCTCCCCAAAAGCTCAACAACTCTGAGCTCCCCCCCAAAATTGGGGGCACTGGTCAGTTTTTTGCACCCCGGTGCCGCATATGCTAAAGACGGCTCTGTACACAGCTAAACTGGACAATTTCCACATGAATCATAGAAGATCTAAAAATAAAGATAAATTTTTTTAATATGAATAACAGGAACAGGAACTCCTAAACAGTAACCCTACCCAAGAGTCTGTTCAGCAGCCTCAGCTTTTGTTGTTTGAGTCAGTCAGGCCTCCACTATCTCAGGCCAAGTGGGAAAAACCAATACGGTCCAACAGTATGAGAAGTCATTAATTGTAATTTTGCAGCATCTTTGGTTAGTGTGTCAGACCATAATTCGGACAGAGAGGCTGAGCATGGAAACTCAAGAGTGACCTTATGTGAATTGTAGCTGTGAGGATTAAATGGATGTGGGAGAATCAGGTACCTGAAGCCCTTGGAGGCAGGGCAGGATGAAAATGTAACAGATACTAGTATTCAGTTTTAATTGGATTATATCCTTCTCAATAGAAGAAAGGAAAAGCGATTTCACCTTAAATGGCTGGTTGTTGCCAGGATCTGGAAGTCAGTTATTTGGTAGTACATTTGTTATTTAAGTCAACCTGGTGTGTCTAACTCTCATGAGTGAAACCTGGCCATCAAAATTTAATAATGGGGCCTAACAAGCAACAGCTACCACTCCTATAAAATATAAAATACTAATATATAAAATAAATAAATACTACTTTATTTAATCTACGCCTTGGAGGCTGGGTTTGGCTGCTATGCATTTATTAATGCAGAAGAGTTTCTAATTTACAGTTCAATGCATCTAGCCAGGTATACGCTAGACTAGATGTTCTTAAACTGTAGTCTGCAGATCATCTGGTAGTCTGCAAGTTCCATCCATGCAGCATGTCAGATTGGTTGTGGAACAGCTAATAATACCTGTATTTGACCCTACACTTGATTATTATTTTTCTGACAGTGGAGGTGTGGCTGTTTTGGTCAGGATCAGATTAAAGAGCAGGCTAATGAGGCTTTGGCCTAAGGCTTCGATTTTCATAACATGGCACTGGTGCTGCCTACTATTTTTTTCATTAAAATTTACCTGTAAGGGTAAGACTATAGTTATTAAAATCTGAGTTATGTATGTAAGTACACATGTTTACTTCTGGAATTAGACATAGAATGCCCACAGGAGCAAATAAATCTCATGTGGTTTAAATCCAATAATTTATTTTTAAATATGATACAAAGAAAGTAGCTGTCTTTTTATTCTGGAATATGAAGTATCATTTTCTTTGAGAATCTTTGTGACTTCCCGACTAATTGGGTAGAATTAATGCCAAATGTGAACCCTATGCGGCTGCTGAGTTGATATTGCTCCTTTGCATTGTTGCTTAACTCTTGATGGTTTTGTCAAAGTGACTTGCTTTTATGTGTCCAGCTGCATGAAAGTTACAAAGATGTATTAATGAAACTGATAACTAATGGAGCATTGGTTCACTCATGCACCTGTGTCACTTGATTACTTCATGACAAGCAGCTGATTGTGTGAACTGACTCTCTTGAATAATAGCCAGTGTGGTGTAGTGTTTAAGAGTGGTGGACTCGTAATCTGGTGAACTGGGTTCCCGTCCCTGCTCCTCCACATGCAGCTGCTGGCTGACCTTGGGCTAGGCACACTTCTCTGAAGTCTCTCAGCCTCATTCATCTCACAGAGTGTTTGTTGTGGGGGAAGGAAGGGAAAAGGAGATTGTTAGCCGCTTCGAGACTCCTTAGGGTAGTGATAAAGCGGGATATCAAATCCAAACTCCCCCCCTCCTCCTCCTCCTCCTCTTCTTCTCCATTGCATTTGAGATAATGTGAATTGATAAGGAAGTTCTTTATGGAAATTTATGTAGTCCATTCATACTTCCGTTCATTCATTCACTTGATACTGCAGGCATCAAGTGCTGAACATGGTGGTGTTTTCCTGAAGCCATATTAATAACCAATGTGAAATTACTTCATTCTGTGAAATTACAATGTGAAATTACTTCATTCTGATCTTAGGATAAATAGTAGTGATGTCATACTATAGCAAGGGTGACTTAACCAATGCTCATCCAAATGTTGTTGGACTCCAACTCCCATCAGCCCCAGTCAGTCCAACGATATCTGGAAGGCTGCAGGTTAGCCACTCCTGAACTGCACTAATCTTTTACTACCGGTACAATATCCCCTTTGGAAATTATGTGCTTTGTTTAATGTTGTTTTATGTTACAGGCCTTGCTAAACAATTCACATCTGTATCATTTAGCCCATGGAAAGGACTTTGCTAGTAGAGGAATCGAAAGTAAGTATGAAATACCATCTGTTGACATTCCAAATATCCTGGTTCTGCTGTGCTAGTGCATAGCGAGATAATTTACGGGATTGGATATTGGGTTAGACTGCTGTATCCTCTTAATATAGTCCTCCCAAAAAATAGGGAGTCAACTCTGCATATTTAAAAGGATGTAATAAATTAAATAATGTTAATTAAATTAAAATTATATGTACCCAGAAACTTGCCAGACAGGCCAATACTTAGCTGGAATCCAGTACATTACTTTTGTTTGAGCTACTGGGTAAAATATTGTCTGTGAGTTGCTCTTGTCTGTAGAGGAAAGGTCAAAAGGCTTAAATTTTGATAGAAAGAATTATGCTTAACATTCCTTGCGCACAGCGGGGCTTTCACTTGCTTCCTGGTGCAGCCCTGTGTTCCTTTCCCCAAGCTGCTCCTGTGGGTGAGATTTGATAAATCACTGCTTGATTTAGAGCAGGTGGGAGAATAAGCAATGTTCTTCCACTCTGCATGAAAAAGCGGAATGTTCTTTGGCTTTTGAAGCCTTGCCTTTCAATTTTGTTCTAAATGAAAGCTAATAATTCAGGGAAGCAACCTGAAAGAGTCAGGTCATTCCATGGCTATGGTCTTGATTCTGATCTAAGCAAACTTAAATCATTAGAAAATATATACATATATAAGCCAAATTTATAGGCCTACTTCTCTTTCTTTTAGTCACCATGCCATGCAGTATGTATTAACCTGTCTTTTGAATTCACAGAAATAACTCTTAACATTTTAAAGCAAGATGTAGACCAGGGGTCCCCAAACTACGGCCCCCGGGCCGGATGCGGCCCAATCGGCCTTCCAATCCGGCCCGCGACGACCCCCGCCGCCCGCTGCCGCCGCCCACTCTCACGGCGCGCGGCGCAGCGGCGATCTGAAAAATCGGCAAAAAATTGCCGAAAATCCTTTGTGCGCATGCGTACGGGCCTCTCCCGACCCGGAAGAGGTCATTTCTGGTGCACTTCCGGGTCGGGGGAGGCCCATACGCATGCGCACAAGCGATTTTCGCCGATTTTTTTTCCGCCCGTGTGCGTGTGCGCATGCGCACGGGCGCGCACTCCCCCGCCCTCCGGCCCGCTGCGCGCGCACTCCCCTGCAGTCCGGCCCACCGCGCGGTCGGCGCGGCGGGCACCGGCCCGCCGCTCGGTAAGTCTGGGGACCCCTGATGTAGACTTAATAACGTTTGTTGTAGATAACGTTTGTTGTGGCAAGCATCTTCTTAGAAGAGGCATGCTCTCCTATGTGAGGGCTTTATTTAAGAAACGTGGTGCTGGTGTATTACACCTGATTAATCAGAGACACATTTTAAATGGATAAATTGAAATGATAAATAGACTGAACATTGTTTTATTATTCAAGACATTTGTAGCCCCCCCTTTTAATAGTGCTTTCAAATGAAAATTTAAACAAATGAAAATTACTAAGTCCAAAATGTTACAGAATGTCTATCAATAAAAAAACAAGATATCACTAGCAGCATAAAGATACATCTTCCACTAAAAGTATGGAATAATAGTGTGAGTTTGACGGCACATAACACTTTTTAGTTCTGGTGCCATATTCCTGGGGAGGGATCTGCAGAACTGGGGCCCAGCCACAAGACAAGCCTTGTCCACAGCCACCACGTTTTATCTTAGAGCAGGGTCTTTTGTGGAAAATCTCAAAGGAATCCTCTGATACAACTTCAGTATTGTAGGGTACACCCACCGGGGTAATGGAGATACATGAAGGAAGGGAGATATTGGTGTCTTAAGTTAATAAAACTTGCTAGATATTTCACTGAAGCATTTAATAGAACTGTAAGAACTTTGCTATGTGCTTAAGTCTGCAAAAATAAAGTCTGTGTTCCATTTGCACATACTTATATAGTTACAGGACTCAAACTGAATTTAGAGAAGATGATGGAGCAGAAAAGTGGTGCAGTCAAGGCCTTAACAGGGGGAATTGCTCACTTGTTTAAACAGAACAAGGTACGTCTGGACTCTGAACCAAAAGCAGTTTGCTGCTTGCGCTATTCCTGGCCATTTCTTGGTCACTTTAGAAGTTGGTGCCGGTGTAAATTGCCGCTTTTCTATAAATGGTTGCCAGGACTGCAGCCCAATTTGCAATTCATCACATGGAATATGATACCCAAGTAAGTCATACAGGGAGTGGACCCATTGAAATCGATGGATATAGCCTGAGGGTGATTAACGTTGGCTATTGCCCAGAGATTAGTGGTTTTAATCCCATCTTCAAATCTAAACTGATAGTTCTTGGCGCGAGAAGCCAGATCAATCATTGACTCCTTTTGCTCAGACATATAGCCTGAACATGGTCAAATACATCCCTGAAGAACCAGAGGATGAAGTTTTTTTGGCTTGGTTAGAACTTTTATCATGGGCTGCATATCCACTACCGTAGCAACTGCTGAAGGTGGAAGCCCCATCAATATGTGTGCTGCTTGCAGTCCCCCCCCCCCTGTGTTGCTTGAATGCCCACTGTTCTTTAAAGGCTTGCCAGCCACCTAATCTGCTTCATTTGTAGGCCAAGCTTCCTTTCAAAGTGAAGATATTCATTTCTATACTTTCTTCACACTTTAAAAAACAGGTGGCTGGCTGGCCTCCTCTTGGGTGTTCTTGGGGATCACTGGGACCTGAATGCTGATAGGATCAAGTCGTACTCATTAAATGCATGGAAACTTAAAGAGTTGTTAGCTTAGACTAAAAACACCAGTGTGTTTCAAAGCCGAAACATCTTATGTGTGCCCCGTGCCACAAAAAGCCCCCCCCCAAACTTTACTCCATCAACCTCTGTGTATCAGATTTCAGGGCCTCCTTTTAAAAAGGGTAAATGATAGCATTGCTGCAATCTGGAATGTTTCTTAGTTAATTTTGTTTAAGAAGAGCTTTCTTTTTTGAAGGTGACACATGTTTCTGGGTTTGGAAAAATAACTGGCAAAAACCAGGTCACTGCAACGAAAGATGACGGCAGCACTCAGGTCATTAATACAAAGAACATCCTCATAGCTACTGGCTCAGAAGTAACACCTTTCCCGGGAATTACGGTATGACTTGATTTTAAAACTTTTTTACTAGTGTGCTCACTGCTCACTTGCCATTAACGGACTGCAAAAATGGGCCAGCAAACCCACATTTTCAGCTGTGCTTGGCATGCCCTGAGTCAAGAAATCTTCCTCTCCCTGACCTCAATCAGATACATGCCTAACATTGTATTGGGATCAGAAATTCTTAGCCCTTTTCTAGCTCTCAGGTGCCTTTGTTAGGTCATTTAATGTGTTCCAGTAACAAGTGATAATTTTCCAGCGACAGGACTGTCAAATAGGAACATTAGTATTCTTTGTTGCTTCTGTTTTCAGTGTTACTTATGTTACCTTCCATAGGTGTAAGAATCATGCTAGTTTGCTAGGACTTGAGTTGTATGTGCTGGCAAATTAGGCTGAGGGCCCTTCACCTTGCACAGCTACAGCAAAGGTAGACCAGAGGGCTTGTGTGATGAAGGGAGCCTGTTGCTAGGCAAAGAGTTGTATCCACTTAAGTCCATTGAAATTAAAAGGCCCAAGTTAGTTCTGCCCATTCCATTCAAGGGGTCTCCTCTGTGTGACTAATGTTGTATACAATCCAGAATGAGGAGGATCATTTCTGGAAAAGTGCCAGCGAGAGTTGCTTGGTCTGGAGAATGGTTTCATTTTCTAGCTGCTTCTGTCCTGTGCTGAGGTAACTGGTTGAATGGCAAGAACAGGGCACCGAAATAACAAGGGTTAAGCCAGGCTCCCGAGTTCAAATGTAATAACAATCCACACTTGATAGGAAGCTAAGATTTGTAAGCCAGCAGCAAAACATGGTTTCAAATGGTGATTTGCTGCCCTGAAATAAACCATGGTTAAGTTCAGAGAAACCATAATTAGGCCAGGTCGAACTTTTCTTGCTTATGGCCAGAGGTGTTTGCAACATGGAAACTAGCTCAAATATATATTGTACAACAAATCCCGTTTGCAAATACAAATAGGCTAAACATACCATGGTGTGGTGGCTGTTAAATATTCACTTCCGAGATCAGAAGAGATTGGGTGTGTTCATGGTGGTATGACTGTTGTCTTACATATTACCTTGAAAAAAATGTTGGCATTTTATACACAGTGTATGCTTTTATACAAAAGTCTCATATTTGGGAGAATTTATTTTCTTTTAAATTTGTTTAGATTGATGAGGATACGGTTGTATCTTCCACGGGGGCTCTTTCTTTGAAGCAAGTCCCTGAAAAAATGGTGGTCATTGGTGCAGGAGTCATTGGTGTAGAACTGGTAAGAAGTGCTCTACCTCCTTTTAATTTTTTTCAGCGTCTGTCAATATTCCTAGTTGACATGCGAAAAAATATTTCTGGGCCTCATGCAATTGCCTGTAGGGGTCTATTGGGCTGACGGCAGTCACGCAAACCAGTCAAGGTACTAAGGAAACATGGGTTGAATATACCAGTGCCCTTCTATGAGGGCTGCTTATACGGCTGTTATGATTCTTGCAATCGCAGGAATAGTTTTCCAAATGGCAACAGTTGTGCAAATAGCAGCAGCTCTCTATCCACTGGTACGTGGAGGTCCCATGCCATACAGGCTTTATTTCTAGGCCGTTCTGTTTGGCAGCCTTGCATGCTTGCACAATCGAACACATGGGGCTTAGTGAATATTTGCACAAATGTTGACATATATCAGGGCTTCTGCAGGACTGGAAGGAGTTACAATCCAATAACCTCTGGAGGACCACAGGTTCCCCATTCCTGGTTTATTGTGTTCCTAGTTAAGGAAATTTATCGGTCAGGGAAATTGTCATGAAAGTGTAGCAGGCGTTGTGCAAAAGGTTAAAAAACATTCATGGGCTGTTTAAAGATTTCTGGTGGAGTTAATTAAATCTTCCATGGTTGCCATTAGTCAGATGAATTTGTAGCAAAGGCAATACACAGGAGCTATAAAATCTCTCTCTCTCTCTCTCTCTCTCTCTCTCTCTCTCTCTCTCTCTCTCTCTCTCTCTCTCTCTCTTAAATAAAGTAAAAATGGGCTTGTTTGCATTGCAGGGTTCAGTCTGGCAGCGTCTCGGTGCAGATGTGACAGCTGTGGAGTTCTTGGGCCATGTGGGTGGATTGGGTATTGATATGGAGATATCGAAGAACTTCCAGCGTATTCTCCAGAAGCAAGGCTTTAAATTTAAACTGAATACTAAAGTTACCGGTGCTACCAAGAGACCCGATGGAAAGATTGATGTTTCGTAAGTATGTATGCAACTACGTAAATATGTAACTTAAAGAAACAGGTTGTCTACTTTTTATAAAACCTAAGTTAGCCCCAGTTCAGACTTGGGATCCAGGGAGTGGTGGAATTACTGGCATCTATATATATACAGTCGAACCTCGTTTTGTGGCCGTGATCCGTTCCGGAGCCCCGGCCGCTAGCCGAAAAGGACACAGGGCAAAGCGCTGCATCTGCGCACGTGCATGGAGCAGTTTGCGCTTCCACGCATGCGCAAGCGACAAACCCGGAAGTAACCCATTCCGGTACTTCCAGGTTTGCCGTGGATGTTCGCTGGAATGGACGCTAGTCGAGGTGGGTGTTCATGGAAGTATTACTGTATATGAGACTGGTTCTTAGGCTATTTCAAATATATTTTCATCTCTGGAAACATGTTTACAGAACTGTAGCTATCGGCATGGAAAGTGTATATTGTAGAATCAAATATACTGAGTTGTAGCTTGAGTCACACTCAGGGAATAGACCCACTAAAATAACGTTATTCTGGTCCATTGATTTTTTTTCAGTGTCGCCCAATGTGGTGCCATCTAGGTGTTGTGTTGGGTTTCAACTCCCACGTGCTTCTGGTGCCAAAGCCTCCATAACCTGCGATGCAAAGTGACAGGTTCCAGTGAGATCTCATGATATTTTGCTACAGTCTCATTGGAAGCAGTGGGGTTTCTCTGCAGGCGGTGCCCCCACTGCCTGAGGCGACTGCTTCACCCTGTCTCATAGCCAGGCATCCCTGCTGACCATTGGCCAGGCTGGATGGGGTTGATGGATGTTGGGAGTCCAACATCTGCAGAGCTACCCCTGACGTAGGTGATGTAAACCATTAGTTCATGCTTTAAAAAACACACAACACAGACAAGTCCTCTTGGAGATGCTAATCTTGGATAATGACGGTTACTTATGCCTCTTACACTGCACAAATTGAAATGTTTCTAATGTAATAGGCATTGGCATCCTGTTCACATGTTCAAAATCTTACATTTGTTGCATGTGGTGGCTGGATAAAAAACCACAAAGTTTAAACTTGAATTTGTTACACTCTCGATGTGTAGACTCTCTATGAATTTCACAAAATCCCTATGCCGTTTGATTTTATTGTTTGTAGCACAGCTGGCAAGATTCAGAAATTAGCTGGACAAGGTGTAGTCGAAACAATTCGAAGGGGGTTTAAGAGACAATCCCACCTTTCATTATAGACATGGTGTTGTTGTGACTGAGATGATTATAATATTTCTTTCGTTTAAGCTGTTTGTTGGAGAACTGCTGTAGTCACTTACTGTGACATGAATGTAAAAACATGTAAATCTAGTATGGCTTAACTATAATTTGCTGTAGTTTTGCAGGGCATTGACATATTATCCATGTAACGACCCATAACTGTTAGATTAGGCATCCCCAAACTTCAGCCCTCCAGATGTTTTGGACTACAATTCCCATCTTCCCCGACCACTGGTCCTGTTAGCTAGGGATCATGGGAGTTGTAGGCCAAAACATCTGGAGGGCCGCAGTTTGGGGATGCCTGTGTTAGATAAAAAGGAGTGATCAGGAGTCATTGACAACAGGTGTACTAACAGTGCTTCTCTATTCATGAAGACTGCCCTTCTCCTTTCCCCCCAGGATTGAAGCTGCTGCTGGTGGCAAGGCAGAAGTGATCACTTGCGACGTACTTCTGGTTTGTATCGGGCGGCGCCCATTCACTAAGAATCTTGGCCTGGAAGATGTGGGTATTGAACTAGATAATAGGGGAAGAATCCCAATCAACAACAGATTCCAAACCAAAGTCCCAAAGTAAGTGAAGTAGTCAGTTGGGCTGTTGGAAATTGTTTTTTCTGAGTTGCTGTTTTGAGTTTAAAGTTAAGGTTCCGTTGTATTAACAAGATGGGTATAAAAACTGGTTGTAGTTTAGTGCGGGAGCATTGGTTAAGTGGAGGAAGATTTATACTGTGTCAGATTGTTACAATCTCCTCTTTTGGCTTGTATTACTCTTACTACAATCATAATTAATATATGCTAGAAAAGGATGACTAGAACAAGCCCATTTACCTTGGGCCTTCATTTACCTTTGGCTTAAAACGAGACTGTAGCTCAAAGTCATTTTACCTTAAAAAAATGAATAGTTTCAAATAAGATTAGAAATTTGGCTCTTCGTTGTATTATTATTATTTTTAGCCTATTCCATGTATATTCAGGACAATGGGTCAAAAGCTGCTGTTACAGTGCATGTTTTTATGTCTATCTGCCTGTTTTTCTTTACTTGGCAGCATCTATGCTATTGGCGATGTAGTTGCTGGACCGATGCTTGCTCACAAAGCGGAAGATGAAGGTATTTTGTGTGTTGAAGGAATCGCTGGAGGTGCAGTTCACATTGACTACAACTGTGTGCCCTCAGTCATTTACACACATCCTGAAGTTGCCTGGATTGGAAAATCGGAGGAACAGCTGAAAGAAGAGGTACTATTTATAGTTTCTTCTGTTCACTCATAGTAGAGCAGTGTGTCTATGCCCTGGTTTGCATGTATCACTAAGCCAAACCACGGCTAAGCATGAACTTAATGATTGTGCAGGTACTTGCTGCAAACGTGTCGGCCAGTTTGCTCCTCACCCAGTAGTCCTGCTGCCCAGAGCTAAACTGTAGTTTAGCTTAGAATATCATCTGAACCCCAGGCTCTTGCTCCAGACAACCCATGAATTTTAAGAACTTTTCAGACTACTGAAGGTATTTTTTGCTTTGAACTGCTTTGAGCTTCACTAAAGAATTATTATTATTATTAATCAAATTAGGGGACGCAAGTGGCACTGTGGTCTAAACCACTGAGCCTAGGGCTTGCCGATCAGAAGGTCGGCGGTTCGAATCCCCACGACGGGGTGAACTCCTGTTGCTCACCAGCCTGGGTCCAGACATAAAGCTAAACCAAACCATGGCTTAGTGCCAAGTAACATTGCACCAGAACAGCTGGGGGGAGGAGTGGAGGAATGTGATTTTTTTACTGTGAGTACCTGAATGCTTGTGTGTTAACACTAAGCTAACCATAGCTAAATGTTACAGGTAGGTAGCCGTGTTGGTCTGAGTCGAAACAAAATAAAAAAAAATTCTTCAGTAGCACCTTAAAGACCAACTAGGTTTTTATTTTGGTATGAGCTTTCGTGTGCATGCACACTTCATCAGATAGGTATATAGCTAAATGTGATGTGCAAACTGGACCTGGATTTCTTTTGGAGCAAGGGGTAGAATAATGGAGCTGGCCGTAGCAACAATGTGCTTGAATATCAGTGTTTCAGTTTATAGCGGAGAGGAGAGGGAGTCTTTCATGATGTGCCCCCCTCCCAGTCATTGTTTTAGGTAGTGATAGAGCAGCCATGAGTACACAAAGCGAGGTGCTAGGAATCATAGACGTCGTTCAGTCCTGCTCCCAGAAACAAACCACTGTTAAAAACTTGCGGAAGTGAGAACCCCATGGATGTTAGAAACAAGGCTGCTGCAGTTCTGAATGTTACATATTTGGTGTCATATGTGTCTTCTGAGTGCTCTTCAGTTTTCCTGCCTTTTGTCCCAAAGTTGCAAGTGCTTTTCTGTAAGGTTCTGCTACGGCAGCCCCAGTGGGAAGAAAACAATTTGGGGAAAGGGGCTATTTTGAGAGCGCCACTGCCTTAAATCAAGTGTCCACTCCCCACGCCACATTCTTAAGCAATTGCAGCAGTTTCTGTACATGGATCTATAATGGTCATGTCTTCTTCGGACCTCATGAAAATGTAAACTGGGCTGCACCACATCTGATGGCAGGGTTGCAACTCCAGGACTGAATGCTTCTCCACACAAAACATTTGTGTTTGGGAGAAGGCTAGGATAGAACCCTCTCCCGGACACCTAGTTTTCTATGTATGAAATACTTTTGTGTGGAGTAGCATGTGAGCACCCCCTCCCTAACTTGACCTTTCAGAGCTCAGAGGCAGCGAACTGGGGCCTTAGTAAATCTCTGCCTGCATGCAGCCTGAGAAGTCATACTTGAGTTTTCTGCCAGGTGCAGGAGATAATGTCCAGCTTTTTATAACGGTCTTTTGCTTTTTAGGGGGTGGAATACAAGATTGGCAAGTTTCCTTTTGCTGCCAACAGCCGGGCGAAGACCAATGCTGACACAGATGGCTTGGTGAAGATGCTAAGTCACAAAACAACAGACAGGATGCTGGGAGCGCATATTTTAGGCGCAGTGAGTACTATGTGGAATCTGCACGTTGTGCTTCAGAATCTTGAATGTATTTGGTCCTGGTGGTCGGGAGTTCATTATATGCAACCATGTATACTTCTGGCCTCTAAGCATTTGGTGGTGGCTTAATGTTTATATCCCCAAGACTGTTTTGTTTACCACAGCTCAGTTGCTCTTCTTACATGCCTCGTGGTGTTCTGTGTACCTTTTCCTTCCATAATTCAAGAAGATAACCCAAGAATGCCACAACAAATGATGGATTCATGGGCATTTAAATAAACACATCCCTTCTTGCATAACTTAGTCCACTGCAGAATTTGAATTTTTTTGGATTGCAGACTTAAGGCTTTTCACATGCTGGCTCCTAAATCCTCCGTCATAGTGTGCCATTACCATGTGCCACTACCAAGTGCGGCACAGTGGACTTTGCCAGAGTTTTGTGGTGTATGATTTTTCTCTTACTCCATACTCCTCAGTGTGAGGTTCTGACAGTCATGGCATTCGCCAGCAGAATGCAATTCTTTAAAAACAAACAAAAGCAAACCAGAACATGAAAAAACCCATCATGCACACTGCATTCAGAGCACTCTGTGTGCAGTGCTAAAAGCATATAATTTGGTCTTATGCACAACTTTAAACATCCTGAGTGTCTCAGAAGCTATGCTTGAAAGCATGCAAACAGGCATCCAAACCCAGATTTATGATGCTATTACATACAAATATAAGAAGCCAATGGCATCTTAGAAGTGTTGTTCCCCAGTTGCTTTCTCTCACAAGGGAATAACTCAATGGCAGCTGATGAAATATGCACATGTATAATATGTAAATCTTGTTTTTTTCTAATCAGTACTTGCATATTTTAATGAAGATTTCATTGATAGCCCTAAGGCTTTGCTAGGTGTATAGTTGTTTACCTTAAGCATTTAACACAAATCAGATTTAACACCAAATTTTGATAATCTTTCTAAAAGCACAGAATACAGAGCTTTATTTATAGTTCTCTGTACCTCTGCTTTTAATTTTTTCTTGTACATTTATTACTTGCATCATAATAATTTCCTCCCCATCCAGGGTGCTGGAGAAATGATTAATGAAGCTGCTCTTGCAATGGAATATGGTGCATCGTGTGAAGATGTTGCAAGAGTTTGCCACGCACATCCAGTAAGTTGGTGTGAACTGTCTAGTCATTTTTGTCTCTCTGTGGGTTAATTGAAGATCCAGATAACAATTGCAAGGTTCCCCACCATTACTCTTTCCCCCGCATTGTTGTTTAGTCACGTCCGACTCTTCGACCCCCCCCCCCATTACCTTTTCCTAATTACTTTCTTTTGTTCTCAACAGACTGTGTCTGAAGCCTTCAGGGAAGCCAACCTAGCAGCATCATTTGGCAAAGCGATCAATTTCTAAAGCAAAAGGATACATATAACACACAAAGCATATTTTCCTTTGAAAACTGACCGAAGTCTTTGTGAAAAGCTGAGTCATTTGAAAACTTCTGGGACTTAACTAAGTGAACTTTTCTTTTCAACATGAGCTATTTAAACAGATTTGGGGTTGGGGAATCACCCAACAGCTGTACATTAAGTACGTTTGCTTGTTTGTACATTCTAGGTTTCTGCAGAAGACATGCTACAGCAATGGCAGTTTAAGGTTGTAGCGTGCTTAAAGAGAGTCCATCATGTACTTGGGCAAAATATAATTGTTGATACTACCCAGTGTTGCTGTTCTGTCATTGCCAAGGAACTGATACTGTAATATCATGATACTTAAAATATGCCGCTGTCCCCTTTGCACAATGCTGTCGTAATTTTAGTGAGAGGGATATCAATAGGTTTCAACGCGTCACAATCTTTTTAAAGTTATTTTTAAACCAAGGCTAGTCTGTCTCGACTCTTCTTGATATGTGGGACAAAATACATACAGCTGGTTTTGCTCTGTGAACAACCATTTGTATCGATACATTTTTTAAAAATGGAAAAACACCTCTGTTTTTGTGAAACTCATTGAAAGAAAATCAAGTTCTTTTGGAGAAACAAAAATTGGTATTAAAAAAATACACTCTGTGGAAGGCAAGTGGAAGAGTTCGTACAAAGCTGTTGCACAAGCAGGCCAACATTTTTGGCTTTAGCGCCATTGTCCTCTCACAGTGTTCTGACATGAGGTGCAAGCAGCAGTCTCCTTCCTTTCTGCTTGTATGCACAGCTGAATCCAGGTAATAGAATCCATGATGCAGTTTCCCTATGCCTGTGCTTCACATACTGGGTTTCATGACCTCTATTGTGGTGGAGGATCAGTTTTCTTGTCCCTAAAAGGTAAAGGGACCCCTTTACCATTAGGTCCAGTTGTGACTGACTCTGGGGTTGCGCGCTCATCTTATATTATTGGCCGAGGGAGCCTGCGTACTGTTTCCAGGGCATGTGGCCAGCATGACAAAGCTGCTTCTGGCAAACCAGAGCAGCACACGGAAACGCTGCTTACCTTCCCACCCGAGCGCTACCTAATTATCTGCTTGCACTTTGATGTGCTTTTGAACTGCTAAGTTGGCAGGAGCTGGGACCGAACAACGGGAGCTCACCCCGTCACGGGGATTCGAACTGCCGACCTTCAGATCGGCAAGCCCTAGGCTCTGTGGTTTAACCCACAGCACCACCCGCTAGATTTGCATAAAAATAATTCATGGTACATAATAGTTCATTTATATGGTGGCATTCTTAACACTTCCTTTGTTAGAAATAGTGGGGGAATGAATCTGTTCAAACAAGAGGGAGGGAGATTAGAAAAATCTCGGATTTGCTTGGAATCACTGGCTCAGGGATCTTATGGTCCTAAGGGTTCACACACACCCTTTAATGCAGACACCTCAGCTAATGTAAAAAGGGTATTTTATTTTCTACTGTTTTCCAAAGAGTACAAATACATAATATCAAAACTAATTTATTGCAGGTAAAAATTACCATCTGTACCAGGGAGTGCTAGGGCAAGCACCTGATACAGTGACAGTCAAAACACAATGACACAAATTATGTTTCTGTCTTTTGTTTCAGGTGTCCTTTCCCCTCACTCTGATGTTTGGTCCTCTATGACTTTATTTTTTATATTTTTGCTTTCCTAACATCCGGTGACATAGCAGAGGAAGTTCGGGAGCTGCATGCATAAACTCTTTAATTAGAACTCTTTAAATTGAAATTAACCGTCCATCTAACCTTGCATTATCAGAGTACTTAAAAGGGTTAAAATACCATTTTGGGATAATGAAAGTAACACTGGTTAAATGAACCATATGCTTTGTTACAAAAGTACTGTTTATTTTATTAAGTAAAAGAGAAAGTCTTTGGTTTTAAGATATTAAAGCTGGTATTTAGTCAGATTGTCAGGTCTTAAGGTATGAAAAGAATGTATATCAATTTAAGACTTCTCTCCCTTTGGGTTTACATGTTCCTCTTCCAAAGGTTTTTTTCCTGGTTCCATTTTCCAATCGGTTACTAGCAAGTGCTATAAACAGCAACTTTTTGGCTGATGGCCTGCAAGAGGCTGCGGACTGTTTCTTCCAGCTGCACCACTTGCTTAGCTTTGTCTTCCAGAATTCTTTGATTCTTCTCATATGTGTTTTCCAATTCTGCAAAGAAAGAAAAAAGGGGGACACACACACGAGTTAGGTTATTCCAACAGCTGACTCTAAAGGTGGAATTGGAAAGAAGTCAAACCCCATTGTACCCAGTTGTTTGGCTTTACAGAATGTGAGAGGCTTCTAATAAAAAGGAGAAACAGCTGTCTTTGATGATGGTGGTGTTTTTTACGTCATGGTGCTGCGGAAATGGGCTTAGGAGGTGGGGAAGGAGTGCTCAGCTGTAACTGAGAACATACGGCAGTTCTAAACAAATGTTCAACCCCCTTTTTCCATATTGGCCTTTACCCTTGAGCTGCTGAAGTTTGCTGTTTGCTTGTTCTAGCAGTGTTTTAGCTTCATTCTGTAGTGCCTCTGCTTTCTTCCTGGCAGCTGCAGACTCTCTTGATTTCTTGGCAATTAAGCTCTCCACTGTTCTATACTTGTCGTCCACATCATTATCTAGTACCTGCGATTTGAGACACAAGGTGGCAGTATTACTCAGAACACAGAAATGGAACACATTCTTAGTTTGACATCCTAATTTCACTCATAGGAAGGGTCTACTGAGCAGAGACCACACACATCCTGAGTGGAGTCCATGGAAATGGACCTCTTTCAGTATCGTTCAAAGCATCCCTTCCCTTCTACTCTCTTTACCCCATGAGAAGAAGAAAAAAATGTGGTTTGTTGTTCCCATCCTTTAAAAATGGGTCACAGCTGGAGTAGATGCATGCACTAGTGTCCGTACTCTCTTTGGAAATGAAAATAAAGGTCCTGCTCCCTTATTGGCAGCAGCTGACTTCCAATTCTAAGAATGGACCAAGACTTCCTTCAACAGACAATGCTTGCCACAGCTGTTTTTAAATAGAAATAAACTACTATCCAAACCTGCAAGCAGGTGTTTTCATAAGCCATTGCATTACATTGGTGTGAGGCCCTGGATCCAGTGGGTGAGATTGATCCGGAACTAACCCATCCTCAGGCCAACCCCCTATGAGGCAAAGTGAGGTGACAGCCTCAGACATCAGGATCCATAGTGGCAGAAGATCCTGCCATTATGTTTATTCCCCCCCCCCCTGTTCCTGATGGAGATCTTCACTAACCACCTCTTCCTTGACGGGAAAGGGGAACATACAGTGCTTTGCCTCAGATCCCAAAATGGGGGCTCCAGAGTCAACTTTGACAGGTGGGTAGCTTATCAAGTGGTACAACTTCAAATGAAGAATCGAGAGCGTACTCCACGGTTCCAGTACTTTCTCTGTCGCTCTAATTCAATGCCTTTTTTCAAATTTAGCACCTTATTTTGTTGCTGCAGGGCATCAGGAAAGTGCCGAATGCAATTGGTACTAGTGACTGCACAGTTCTGAGCCTGATGTTATAGAAAGTCGGGTGCTGAACGGTGGTCATGGCTTCAGTCAACTAGTGAGGCCTAGTGGGCCTAATTAAGCCTACAAAGTGAAGCTTCTTTACTACTGTCTTACATTACCCATACACATGGCCAGAAAATCAGGAGCCTTTGTAAAAGGAACAATTTGCTGTTCTGCTATGCTCTTGAGGTGAAGGATGCAACTAGATGTGGCTTCCAGCCATCTTAGTAAGAGGACTCACTGAGTTGTGCCTGGTTTAGCTAGTTCCCTGCCCCAGGAATTACTCCTACACAGTCCCAATAGACATGCAAGCAAGAATCCAAAACTGCATAAAGTTACGTGTGCTCTCAAGATGTGAAGCACTTTTAACCACCACTGCAAATGGAATGTCAGATTCCTGCCTCATTCAGTTCCACGGGATAGTGAGATGCATTTCACACAACAGTTAAAATGGCACATGCTTTTTAGAGCCTGATGGTTTGCATTGTGTTATGGCCAAACTGCTTTGATAGTATCTTTGGCCTGGCCTGGCCAAAAATACTACTTACAAATTCAAGGGCAAACCAGACAACACAAGCTGGTACCTAAGAAAATGCCTTTGTTTCTTGAGAACATAGAAAGTAATTTCAAATGGAGAGCCTTACTCTTTTGATATCTGTGGTACTTTGGTTCACAGTCGCAACAGTTTCTTCGGTTGCTCTAATGTCCTCTATGTTTGTGGCAGTCTTTTGTCGAAGCACTTCCACATTCTTCTCTAGCTCAGCAATGCGCAGAGTGGCGTTGTTCAGAGTTTCTTCCGAAGCTGCAGTTTCAGATTCAATCTAGCATTGCAAATGAGAACATGATGCACAAATTTCAGCTTTAAAAGTTTTCCAAACGTTAAGTCTCTGTGTTGTGGCAGGCTTATGCTTTTCCTCTTCGTTTCCCCAGCTTTCAGCAATTGCATGAGGTGGCATTTGCCTTCCTTTCCTTTCCACTGACCTGGGATGTTGCTGCTATACAGCTGATAGTTTTTCTCCGGCCCAGTGGGAAGAGGTGGTTGTGGTCTTCATGCAAAAATGAGAGATTAGTAATGGAAGACACGGGTACCCTGTCCAATAATTGTTTTGTTGTTCTATACCAGGCATAGGCAAACTCGGCCCTCCAGATGTTTTGGGACTACAACTCCTAACATCCCTAGCTAACAGGATGATGGGAGTTGTAGTCCCAAAACATCTGGAGGGCCGAGTTTGCCTATGCCTGTTCTATACAGTACACTTTCATGAGACACTGCTTGGGAATAGAAGTTGGGATCATCTGCGTGCAAAGCAGATGCTCTACTGTTGAGCTGTGACTCCCTCCATTACAATCTTTGAACTAACTACAGTTAGATGCTTAAACTCTACTGAGTTCAGTTGTTGTGCTACCTTTTGGTGCACTGCATTGTGAGCAAAACAATCGAGGGAAGGAGGGGTTTCAGGGGAAGGGAGTGTAGATGGTAGCTTTGCTGCCTGATAACAGTGTCCCAAAACAAATTCAGTAGTAAATCACTCATTGGGCTAATTACTAAATCCATCTTACTAAGAAAAAGGATCCTATGATTTGAGCAAGGGCTACCAATCTGCCATATATCACCAAGGTCTAGTTCAGAGCTTTCCAAACTCTGTGTCATGACACGTTAGTGTGTCGGCTGCAGTGTGTACTGTAGGTGTGTTGCATGAACCCTCCTCCCGGGACCGGAAAGGGGTTAGTTTAAGCTTGTGTTTCCTAGTAAAACTGAATTACTGTGTTGAGAAGTGCTGCATGTCTAAAAAGTGTGTCACCAACATGAAAAGTTTGGAAAGCTCTGGCCTAGCTGGATGAAAGAAGTGGAACCAATATAGGCCTAAGTGCAATTGTCATCTAGGCAGGCATCACGCTTGCAGGACCTACAGTTTTTATTTTACTATAAGCCCAAGGTATCTCAATCAGCCTGGTGCAAAAGGCACACTAAGAAGTTAAAAATGTTTGAGACTACAACTCACCAATCCTTCCAGACAAAAATCCACTCTTTGTTATTCAAGCTTTATTTCAGCAGTGTAATTTAAGGGGCGGAGAGTTGTTTTGCTGCTGACATGATTTTAAAAATGCCCTATTTCCAGCAAACTCCCTGCCTAAACCAACAGCTGTGATGCACAACCTGATATAAGGAGAGTATTGAAAGTTTGCTTGCTATGTTGAGACCATCATCATATGGGGTAAAAGGCTGAATTGCAATCTTAATTCAGGGTGGAGATGGGCTAGTCATAATGATTCAACCAATGTGCTAAATTGGTCGCCAGAGTTTTTCACTGATTCCTTTCCTATCGATTGCCTTTTCTGTCTCTGGCCCCGACTGCCAACCCAGATCACTGACACAGGAGCCCCTTGGAACCCCTTCTGACCACCTTCACATTTCCTCTGCTATGGTATGCAAGGAAGATGAGATTATCAAGACAAACAACCTGGATGCAAGTGATTAATGCTTCTGACGGAGCAGTCATGTAACAGAGCATGTAACATGTACATTACCAACAAAGGCTTTCTTCCATTCTACCTCCACTGCTTTTGTACAAAGGGTGGTGAACGGATTTTTCGCTTCTTGTTCATCCCACCCCAAATCAGTCATCAACCATCTGCTGTTTTTGTTTTCTCAGTTTCTGTACTTTTCTAGACAAAGCCTAGCTAGATTGAAACTCTGATTTAAGGAACAGACAGTATTAGGTGATAATAGAATGAACCAGAAGATTGTTGTGTATCCTGTACAAAAGTAGAACAGCATGAGAACATACATGACCATAACTCTGCTTCCAAAAACAAATTTAGGTGATCGAAACTCACAGAGGTAAGTAGGTCTTGTGTTCCTTGGATGTCTTCATCTGCTAGTTTGATGGCTTTTTCAGCTGCATCTTGGGCTTTTTCGGCTTCTTCCAGAGCTTCTTTTACCATGTCTGCAGTGACTTTGACATCTGTTGCACTTTTACTGTGGAATGGAAATTAATTACAAAAGGACTATGTTAAACAGGCTCTCCTTAAAAAGGATTCTTTGGGGTTGGCCTTTTCAAAGAATGTGCAACAAGCTAAACTTACTCCCAGTTTCTCAACATGCTTATTAAATACTGAATGCTTTCCAGGGCACAGATGCAGTCTCTTAGGATTCTGCTGAAAGGTAAAAAAAAGACAGCCTGTTTCAAAGCAAGGGGGAGTAAAAAAAAGGTACCTGGCTTTTTTAGCTTCATCTAACAGCGTTTTTGCCCTTGCTATGTCTCCGGCACTCTGCTGTAGGACAGCCTCAACATCCGAAAGGCTCTCCACCCGTTCACGAATATTATCCGCCAGTGTTTGTAACTGCTCAGGTGTGCTGGGCATCTCCATGTTGAGCACTTCATTAGCAACTGCCTCAATGCTGTCCAGATCAGCACTGTCTTCTGTTGAAATGGTAAACAGAAACAGTGAGTGAGACGGCTCCTTTGTCATGTTTTATTTCCTACAGAGCCAAGAAAAAACAGGAGCCAGGTGGCACCTTTTTTTTTAAGGTATAAAAGTCCACACTCTTCAGAAGTGCTTTAGCTTTGATGAATTTCTAAGATGTCTTAAGAAACTCGAATCTGATCAGCCAGTTGAGTATTGGGAAGGAAGTCTTGCCAAAGGGCAATGGCAGATGGAAGTAACATCAAAAATAAATTAGACGATCTGGCCTTGGCCTCAGGCATGTTGTGGATTCTGATCAATAATGTATCATAGCAAGTGTAATGAACTTTCTGTCGTTGACAAAACCACTTTTTACTAATATGGAAAGTTAAAATTATGCAGGTCATCCCATCTTGCATTCAACTTACTTCAATCTCTGATCAATTGAACAACTTATAATGAAAGGTGCTTATATAATGAAAAGTGCTCATGCATTCTAGATAACTTATATGGATGAAGAAGTCAAGAGAGAGTGTATGTGCATGGAACACTGCATGGAGCAGATAAAAATCCTGTTTCTGCAGAGAGAGAGACAGACAGAGACAGAGACAGAGACACTAAATGTGGATGTCTATCATGTTGCATAGCCTGTACAGGAACAATGCTATGCAGTTAATTAGGCTGGTGTGATGAGCTGAAGTAGTTATATAAGCTGTTCCACGTGTTCTGGGCCAGCAATCTTGGATGCTGTTAAAAGGGAGCAGCGTATTCCAACTTCTTCAAAGGATAATGATCTTACTGCTCTTTGTTGCCACTAGTTAAATCTTTGTGGGTGGATTTATTTCTGTACTCTGCAAACTACTTTCCTCACAGAAAAACCCAAATACTTTGATCCAGGTTCTCAGCGCACAAAGGGCCATGAATAAAGTCACTTTAGCACTAAGTGTACCTATCGTGGAATGTGAGGAAAAGCAGTCCTTCGTGTTGCACCATCGCCATTTCCTGCCTTCAGAGGATGTTCAAATCATCAGTACATTTTTATATGGTAACACAGTAAGGGTTAGAGCGGGAGGAGGGAAGTCACTAGCAGTGATTCTGCCTTGATGGCAGAATTGGATGGAGCAGTCATAAAGCGATTGGCTAGAACAGGCAGGAGAGACATAAATAAAGGAAGTAGAAACACCAGGAGCAGGCCTGATCTGTCTGTCCAGCAGCAACAGGGAAGCATGGGAATTTAGGAAAGGAGGGCATGGTCCTAAGGAAGAGAGAGGTGCTTGAATGGGAAAGATACTATGGGATTCCAAAAATAAAATAAAAAATGTTGCAATTATTTAATCTAGACACAAAGTGAAAACCTTTTCGTTTACCCATGACTTTGGAATGTCTCATATAAGTACATGCAATTGAATAAACGTGCATGATTAAAATACTAGGTTAAGAGGAAGCGCTTATTCACAACTGTCTCATAACAGCAGCCTAACCATATTAGAACAATACTTACTCATCAGAAATTCCCGGATCTGCTTAATAAGATTCCGCAGATCCTTGTTGCTCTGGTCCACTTGCTCTTTGGTGGCATTGGTTTTTAGGAGAACCTCTTGTGCATTCTGTTTTGCTTCGTCTGCTCTCTGTTTTGCCTCTGAGACCTACCGTAAGTGAAATAAATGGGTCATTATTTTCAATTTCTGACAAGTCTTAAAATATGCTCAGGGATAAAAAGAAGAAACACTGAGAAAGCAATTAAGTCAGCATTGAAGCTGTGTGAGAGCGACTCTCATAAAAGTCAGATAACACTCTTAAATTGATGTAAACACAACAATATTTTAAACAGCCCAAGATGTTGTGTGTAGTACTCATAGGAATCTCTATTTAAGCCAGACCTTTTTCTTTAATGAGGGTACTTAGCAGGATCATGCAAACTGTAAAGAACCAATTATTTTGGAAAAAAGTTTGGTTTGCAATTGTCCAGACTTGCACAATCTGCTGATCAAGCTTTATTACTCTTCTAAAATTCATTCTGGTTGATCTACCTTTTAAAAATAATAGTCAATAATAAATCACCATTCTGGAGAGCTGTTCAACTTCTGCCAAAGCGCTGAGTATGTCTCTGTCGAAATCCATCGCCTTCTGCCAGGTATTGTGGGCCACAGTAACCAACCCATCGCAGCCTGGTCCTCCACATTTCCTTTTTCCATCTTCTGTGCGGCAGCTCAGGCCACCACATTCTGAATCAGCACAGGAAGCCCCGAGGGGAGTTCCACACGTCTGCAGCAGACAGGATTAGATAGAGGAAAGAGTGGGGTGGCGGTGAGGTTATCACCCTTTCCAAACAAGTTCCTGAGCCAGCTCCCTAAAGCCCTATCCTATTAGTTGCAGCTTGACAAATTTCCAGAGCCCCATCGAGAACACAAAGGCTGTTAAAAATGTTTTTTCTCCTGCTACTCTCTTCACTCCTATGATGCTCCTTTTTGTACTGGCCTGCTTTTCTAAACACAAAAGCCCCAAGCATTGTGACCTTTCCTCATAGGGGCATTGCTCCAGCTCCGGCAGATTGCACCAACAGTGAATAATTATGCCCCCTCAGTGTTTGTATTGGCCTTTGAGATGCAAGTAACCAGGATTTGCATGTGCAGTTTCCTTTCATGGTTATCAGATTTTGATACAGTTCAGTATTCCTGCTTGAAAAGGAGAAGGGGTTAGCATGAAATTATTCCAGCTTGGGAAGAAGGTACCTTGGCCACACTAGTTTGCTTTAGGGAAATGATTAGCCCACCTTATGCATACAGCATGTTACTTTTAATTATAACTGACAGCAGAATGTTGACAACAGCAGTTGCCTTTGGGCAACTCCAAGAAAGAATGAACAAAAGTGAAAGGTTAGCATTTTATTAAAATCAAGGTGGGTGGATGCGGTTGCTAGACAGAGCAGCAAGTGTATCTCCATTTACCTAGGTTAAGCCATCTTGTCAGGTACAGTGCACAGTAGGGTCGGCTTGCCTTAAAAGTTTTTGATACTGTAGAGTTCCAAATGGTTCAGAAAAGGGCAACCAAAATGATTAAGGGGGTGGAATGACTCTATGAGGAAAGGTTGCAGCTTCTTTGGACTTTTGAGTTTAGAGAATTTTAAGAAATTCTGCATAGCATGGAGAAAGGGGGTAAAGAAAAGGCATTCTCCCCCTCTCATAACACTAGATCTCATGGACATCCAATGAAGCTGAACACTGGAAGATTCAGAACAGATAAAAGAAAGTACTTCTTCACTCAGCTACCCTGTTTCTCATATTTTAAGACATACCCATAAAATAAGCCATAGCAGGATTTTTAAGCATTCAAGGAATATAAGCCATACCCCGAAAATAAGACATAGTGATAGGCGTAGCAGCAATGCCGGCCACGGCAGGAGGAGGAGGAAAAAAATAAGACATCCCTTGAAAATAAGCCATAGTGTGTTTTTTTGAGGAAAAAATAAATATAAGACATGTCTTATAATATGAGAAACACGGTAAACTATGGAACTTGCTCCCACAGGAGGTAGTGATGGTCCTCAAACTGGATGGCTTTAAAAGAGGATCGGGCATAAATTCATGGAGGACAAGGCTAGCAGCCATAATAGCTATGTTCTACCTCCATTGTCAGAAGTATTGTGCTTCTGATTACCAGGTGGTCAGATTTCAGCTACTACTGTATTGCTCTCATGTCTAACTTGCACATGCATCTGGTCAGCCACTGAGAACAGGAAGCTGGCCTAGATGGGTCATCGGCCTGAACCAACAGGCTCATCTTATGTCCTTCCAGTAACTGTTAAAAATGAACTTTTACTAGATATTCTGAAGCCAATGGCTGTAACCCAAAACTCCCTTCTTGTGGAAATCATTGGTCCCTTCTTTTTTTTAAAGCTATCTACCGTACTTCGTTCCAATCATTACTGAATGGTCCAAAGGTGTGGAATTCTCATTCTTTTTTGTTCCAGAAAGCAGTTGCCCGGTTACACCCTCTTCTCATTTATGCTCTCTCATTATGCAGGAGGGATTTTATTGCCCCCTTCCCCACTTCAGCCCCCAATGCATAGGAGGATGGGATTAGGCACTTGACATGCCCACCACCCCACACAGAATAGCCCCACTCTCCCTGTTACGCCATACATGAAGGTGAATGCCTAAATAGGGCTTTAGTTTTCTATATATGTGCCTTATTCGTAATGTATCTGTAAAAGAGCACATTAGCCTCTGTAATCCATTGCAATGTGCCCAATGCAGCTCTCACACTTTTCCATTTACATGTAGCCTATTCAACGCTGCTCCTGTCTTTCAGCTCTTCTTGTTTTATGACCATTCCCATTCTCTGGCCCTTTTCTGTAGTCACTGCCCCTTTTACCAAAGCCTCTGCACTTTACCTTCTCAGACACTTCTGCAAGATCCAGACTTTGAAGCTTGCCTGCAAGTTCATCCAAGAGGCGTGACTGCTCTTCTTGCCTAGCTTTGAAGTTGGCCTCGGTCTCGTTCATCAAGCTCTCCACCTCTAGGCGCATTTCAGCTGACTGCTCTACTACACTACCAGGAAGAAGAGTTGAGGCATTGGCTCTCCTTTCAGCATCCAGGGACTTCTGGAAATACTGGGTGATGCTGTCCAAGGCTCCTGCAAAAATCCAACGTGATGATTATTGAGTATTATGGCTGGCCTTGTTTGAAATTGTAACATGAGAAGTACATGGAGCTCCATGTACTCAATACACTGGGTGTCATCGCCCTGGAAGTCAACAGACTCAAGTTCTTCTCTGCATGTTCCTCCAAGGCATGCTACAGCCATCGTTAAGCACATATAATTGACTTAGGAGTATTAAGCATAAACTTAATTTTGTTGCTCTGAAATAAATGTTAATTCAAAGCACTTAATTTTGGTTGGATCCCCCCTAATTAAACTTATTCCTTTCTCTTTCATATTAAAAGCAAAACACAAGCATACAAACACTGACCCCGAACATCAGATATTTTTATGAATTCTAGTTGCTCTGCAAGCTCTTTCACAACATTGTCTAGGCTCTTTGCATCTGCCTCCAGGGTGCTCAGTTGAGTGTCTGTGGTATTGCTTTCAGAGGCCACCTTGGATACTTTTTCTTCTACTTCAGCTATCTTTTCTGTAACATCTGCCGTTAACTTCCTGTGAACCAAACAGAACCAACATTTGTTGTCACAAAACAAAAACCTACTGGCCTTGAATTTAAAATATAAATAAATCCAAATGATAGGTTAATTCCTTCCTTTTCACCCCAACAATGTGGTTAATGAGTTTGTTACAACTTCCCTACTCAAAATAATCATTAATCAGAATATGTGGCTTAAAAACAAAATCCACATTTTATCAGCACAAAGCAGCAAAGAGCTCAGAGAACAGCTGTTTTGTGTGAGATTTAATTCAATCTGGATTCCAGAAGTCTGCTGTAATGTGCTTGAACTTTGCCAACAGTGTAGGTCATAGCATTGACTCATAGAATCCATACATAATTTGTTTCGTATCCCACATAGTTAACAAATGGTTGTTAATTTATTTTTCACAGACTCTTTCACAGACGAACTAGTTACGAGGAAGGGGTGGGAGGGCCAATGCATAATAGATTATTTTACTCCGTAAAATATGAGACAAAATGGAAGCTGGCTGTGCTGTAGACTTACTCCATGTTTAACACAAAGTAGGACTCATCCTAATGAACATAAACAACATTTTGAGGGAAGTTGCCAAGCCTAGAGAATCAGTCCTTGGGCATGCACATTATCTGCATGGACTCTGAACAAATGAAATGAGATATTAATGTATTTGTGCAAGGTATCTTGCTTTAAAAAGAGGGAAATCTCCTTAACCCTACTATAACGACTGTCCCAGCATTTGTGTTCTTCTTCTGTAGTCCTCAATTACACCAAATGCAAATACAGCAGGGAACAGGACTCACCACTGTCCCTAACCCTCACATGAGGGAAATGCCTGTGGAAAATGTTTTGTGCAAAAGTTCAGTAGGAATTTTAGGGTAGGGCGACATGATGGCTATATTATACTTCCAGACCAGTGGCCAAGGGAGTATGCCTTCATATAGCAATTGCTGGTAATACCAGGTGGGGAGAGTGCTGTTCAACTCCATTCCTACTTGCAGGCTTCCCATAGGCACCTGGTTGGCCATTGTGAGAACTAGGACTAGATGGCCCTCTGGCCTGATCTAGCATGACTTCTTTTGTTCTGAGGGTGGGACCAACAAAGCCAAGTAGCCAGAGTTAGGCCCTGAATTAAGAACACTTCTCTCCATCATGCATCGTTTGAGATTGATTTGTTCTGCAAATGAAAACTGAATGTAGAAAATTAGTCTTCAAATGCTGCTGCTTATTATAGCTTTAAACATGCAACAACAGTTGCCAGATTTGAATTTATACCATGATGTGGTGGGCTTTATGTGGTTAAAAGAATGGATTATGTTAGAAAATCATAAATTACTAGATCTGGAGGGATACCAAAACAAAGATGCCTATGAATTAAGGAGTTGTTAGGGCATGACAATTGTTTTTACATTTTTAACTCTCTGGGATATTTTCTTGGGAAATTTCTCTGTGTGTGCTTTAAAACTGCATAACTGCAAAATAAAGAAGATCCAATAGTAAAATCTATACTATGGCAAGCAAAACTCACAAACAGGGTAGGCAAGTAAACCAAAGCAAGACCACACTGATAATACTGGGAAAAAGTTGATTCATACAGGCTAATCCATACAGGATTTGCTTATAATTTGGCATCACCTGAAGAATAACAGTGCCAGAAAACAAAAGGTCTTGAAAGCCCTTGTGAGACAACACTTGGGCAAGATTGTGCTGTGGTTGTCTGCCAAGCCGAAGATTTTGAAACTGCAGTTCCTCTCTTTTGGCATCTATATACAACAGGTCTTCACAACTGATAAAAGTACAGATCAGGGTGGGTATAAATTATGTCTAGACATGTTCAACAGTGATTCTTAAATTATCATCTGCAGTGGGGGGAAATTATTACACAGCGCTCCAAGGGAAATGGTTGGTGCCGAATGCATGCAAAGTACTAAAACGGGTAATGTATTTTGGTTTTTCTTATGCAGGACCAAGTTCTGCAGGGGAAAGTGCACAAGCTGTTAGGTTAAACTAAAAACCTGAAAGGATTGTATGATCATCCATTAACAGAAGTTGGTACAGTTAAGTTACCTAATTTGTACCCAATTAAGTTGCCTAATACAGTTAAGCTACTTTAATTGCTCGGTTGTCATTAAGGCTACAAAAACAACTGGTGGTATCAAGAAACCAAATCAGTCTTGCAGTTTTTCCCTTCCTTAGACTGAAAGGAGGGACAGGAAGGAGCAATTTGCTAGAGGCTGAACATTTCAAGCACATCATTTCTCATCCCACATTCCTTCCTTTTAACGGAAGTTTCTATCCTATACTCAGGGAGAAGATAAGGAATGAACAGGTGTGCCATCTTGTTAATTGAAAAGCAGTTTCACAGTTTCCTTCAAATTTTCCATAATCACTGTAAGGCACAGTTCCAACCTTCTTTTTCTTTACTTTCTGCTTACAAGTCTAATTAAAACTGCAGGATGACGAGATCCCCACCCCCCATGTCTGAGCAAATGCAAAAGAACATTATTTGTGTTTTATGCCACACTTACTCTGCTTCCTCAAATAGATTTCCAATGTTCTTAAGAGGCTCAGCAGCAGGATTTTGAGCAATGATACTTTTAATCTCATTCAGTTTTTCCTCCACAGAGTTGAGTGTCTGCCGGTAAGGACCACTGAGCCCTGTGATTTTCAGGGCTTTTGCTCTTTCCAGGAATCTCTGTGTCCTGTTAGTCAGCTCACTAATGATGACATCCCAGAGAGCAAAACACTGGTGACATGGTGCACAGTCTGGGAAGGTGCCAAAGTAGCCTCGGGTGCACTTATCACAACGGGTTCCCTCAACCCCCGCATTACAGATGCATTGCCCAGTTGTGCGGTTGCATTGTGGGGTCTGGATGCCACGTTGATCACAGTCACAAGCTGAAAAGAGACAAAAATAAATGGAGACACCACAAACCAGGGGCAGGGGACCACCAAATAAGGCGGCGGTTTTACAATACAAATGAACAAAACCATGCCAATTCTCCTGAAAAATTGCTACTCCTGCAGCTCGGGGATTATCCATCTATTTGGTGGGCGAATGTCCAGATCACACTCCATAGCTGTGCATGTACAGTGTGGCTTAATGTCAACGCCAGCGAGATCTGCATTCAAATCGCTATCTAACCATAATGTCCCTACTGAAGCCTGTCTTACACCTTAGCCTGTCCTGCTCCAGAAAAAGTTGCTATGAGGCTCATGTTTGCTGCCCTGAATTCCTTGGAGGAAGGTTGGAATAGAAGTGAAATGCATGCAAATTAAATGTGAATTAGTGAATTGACACAAGGGAGTGCTTTCCTGTTCCTGACACTCTTAATTCTCCTCCCTTTCTTGCTTCTGCTCCTCACATGTGGGTCAGAGATAATCCACTAGTGCAGTACTAGTTAAGTTTAGCTGTTTTATTTCCCATCAAAAGTATTTGTACTATAGTCTAAACCACTAGTCTGCAAGCTTTTCAGACCTTGGGCCCATGTTTCTTAATTTATTGAAATATATTTGTATGCTGGTATGGTGTATGGCTGCTGTTGTGACCAACTTTAAATCAACCCATGACCCACCAGCAGGTCACGTCCCACCAGTCTGAAGACCAACAGTCTACACTATGAATGCATTTTACATCCCACTAAGGTCAATGGCAAAACTGCCATGGATATGAATGGCTCTGGATCGTGCTTTATTAGTGTAGCAGAAATTGAATTTACAATCAATAGGTACCCTAGTTGGCACTTTCAATTAGTCGACCCCAAATAGCCGGGCAGGACAAGAAAACTAGAAGCTGCCAGTGTTAAAAAGCTTCAGTTTAACAAGGGATGAGACAGTTGGGAGAATCCTTTCCATCACAGCTGCAGGTGAAATGAAATCCAAAAAAAAAATTTTTTTTTAAAGGCACATGCTGCCAGCATCCAAAATGACAGGAGTTTGACTCCCAGCAATGTAAAGACCATAGGAAAATGCCACACCCTTCAAAAAGGCTTCACAAATTTAACATATGCAAATGTTCCATCAATCAGGAATCCTGTAAAGTATTGTCTGGATGTGGTCTATTGTCAAGGTTTCTTCCACAAATATTCAAACTTCCCATAAGAATATGTGAGAAAGGGAAGAGAGTAGCAGGGAAGGGCAATGCTACGGGTTGGGCTAATACTTTGGCACATACTGTTATTTAAATATTCACATCTCTTGGCCAAGTTTCTTAAAATCCATTTAAAAGAACAAGTTACCATAAACAAAACCAGCTTTCTTGTAGAGAGGAATTCAATACATAGGATACAAAAAAAAGTGTTGTCCTGCTGTTCAACTTATGTTGGTACAATTTAACAAAATGGCCTTTTTGTTCTCAGAATTATAAGCCAACACAAGGGGTTTTATTTCCATCAAAGAAACTTCAGCATTCCCACAGTGAATTGCAATGGAACATAAACCCCCTCCTAAACCCCCTCCGGCAACTCATTCCTCTTTGAAGATTGAAGGGGAAAGGAGGCACTTTAACCCTTTCCACCACCAGTAAACTATTATTACTTTGTGGGAAATAAGACAATCTGGATAATGGTGAATTATTTGGATTCCTTACATGGGTGTAACGAAAACAGAAGCCCACCAGTATATGGCTCCCTTCTCTTGAAGATCCCAAGATAATATCACATTACACATTCAATCCATTTTAGCATGTCAAGTTATTTTTTGTTTTGTTTTTGAGCACATGATCCTGATCATACTGAAATGAATGGGCATTTATATTTATCTTTTCTTTGAAGGCATTGGGATTTTGCCTCAAATGTCTGTGATTCAGAGGCATTTTTATGAATATAATAAACAGAACACATAATTGCATGTTCATTTATGGTATACGAAAAGTCCAAATTCCTGTTGTAACAAGGATAATACAAAACTTTTAGTGTGTGTGTGTGTGTGTGTGTGTGTGTGTGTGTGTAGTTGAATAAAACGTAATTTAGTACTATGTATGAACACAAATAACTACATGATTCTTCCATGTTATCTCTTCTTAAACGTGACTTTGAGGGAAATCAATGCAGAACCATTTAAAATCACCTGCTGAAAGCTAATGTTGCATTCCCTGATTCTGCAAAAAATTAAACATATATGAAGTGCATTTGCAAGAGAAGAAAACTACAGAAGAATTAAAAGTGATAAATAATTTGATCCCTCTTCTGCTTATATGTCAAAATAAATCTTTCAAGATAACTTATAAACCTGGTGCAGAGCTCTGTAAATGATCCAGTGCCCCTAAAGAACCTAACAATGACATTTCCCTGGTGCAATGGTTAGAGTGTTGGACCAGGGTTTGAATCCTCAATCAACCATGAAAGCTCATTGAGTGACCTTGGGCCAGTCACCATCTCTTAGCCTAAGCTAAGAGAGCCTAAGCAATCCTGTGAGGATGAGATGGGAAGGAGAACCATGTACTCTACTTTGAACTCCTTGGAAGATAAAGGTGGTATATAAATGTAATAAATAAAATATAAGTAAATATATGAATAAAAATGAGTTCTATATGACTAGCAGTGAATCAAGTGCAATCCTATTTCCTACCTAATTTCTGTGTGCTACAGTTCTTCAGGGCCCCAATTTTCTCTTGCTTTAATTTTTGACTTTTGAATCAACACTGAGAGGCTATTCTATACTCTTCAGAAACTTCTTTAGAGGATCAAATCAGGATAGCATGTACTTGGAAAATACCCATGCTAACTTCCTAGTGCTGGACACACTTGGGAACCCTAACTGTTGCTGGATCATCCAGTACTTGATTAGAACAATACACATGTGGAATAGAGGAATGTTTTTGTTTTTTAAAAAACAAACTTCAGTGCAAATCCCTCTGTAGCACATCTGGACGCCTGGAGTAGACAATCCTAATAAGAAATGTAAAGAAGCCAAATCTCATACATCCCACAATTACAATGTATGTAGCTAGAAAACTCTTATTGTACGGGATCTCTAGGACACCAAGTTCCATAGAACATGATGAAGACTTTGAAAGTCTCTCATCTTACCTACCAAAGTGCAAAATTCCCCTTGTTTTCCCCCTCATTTGGATATTACAATCCCTGTAGCACACAGACATCTTGTAGATGATGGCGTTTATGCAAAATAATTAGGTGTGGTTTTTTTTAAAAGATGACCATCTTTAAAAAAACATGCTGGAAAGACATCTGGCTGTCCGGAACTTATGGGAGTTGTAGTTTAAAACATCTGGAGGACATCAGGTTGGTGATGGCTGAGATAGTATATATACTGGCTTAAACATAGGTCTGAACTGAATTAATGGTGTCAGTTAAATTAAACTATGTATGCTCCAGTTTCTTTTACCTAATGCTGAATATCCTCACATGTAAACAGTTTTGAACAGCACTCAAGCTAAAATATAGTTTATGCATAATGTTTGCTACCCTTCAAGTAATAGCTTATAAAATCTAGAATTAAGTGCTTTATGCCTCCTTGTGTGTTCATGGTCAGTTACTTCTTAGTCCAGGCAAACCATAGTTTGTCATTACATCTGAACTAACGATCTATGATTTCTGCTTGCCTTTCAAACCAGGCTAAGAAACCTGAGATAACCTTGGAAGGTCACAGAAACAATACCTGTCAACCAGCCTGTGAATACCTGTGAGCCAGGTCTCAGTTGATGGGATGCTTTAGTGTTTTGCAAGTGTTTACGTTTTCTAAACATGTTTCATAGAAACAGACCTGCACCTACCTAAGTACACCTTTGAGAAACTTCTGACAATTTCAGATATTCTACCTTCAGTAACTACTATTAGTAGAAAACAGTAAGTACAAAACTTTCCCCCATCTCTTCTTCCTGTTCTTGAGGTTTTTATTCAATAATACATACAATGCAAATATTAGCAGTTGTGTTGAATTAAAACAAGCACAACTGCATTTTAATTTTAATTTAAAACAATACTCCAAGAGCTCCTGGCAATATGCCCTATTTTAATACTAAATCCCAAGCTCACCAGTATTTTTGTCTCTTAGGCATGCTCTTCCAGAAAGAGGAAATCCGGGGGATTTAGTAGGATTTGGACTCTTATAACAAAGTCATTTAGTCTTGAAAGATATAGAATTCTGATCTGATTCCAGCCTATCCATTAAACACAATTTCCCCCCTGTGTAATGGCTAATCTTTTAAATGCTTGATGCCAAAAATGAAGTTATTTGGGCCTTTTTATTCAGCTGAAACAATTTTTAAAATGCAGCTTCTAGATACCCAGATACAGGAACCTTTCTCTCAAATACACACTTAGGCAGGAATTGGTTTGAAATCCAGTGAATACAACTTGATCTGAATTTTTCAGAAATTAAGAAAATAAGAAGCACCCTGTTGGATCACACTAGAGGCCCATCTGGTTCAGCACTCTCTTCTCCCAATAAACAACCAGATGTGTATGGGAAGCTTACAAGGACCTGAGTGCAACAGCCTCCAGTTACTAGGCTTGTGGTCTCTATTCAGCAGAGGCATATTGCCTCCAATAGTGGAAGTAGAACATAGCCATTGTGGCTTGTAGCCATTCAGAGCCTTTATGCAGTGGCGGAGGAACCCTCTCTGACACCCGGGGCGGGACATCAAGGGGCGGGGCGCACTGCCTGGTGACACACACACAACATCTGTATGGACTGTGCATGCGCGAGCGGCAGTCCGTATGGTCGCCGTGCTAGAGGCAGCCTGTATGGACGGCGCACGAGAGCGGCAGCCTGTATGCACGCCACACGAGTGGTGCCCGTATTGACTGCGCGTGTCCTCAGCCGCTCTACAGCTGGGGGGAGGCAGGGACCATCTTGTCACTCCCCCTGAGTGGCACCCGGGGCGGCCAGCTCCCTCTGCCCCCCCCACTTCATACGCCCCTGCCTTTATGCTCCATGAATTGTCCTCTTAAAGTAATTCAAGTTGGTAGCCATCACTACCTCTTCTAAGAGCAAATTTCATAGTTTAAGTATACACTGTATGGAGAACTATATTCTGTCTGTCCTGAATCTCAGCTTAATTAGGTACTCCAGGGTTCAAGTTTTATGAGAGAGGCAGAAAAGCTTTTCTCTATCTATTTTCTCAAGACTGTGCATAATTTTATACACTTCTATCATGCCCCCTCTTACTTACCTTTTTTGCAAACAAAAAAAGACCCAAAAGCTGGAACCTTTCCAACCCCTTGATCATTTTGGCTGCCCTTTTCTGAACCCTTTCCAGCTCTTCAGTACCCTTTTTGAGGTGAGGCAACCACCATAGTTAATGGCAAAATGTGACAGCCTAAGAGGCTTTCCCCAAAGAATCATGGGGACTGTATTTTGTTAAGGGTGTTGGGAATTGTAGCTCTGCTAAGGGTGAACTACAGTGCCCAGAGTTCTATGGCATAAGTCATGTGCTTTAAGTGGCATTAAATGTGTTCTCAAAGTATGGTGTTGTTCTGGTTCGGACAGCAATTGAAGTGATCAGGCATATTTACAAAACATGCCTCAGCAAATGTGTTCTTAATTTATTTATATACCGAGGTGCTGCTCCCCCTTTATTCTATGCTGTGCTTTCCTTACAAATCCAAAATGAGAAGACACTTTTCTCCCCATGTGAAAAACTCCTGAAAATACACATTGTTTTTGTTAACAATATGAAAAAAACCCCAACTACTATAAACTATAAAATGAACATCTAAATCTCTATCATCTAAAGCCAGTCTGCCATTTCTGTTACAAAGCTTCAAAAATCCACTTCAAAACCAAACTTTTACTAGAATTAAATTTAGCTTCACTAAAATACCTTTTTTTTAAAGCCAGCCAAGATCAGCGAGCTTCTTTTTTAAGTACTGTATAGTAACAAACATTGAAACATGAAGAGACTAATGAATGCACTACTGTATAGAATCTTAGTTCTCTTGTGTATCTAATTCCTTGCAACATAGCATGAGGGAGCCAATATGAAAGCTGCTTTGTTTCCTTTCTACACGCATAGGCACAGGGCAAGTTATCAGCAATTATCTCTAGGCTCCCAACTGCAGCAGAAGCTACAATATGGGAAACAAATGCAGATTTCACATACAGAAGGGCTCCTTCAAAAGGCTAATAATGCATGCGGAACAATGAAAGTAATGTGCTCACCTTGGCAGTCCACACCAGGATCACCCCAGAAAAACTCCTGGCATTCGTTGCATGTGCGCCCTCCAAATCCTGGCATGCACTGGCACTGCCCAGTAAACTGTTAATTCAAACAAATGCAACAAAAATAGCTGAACAGGGTGCATTTCACAAAGTGAACAAGCCACAGGGACTTTATTGGGCCACTACAGCCACCTGTCAATACAATACATTAAGTGTCAAAAGAGCTTAAAATTTTAACTGGCCACCTATCAGAATTATGGACATAGTACACATGACTCAGGAGATCCTTAAATAGGATCTCGGTTAGTATTGTTAAGAGTCAATAGCAGCTTGGGAAGAGGCTACTCAGATAACCAATACTTCTTGCACTGTTTCCCCAAGAAAGGATGTTCCCCTTGTAGCTGAGACTGTAGATCAAAGATCACACACACGCCAAGACATATTCCATTGGGAAGGTGGAACAGGAGAAAGGATTAAGCCCTTTCCAGCATCACAGTGTCAATTCAAATTCTCCCTCAGTTGCAATTCCTTTTGAAAATATGGATCTCCCACACCAAGCATATAACATGAGTTAGCAGATCAGTCGGCCGCTGCTTCCTAGTATACCAAGTGCAAGTGCACACTAACTTTGTTGAGAAATGTTTTCAACTGTTAATGCAACCTTCTATGGAAATCATCAGGTGATTATGAATGAATTAGTGAAATGAATGAGTTTTTGCTGCAAGTCATAGCTAGTCTGCATTGTTGTCAGCTGCAGCAACAGCTCTTCAAGAAACATCTAAAACATCATCACATCTGATGGGATATTAAATTTCAACCATTATCCTTGATGTACAGTAACTTTTCAGCACCACTCACAGCTGATTGCCATGTCCCAGAGCAGGACAATCTTGGTATACCTGGATTCCCCTGGTAAATTAAGTCAGGTGCAAACAGGATTTTGCAGGCAGCAGGCACCATGTAAAAATGATGCCAGGAGAACAAACAGCTATAGATTATGTAAGCAGGCAAGTCAACCTAAAGCAAACAGCCCACAGGGCCACTGTCCAAAAAATAACCTGTTGGAAATTCTCTCTCAACACTATTACAAAGCAATTTGTCATACTGCCAAGCACTGTGATACAATAATCATCCACTGTACTAAAATAGACTTTTGCAAGAACATGCATTTGAATGTTCCTCAACATTAAGACAACAAACAAACAAAACTGGTACATACAAAACTCACAGAGCTCAGTATGTACAGAGTTGCTTTCTGTTGGATTTATTTAAAATCCCTGTGGCATGTGAATTTATTTAATTTCTCAACACGTTTCTACACCCTCCATTCAGATGAAATGTCAAGGCAGAATACAAGTTTAAGCAAACGCCATAAAAAATTAGATAGAACTGCCAACACTACCATTAGATCCCATACTATTATTGTTATCTCATAGTCTTACCATTATCAACATCACATGTTCTTGCTGCTATTAAACAAATGTGAAATAGTGTACTAAGTTTAATTTTACTGTTTACTATTAGATTCTGGTGTATTGTTGAATGTTGCTTTGTTTGATATAAGTTGTTTATTTTAAAGTTATTGTGACTTTTATATTGGATCAGATTGTTACTACTATTAATGTTTGAAGTTTTATTATGTTTTAACGTGTTGAAAGCCACCCAGAATGGCTGGGACAACCCAGCCAGATGGGCAGGGTATAAAAAAATATTAGTAGGAGAAGTGGTCATAGTAGGAGTAGACGTGGGAGAGCAGAGCTAGCCCTGAATGGTCTGATTCTACAGCGATCAGCTTTTCTTACCTCATTACAAGATGAGCCAAAGGAACGTTCAGAATCACAGCCACATGGTTCACACCCTGTCCCACTAGCCAACCTCCAAGTGTTGGGGGCACAGTGGTCACAGTTCTGTCCAATCACATTAGGAAGGCATTGGCATTGGCCAGTTTCTTTCTCACACTGACATTCTTCAGTGGTGTTGCAGTGCTCACGCACTGTTCCCAAGTAGTTGCAGACACACTCTGGGGGTGAAAGAGCAGACAATGTAACATGTTGCAGTACACTTGGGTGATTAATATGTTATCAAACTGCGACATGTAAGAAGGTATTGTAGCAGAGATGGAGAAGCTTTGTGAGATATCAAGGGTCACATTCCCTGGGGATAATCTCTTCCAGGCTGCGCAACCAGGGTGGGCAAGGCCAAAGCCTCCCTTCTTTTGCTTTACCTTCTGGGGTGTGGGGGGGTGGTATTTTGTCAAAATAAGAGTTCATGGAAAGAGAAGGGTTAACCCAGGGGTCCCCAAACTTACTTCGCTGAGGGCCGGTGCAGCCAGCGCAGATTGTGCTGCGGGCCAGAACATGTGGGGGCGCGTGCCCATACGCAATTTCCAGCACACTTCCGGGTCGCTGGAACACCAGAAATAGCTTGTGCGCATGGGCCTCCTCTGGCCCAGAAGTGCGCCGGAAATGACGCATGCACATGTGCACAAGCTATTTCCGACACTCCGGTGACCTGGAAGTGGGCAGCGGCAGCGGACGATGGGGGTTGCCGGGGGCCGCATAAAGCTTAGTTTGGGGAAGTCTGGGTTAACCCTTCCCTTATCAGCTTCCACTCCAATGAAAAGTGCCTTGTGTGGCAATCAGACACGGCAACAAAGCTTCCAATGGCAGCAGTGGGAACTTGCCTGCACCCTACCCCCAAAGCACAATTTCTTTGCGTTCAGGGAAGGGAGGATGAATCCTTCCCTGCCACCATCTCAGAAAAATAGCAACCACTTTCCTCAGCTATTAGGCTTAGAGAAAAGCTCCCATTGGCATAAGTCAGTGGTGTCCAAACCTTTTTCAAAGGCCAGATTTCATGAAGTGAAGGGCCGTGAGGGCCAACCAAAGTTGTTGACTTTTTTTTTTAAAAAAGAATTGAAGTTGTTGAGGTTTTATTAGGATTTTACCCCAGGAAATAAACTGCCGCAGGGGCCAGATTAATTAGGCCCCTGCAACAGACTTTGGACATGCCTGGCATAAGTGGATGGCTTTAGTGAGGATTGCCTCATTCTAAGAAAAACATAAACATCTGCAAGAACCAGTTTTGGGGGGAGGAAGACCTCCCTTTGTGGCAATTAGGATGGTTTTTCTCAACCTAACTTCCACATGGGACTGAGGGGCAGAGGCTGCAGGCCTGACCCACACTTGCTGTGGCTCAATGGTTTCCCTTCCCTATATTATATATAGCAGGCACGTCCAACAGGTAGATCATGATCTTGATCACTTGATGTCTGTGGTAGATCACTGGCTCCCCCCAAACAAGCTCAACAAATTTGGCTCCCCTAAAAAAGTTCAACAGTGTGGGCCTGCACCCCAAAAGCAGGGCTTTCCTTCCTAGAAAAGCTCAACAACTTTGACCTGAACCCCCCAAAAGGGGGTAGATCACAGTGTCTTGGGAGTTGGCCACCCCAATATATAGCTCTCTTGCCGGGACAACTCAACCGCAGCAGAACAATGTAAAACTAGATTTATTTCTCTATAGCCACTTTTATATTTCCAAAAGATTATAGGAAGGGTGAATGTTTCATGGGCCAGTATATACAATGATGTGAAAATGAGATCCTAGTATGGTGTGTGTGTGAGAGAGAGAGGGGGGGGGGAGAAAAAGAGGCCCACCAAGCATAAATGTCTCCAGCACAGAGCCAGAAATGTGCAGACCACATTCCCTGGTCAGACACAAGAATATAAGCAGCATCTGTGAGTCATTTCCTACAGATCCCCCATTTGCTCTTTACATGTCAAAGCAAAATGAAGTTGCTGGGCTGAAGTCGGGTTTCAAAATTTAATTATCTCAATGAATCCGCACAACTATCTAGAAGAGAGTTCTACGTTATTCAAAAGCTCAGCTTCTCTCATTTGTGAACATCGCCTGATCCGACAAACTCACTCTTTTTAGGCCTTTCATTCTTGGTGACCAAAACAACCACTATCCACCTGGTAAGAACTATGGGATTTGCATTAAAATACTGCACCAGCCATGGACTCATAAGCAGGCACAGAACACATGGTATATTCCCAAAGTTTAAAATGGGAATGATACTGATGTATTTCAGGAGATTGTTTTGAAAAGATTAATAGATATGGAAGTGTACCTGAAGTCTTTGGGATGGGACAGTCTATACATCTAAACATTAAAACATTGCTAGTTTCTAGGTCACACTTCACAACATAAAACTTTTAAACACACACTTCTAAGTGTTTTTCTTAACACATATAGTTCTATACTCATCAGCTGAGGTTATTCACCACTGCCAGATGCATAAAATATACTAGAAAAAGAAAGAGTAGAAGAAGGGGATTTCTGAATATTGTTTGCTATGATGTATATTCTCTCCCCACCCCCTATAACTTTTCAGAAATCCACTTCTACTCTTTACCAGGAATGTCTCTGTAAACAAAAGACAATCCCCTCTTCTTCCTCCAAAGCCTGAGGGGCTGCAGGAAATGGCCTGGGCTTTTCTCCTGATAAGAAGAAAACAATGAAAGCTAACAAGAAAGCCTTCTCTCTCACAAAAGCCTAATCTTTTCAAGATCAGGCTTGGAGTTCTTCTTCACTTATGGTAAGTGCCACCATTTCAAAACATCCCCTTTGCATGCCCAAGATTACTTTGAGGTAATTAGGTTTCAGGTTAAATCCGAAATGCTCACCATGTGCAGTGGCCCCATTCAAGCTAGGTTTGAGCTGACCTTTAATGAAGGATTAAGCTCCCAAACTGCAAATTCCCAGTGCACCTTAGTGCTTAAAAGAAGACAAAGTGATGCTTGCAAAGGTCAGCAGCAGAGACCTTCCTCTCACTTACTTCTACAGTCCTGCTGAACAGCCCGGCCATAATAACCATGTTTACACAGTTGGCAGTTTTCACCCTCTGTGTGATACAAGCACTTCAGGCACAATCCGGTCTTCTTGTCGCAGGCCTCTGGATCAGTCGAGTCAATGTTGTTGTTGCACTGGCAGGGCTGGCAAATTCCACCAACGTCCTCAGGATTTCCAAAGAAACCAGAAGCACACTCGCCACATCTGCTCCCTGCTCAACAAGCCAAATCAAAGGAAGAAGAAATCTCTTCAGTTCACTCAAACATAAACATTAGCTGGAAGTGAAAGTAAGATAAAGGGGAGGAAAAGATCAAGGTATGTGCTAAGACGCAGGGTGGAAGTTTGTATGGAGAACTTAACATACAACAAAGAAGAAAACCATCAGAAAGATTTCAGATAGATTCCAGGGGTCGGCAAGGTTCACTTCGCCTGGGCTGGTTCACTCCAGCTGAGATCCCTCCATGGGCCAGATTGCGAACGAGCACGCCTGCGATTTTCGGCATCTGCGCAGACGTGATTTCTGGCGCCGCAGAAGTGAGTCCCCGCGCCACGCTGCGCTGGTTTAGCGCAGCACACGGGGACTCACCAAGCGGGCAGCTTGGTTCGGGGGCGGTTCATGGGTTGGTTAAATGACCCCCGTGGGCCGCTTGTGTCCAATGGGCCTTAGGTTGCCAACCCCTGGATTAGCCACTATCACCTCACAGCATCACTAATGCCAGGAGAGAGATTATTATTTAGGCTGGTTGAGAATCTGGCTTTTGCCGTAGATTTTGAAACCTAATTTCTTGCTATGTCTGTGCTCCATTCAAAATGTTTCAAAGTTTCTTTTTAACAGAGGCAAGATTTAGGGGAACATGACCAATTTGGTTGCACTGGGGATGGAGTCTCGGGGACACCGTAACTGTGATGAAGAATGGAGGGAAATAAGTGGGTGGGTCTGCCAAATTTTAGTGTCACACAGGGCGCTACTGAAATTTGAGACCCAAAAGTCTGCCGCTGCCTTTGGTGCACAAAGCATCACATATTATTTATAAAGCATTAACATATGTGGATGGCATGTTTGTTGATGGTAGAATTATTATTACTAACATGTGAACCATTCCTAAGATTGAGCAACTAATTTAATAAAGTAACTATAATAATAATAATAATAATAATAAGTATAAAATATGACACTTTGTGATAATCAAAATATGTATGTTCATTGAAATGGCTTCAATTTAATAGCATTCACTGTAGTTGGTTTAACAAGGGATTTTACCTTTATATCCTGTCTCGCAGACACACACCACCTGCAGAGTAGAACGTTCTTGATAACAGCCAGAGGCAAACTGGCGGCCACTTTCTGGCCCATCTGGGCAAGGACAAGGACGGCAGTGATCCCCAGATCCCAGGACAGGATCTCCATAATAACCACCAAGGCATCTTAATTTTAAAATATAAAAGTCTTTTAAGTATACCCATAGAACAGATATATTTGCATATCTTTTATTATTATTTTTATAGTCAAGTTTCATTAAACATTCTCACAATACAAAAAAACCCCACAAACTAATCTACACAAAGAATAAAAAGAAAAAGACCAAAAAGAAGAAAAGAGAAAGAAGAATACAAGATCCTTTCTCACAGATATACCTTAACTTTTATCCCATATAGAAAAAGGTGAGCCCTCCCAGCTCTCACCTGGGAGCATCACTCTCTTCTCCATTTTCTCACCCTGGGAGAGCTCCCCTTCATTGCCACACATATATTTGCATATCAGAGATGGGCTGGTGACAGTCCATAGCACACAGTTCGGCAAGTTTTTGCAGCCCTCCATAATCATAGCCTGAATGACACTATTTTACAGATGTTTTCATTGGCTCTTCCTAGATGTTAGTGGAAGGAGTGCCAAACCAAACCCATTTATTTCATGTATCATATAATCCAGGCATCCCCAAACTGCAGCCCTCCAGATGTTTTGGCCTACAACTCCCATGATCCCTATCTAAGAGGACCAGTGGTCAGGGATGATGGGAATTGTAGTCCAAAACATCTGGAGGGCCGAAGTTTGGGGGTGCCTGATATAAACACACTTCAATTCACAAGCTAATGTGCACTGCTGAAAGTTTTGAGAGTTTTGAAAGTTTAGAAGCGCTACATTTCTAAGATCTTGCAAATGGTTACTTTGCTGTCCTTCTCCCCTTCCCCGAACTCCTGATGGCTCTAGAAATATCTGTGCTAGTCCTAGAGCAGTCTTTGGACCCGTGTAAGCAAAATTACGGTAAGTTCTCTGCAAGCAAAAAAAATAAAAAAGGAATAGGCAATTGAGGCGGAGTGCTCAAGCTGGAAAACTATACAACAGGTGCCAATTAAAGTGTGCGCATGCTTGAGATTCACAGCCATTAAACAGGCAGGAATCATTTTGAAATGAGTAGTGGTAGGAGCAGTGCATCAGTGCATCTGATCTACAAAATATCCTAGCCAAAAAAAGTGCAGCCTAAGTAAATGGGTTAGAACTCAGCATTTCAGAGGGCAGCATAATAAAATCTTGCTTGAAAAGTAATATATCATTTAACGAATATCCCAGTTAATCCAAAAAGAAGGCATACCTTTCACAGTTGTGGCCAACGGTATGATCACGGCAATTCAAACACTGTCCGCTGTACGGGTCACAATCATCCGCATGACCATTGCACTGGCAGGGCTGGCAGCTTGGAAATCCCCAGTAACCAGGCAAGCATCTGTCGCACTGACGGCCATATATTCCATGGAAACAGTGGCACTGACCAGTCTCCGAGTGGCAGAAAGCATTAACTGACGCTTGGACATGACACTCACAAGCTAAAAAGAGCACAGGTATCCATCTTAAATGATACTGAAACTCGATACATTGCTTACATTCATGAAGTTATGATGACACTAGGACATGAAGCCTCAAATTACTTAAAAATAAAATATTTGGAGAGTGAAGGATTCTTACAGATGTATACTGAAACAAAGGGGCTCAAAGGATTTTCCTTCTTCCTTTCAATCAAACCTACTGGGTAAGGGTTAAACAGCAGCAACATATGATATTTTGATTAGAATAAAGTAGCAACGTACGTTTGCATCCACTAGGTCCGAATCCAAAAGTGCCTGGAGCACATCTATCACATTTTCTTCCAACAACATTTGGCCGACACTGGCAATGGCCTCCATTAGGGTCACAAACAGAACTTATTGAGCCTTGTGGGTCACACTGGCAAGCTGCAACAGGGAAAGACACAGGTTTTGCAGGAGTGGCAAATGCAGAAGTGTGGACCATCTTGGCAGCAATTGTATTATGCAAGGTGCCACTGGGTTAATAAAGGACTGATCTGTGTAAACCTGATTGCATAGATATTAAATATTATTTCTGATTAAGATGATGATAATAATTTCATTTATGAATTACTTCCTGTGATGCTACATATACCTAGCATATATTTACCCAGGGTCCTGTCTTCTAACAATGGGGTTGTTCAGATGCTAAGTTTAACAGGGGCTGGGAAACCTGTTGCCCTGTGAGTGGTGTTGGACTACAACTCCCCTCATCCACTGGACATGCAAGCTGGAATAATGGAGTCCAACAACATCTGGATGGCTACCTATTTTGGTAGTAAAACATGGCCACTGTCTTTTCCTCCTAGTTAACCTCAATCCCAGTTTGGGAAATTTAGTTCAATAATCAGTTACACCCACTTACCTAATGCTGTCTCATGCAGCAAGGCTGAGATGCTAAAAATTATATTCCTGCAAACATCAGTCATGGGTGTTTTAACAACACTCCGGCTGTTCTCCAGGCACCGGTATCTTTGAAAGGCTTCCCAGGCACTGTTAGTCGTCACATCATCACCTCTGCCTCCAACTGAGAATATGTCCAGGGATTTGCAAAAAGGCATGAGAACAAGCTGTGGGTTGATTGTAACATGGCAGAATTACTATTTAGATCTGTAGCCAAACCTTGTATAAAATACAGTGCCATGCAATATTGTTAGAAAAATAAATCTGCAATAGTTTAAAAACATTAGATGGTTGATTATTAATATGCACAGTGTCTCCTAAAATGCTGTCCAAGGAGTGTTTAGGGCAGTGGTGACCAAACTTGGCCCTCCAGCTGTTTTGGGACTACAATGCCCATCATCCCTGGCCACTAGTCCTGTTAGCTAGGGATGATGGGAGTTGTAGTCCAAAAACAGCTGGAGGGCCAAGCTTGACCACCACTGGTTTAGGGGCACAAAAGAGCTACTGCATAAGCAGCAGTGTGTTTTGCTTTCCCTCCCTCAACCAACACTGTTGGCAACAGTTCCCAAAGTTTCCTCTGACACACAAGATGTTCTTAGGAAATGTTACAGGTGGAGGATGGGGAAGCACAATCCATTCCTTCCTATGCTCACAGCTTTCTGAGTGAAGTGCAATGAAACTGATTCTCCTGCCCCTTTCACCTGCTGGCACTCAGCAAGGTACGCAGTGTTCCAGGCACACCACAATAAATCACAGCCACTGCCACTGAGCCTTTCCTTCTCTCATGGGGAGGAATCTGTTCACACTGCTTATCTCAAGGCGGCCCCTGCTTGAAGTCTACTTGTGCTAAAATTCCGTGCTCATGGAGAGGAAGTGCCATGCATGTGGTTTTATTTAACTGGGTAAAGTTGCAAACTATGTAAAGATTTTCATTTAAACATGCACTTACAGAATCTATGAGTGTGTATGGATTTTCCACCTCCGTATCATGGGAGTACTGTGGCAACTCCAGACGAACCGTGTAATTCAGACCCTTTTCAAAGCATATTGGATGTGGAAGTACTACGTATCTGCAAGACCAGGATGGACACAACATTCATGAAGAGAAGGGTACATTGGAGATAAAACAATGGGATGTTAAAACAACAAATGATTAGACTGAGATTGTTGATTGTGTGGAATCAAACCTTTCCTTCTCCCTCTGCCTCCCATCATGTCTTCATTGCTCCTTTGTTTATCCTTCTGTTGTGATACTCACCTTGAACCAGGAGATAATGATACGTCCTGGTTGTCATCATCAGGAATTGTATTGCCACATCTGCTGCTGGTTGGAATCTTGTCTGGGCGAAATACAGTGATGACAGCTTTCTCCCATTGATCTGGTAACTGGAAAAATTGGCACACATTAACATATTTTCTTTGCTGGGCAGTAATCAAAGTTCTCTCCATGGAGATGAACCATTTTGCCCCCTGATGCAGGAATTGGGACTGTATTAGCAACCATGGTAAGCTGCTGTAAGTACATTGAAGGAATTCTCATTTGACAGTGGGATACACTTCTGAGTAAACGCGCAGGGTTGCTACTTGTAGCTATCTCTGCTATCTACAGCAAACAATCACCAGATTTTATCCAGTATAAATGGCAGTTAAAAAGGTAAAGGACCCCTGACCTTTGTCCGCTGAAAGTTTTACCGGGTCATGTGGCCAGCATGACTAAGCTGCTTCTGGCGAAACCAGAGCAGTGCCTAGAAATGCTGTTTACCTTCCTGCTGGAGTGATACCTTTTTATCTACTTGCATTTTTGGCATGCTTTCGAACTGCTAGGTTGGCAGTAGCTGGGACCGAGCAATGGGAGTTCACCCCGTCGCGGGGATTCGAACCGCTGACCTTCTGATCGGCAAGCCCAAGAGGCTCAGTGGTTTAGACCACAGCGCCACCCGCGTCCCCTTTAAGTGGCAGTTAATAATCTATAAATAGGTCTGTAATCTATAAATAGGTCTGGAGATTTTTTTCCACCTCTGCAAATAGAAGGAGGAACATCTTAGGCTGGGGGAGAGGGGGAAATAAAATGTTTCAGCCCTCATAGTTTCTTAGATAACTCTAAAAAGAAAATAAAACAAATTCTATGCTCCAGCATTTCTGAACTGATTATATGCACTTGCCTCCTTTCCCTTACTCATACACCACAACTGCTGTTTATTTCCTCATATTTCTCCTCATAACAACATACTACTACCTGCAGAATATACAAATAAAATGCTAAATATATGCAAATTTGGAATGTTTAGGCAGAATAGGAACTATAGGAACAGTCACTTTCACCACATGTGTGCAGAGGTCTATTGTTAATGATGAACACTTGAGAGATTATTATGCCTAATGTAGACTTGTGCTGTTAAAATAGCCACTGGAATATCTGCATGATCTTAAGACAAAAGAAAAGCAAGCCACATCAACCTATATAGGCAGGCTTTAAAACTTATTGGAAACTCATCACTCAGATTCAACACTATGAAAGAGCATGGGTCTAGGGTAGTTATTTACCTGTGGTTCATAGCGAATCAGAACTTCATACTCCATAGAGTAAGGAATATTGTCTATGTAGAATTCTAGGAATGCTCCTTCAGGAACTCTCACAAATCCTATTCCAGTCCATGAAGGTATGCGGTCCTGGGAATACTGACGCTCAACTATGCTCACTCCCTGTGGAACAGAATCAGGCGTTATTACATATTATTTTAAGTTGGCACATGCACCTTCAAAGAATTGAAGGGAAAGACACAGTAGAAGAGTGGCACTACAGGTTATTTTGACCTTAATTTCTTCTTCCTTCCTATTCCAATTTGCTGACAATTTTTTTTTTTTGTTTACATCTTCTCCTACTTTTACATTGAGATAAAGTATACTGCACAAATTCACTTCTGTTTAGCGTAATGAGATGTGAAGTGTAAAAATCACCTGTACTATTAACCACTTTATCAAGCATAATATAACTGTAGAGAAAACAGAAATGCCTAATGTTTACGAAATAACTAAAGCCAGGAATCTTCAGCTGCAGCATAGTTCCAATACAGTCATACCTTGGTTTAAGTACATTTCGGTTTGAGTACTTTCAGTCTAAGTACTTCACAGACCTGTCTGGAATGGATTAATCCACTTTCCATTACTTTCAATGGGAAAGTTCGCTTCACGTTAAGTACGCTTCAGGTTAAGTACGGACTTCCAGAACCAATTACACTCATACTTCGGGTTAAGTACGCTTCAGGTTGAGTACTCCGCGGACCCGTCTGGAACGGATTAATCCACTTTCCATTACTTTCAATGGGAAAGTTCGCTTCAGGTTAAGAACGCTTCAGGTTAAGTATGCTTCAGGTTAAGTACAGACTTCCAGAACAATTGTGTACTTAAACCAAGGTACCACTGTATCTGACGGTTTCAGGGAGATACCTTACCTAACATAAATGGAATGAGCTTCCTAAACAAGAAGTTAGACTTAGCAAGTGATCTTCAACTTCGATAGACACACAATGATGCTTTAATACTAACTTAAAAAAAATCTTATACCATTAATACTAACCTTTACTCCGTTTAGACCCATCTTTCCACCCTTGCTCTCTGTACCTTTCTCCTTCTCTCCCTCTTCCCAAAACATGGCCATTCAAGATCGCTGCTGGTAAGAACCAGTTGTGGGTTAGAACCTACCAGCTGAAGGCCAGTGTTCCAGATGAACCTGCCTCTAAGCAGACCCTGGCTCTGGTACATGCCCCATATACCTTCTCAGTGTAAACTGCTAAAACTCATAACCATCAAGGTCCAGTGGCCAACTGTCTAGTGGCCCATTAGCACAACCTAAGACAGCTCATGTTTATTTCAGACGATGTCTGGCAGGTGTAATAATAGTAATAATAATAATAATAATAATAATAATAATAATAATAATAATACTGTAATGGCAAAAGACCCTTGGATGGTTAAATCCAGTCAAAGGCAACTATTGGGTGCGGCACTCATCTCACTTTCAGGCTGAGGGAGCTGATGTTTGCCCACAGACAGCTTTCTGTGTCATGTGGCCAGCATGGCTAAACTGCTTCTGGCGCAACAGAACACCATGACAGAAGCCAGAGTGCACGGAAATGCTGTTTACCTTCCTGCTGCAGCAGTACCTATTTATCTACTTGCATTGGCGTGCTTTCAAACTGCTAGGTTGGCAGGAGCTGGGACAAAGCAACGGGAGCTTACCCCGTTGCGGGGATTTGAACCACCAACCTTCCAATTAGCAAGCCCAAGAGGCTCAGTGGTTTAGACCACCCATGTCCCCCAGTAGGTATAGTGTAAAACCAACGGGCTAGAAACAGAACAGAGTACTGTACATAAAAATATCAGAGCATTAGAAAAGGGCCTGTGGAAGATTAACTGAGTAGGTACTCACAGGGCCAAAGATGCCTTCCTCAGCCTCATAGACATAATGATCTAAAGAAATGAAAAAATACCCCGGTTCCACTTCGTTGCACTGGCGGCCAATCATATGAGGCCTGCATTGACACTGACCAGATTCACTCGAGCAGCTGAAAAAGATAATGCATTTATATTGCAATCTTCTAAAAACAAATATAGACATAGACAACTTTAAAAGAATGTATAACCATTCAATGCACAGAAGTAAATAAGGGTTGAGAATAGGAGCCACTGACACTGTAGCAATACAACCTGAATCGATGGGGGTTGGACTAGACGGCCCTCATTCAAACTCCCTTCCAATTCTACAGTTATATGATTCTACAAACCATCACAAATTGTACTGCTAAGTCCCACCACTGTTTGCACGGCACAGGGAGATACCCTGGCACAGATGTTTAGATTCAAATACAAGTGCATTTTATTGCATATGAGTCTGCTTAAAACAGGGGGACAGAATACAAATCATGGTGGAGGGGGAAATCCCATGGGAAAAACTGCTCTAATTAAACATTGTTCCTTCCTGTGAAATTTCTATGTCTATCCCAGATAGATTTTAACAAATGTGGAAAGTACCCTATGGTTGAAAAACAACTCCATCATTTGTTTTGCTTTCCTTGTATTTTTCCAGCATTAGGATTCCAACCAACATGTGCATTTCAGGTGCTGTATCAAGACACCATGATCTATGCTGGATAAAACTGCAGTTATAAACTTTTTGGAATAAAACCCTCCATCCTTCCTGACAGGCTGATGCAAAAATAGAAAACAGGCTTGTAAGAATAGGCATCTCAACTGCAGCAGTTTTAAAGCAGAATCTTCAGGATGAATGAGCCCATTCTCTTGGGAGACAAAAAGGAAAAGCGAATTGGCTTGACTTCTGCTAGTGGGCAACACCCACTTTCAGATGGTTTTGCAATCAGTGTCATTAACATTCAAAGGGTAGGCAGCTTCATGGTTCTATCAAATAATTTTAATAGTACTTCTGAGAACATCTGATACTTGCATGGGAAAACAAATAACTAGGGGCCAACAAAAGGGGTACAAACATGAGCCTGCTAGAATTATCTTCTTTGTGATTACTTCAGACAGATTGGCAAATAAGTTTGAAATGACAGAAAGATTTGTGTTGATGTAATTTGATTGTGCAATAGTTATTTCCCAAGTGTAAACTAACTAACTGAACAAAATTAAGAAAAAACCCAGAACATTTACTTGGCCCTTGAGGTTTATTTCAGTGCAATCAGATATTCGGCTCATGCATTCTTCCTCCCTTCCATTCAACACATGTAGAAGTGAGTAACTAAACAGGAAAGCTTTAAATGATTATCTAACTATCTAGAGAGGGAGCTGGAAAACATCCTGGCTAGGCGACTTGGCCACCAGCAGATTGTATTCAGCCATGCTTAGATAAGACCTACTGAAATTTATGGAATTTAAGTTAGGCATGACCTAGGCAAGAGTTACGCTACTAAAATATGACTAAATTTGGATCCATGGCCTGCCCCTCCCCATCTGCAAAACAGTGATAAAATTTTCGATGTACTTTACAGGGCTGTTGTAAGAATTACTGAGCTAACAATGGTGAAATGCTTTAAATACTTGAAATTCACTATGTAAACAGTAAGTGTTGTTTTTATAATCATTATTGTTTTTACAAACAGAGGTAAGTTGCAGATGAATCAGGTGCTTCTGAAAAGAAAAGAAAAACCAAGTAAGTTGCTTCTTTGAGACTTACTTATTGTTCAGCGCCCCTCCTTGGTCACAATCACACGGTCGGCAACCATCCATATCATTGCTCAAGCCCCAGTGCTCAGGCTGCAAGGGAAGATTTAGATTGTTACTGGTATAACAGGATGTTGTGAAACGCAAGCATAGTTCAAGTTCAAGGTTGTGCAAAAAGGTGAACATGTCCAAGGTTTTTTGTCATCAAAACACATTGCAGATGTCTGATCTCCCTGGAGACCTAGAGATGTGACGATAGACTGCTTTGCCTCTTTTCTTTTGGCAAATGTTTTGTGCCACTGGGGAGGTGGTAATTCTGTATTGATTTGTTATGGATGTTTGTATGTGATGCTAATAAAAGGTTTGATGATGATACAAAGAACAATTGCACTTGTGGCTTTCAAACACCCTTCATAGTGAAGGAAAGTACCAGTTTCTGAATAGTTTGAAACATGCACTATATATTTCAGCAGAAGGAAGATAAGAATGAAGATGTCTACCTGAACTTTTTGAGGTTTGGGTGATTGAATGCCAAGTGGGACAATCAACATGGAAGAACTATCAGCTTCCTTAAGCTATGTGGGGTAATGGCTAAGATTGGCAAGAGCCAGGTTCAACTATCTGGTCAGCTGTTAAGTCACAAACTCTCACCATAATCTACCTCACAGGGATGTTGTGAGAATAAATGACTGGGGGAGGAGAACCAAGTGTGCAATCCTGATGGAATTTCAGGAAGTAGTAGTCATAGCCAGGAAGTTGCTGACTAGCTTTGACATCAGAATGGAACACTGCAAGCAGAGGGGTCACAGCCCCAATCACTGTTATTGGCTTTGGTGTTTCGATGTTACAGAGAGTCTGTGCATGACGGGCAGGCCTAGCACTTTTGGATGCCCATGTGATATAACAGTTCGGGCAGCTGAGACCTAAGCAGGATGTCACAGGCCTAAAAATTTGGCATTCCAAAACAAATGTATGCAACTTTTGTGAATTTAAATACTGCACCATGAAGTATTGAAAATGCCCTTTAGGCTTTTGAGTAGAGGAGCTTGGTGTTGCAAATCAGTTTAATTATTTGGAAGTTTTTAAATGAAGCTTACCAGACAAATGACATTTGTCGCTTTATTTGGAAAGGTGTTTTTTTTCTTCACACGCACACACACAATAAAAGCTCTGTTCTTTTAAGCAAGGCGACTTACCAGACATTGATCACAACGTCTTCCTGTAACAAGACGCTTACAATAGCAGCTTCCTGTCTCTGAGTCACAAGGATTCCCTCCAGGAATTGTGCCCAAAGGGTTACATTCACAAGCTATATTAGGAAGTATAAGTAAATAAATCAGGATATAGTTGTTTAAGTTATAAATTTGCACAGCATTTAATACAAATATTTACATCAACACTATCCCTCATTTCTCACTGCAGGCTTACTGACAAATGGCTTTTCTCTCTTACCCACCTCACAAAAACACATTCACACACCATCCTGTGTATAAGTAAGGCCAAGGAGACAGATATATTGCCTGTTGACCAAAGGTCATACTGAACAATACAAAACAAAAACAAAATACCAGTCAGCATAACCTACAATCAGTGATAAAAAAATAGCACAAACAACAAAAGCTGTGAAGTAGAAGCCTATACCATAAATCAAAATCCTACAGTTAGAAATTTTGTGGTGGTTTCTAAGGCCCACAGCTGGTTCCACAGTGTGGCAAGACTGGCAATTTCCCAGGACCCCAGGACCAGAAAAATGGCCCATCACCCTAACAGCGTTAACCTTGCACAGAGTATTCAATATGGTTGGCTGAAGCCTATGAGAATTCTCAGTCTGCATGCACATACCCCTCAACTGCACCAATTAAATCGGGATTTCCTGTTTCACAGGGGCCTCAGCCTCAAAAGACATGGGGTGTGATCTCACCCAGGTCATGTGACTCGCATGGGAGTATGTTACAGGAGACACACGTCCTGGTTTTCTGCAGCAACCTGTTTGAGGGTATGAATCACCTGCCTCTTCCAGGTTAGCACTCCAAATGTGGGTACTGTGGGGCCCTCAAAGTTCTAGAGCCAGTATTGCTAAGGAATCATTTATAAGGGCATTGTAATTAAAGATAACCCCGTAAAAAGCAAAATGCAAGTAGTCCAATATATTTAAAGTGAGTCATTTAAATTTAATACAACCCTCTGCCCCCAAATGCTCAAGTGATTGTAGACCATCCCAGCACCTTTGCACTTGTTGGCCAGAATACTGAAAGGTGATGGGTTTCCCCCTCTGCTGTGCAAGGATCAGGGTAAGAGACTTCTGTTGCTTGGAAAACAAAACAAATAAAAACAGAAAGCAGCCCTTGTATCCCCACACCAAAATTAAATTTGAACGTACAGGAAAGAAGGCCAGAATATTTCATCCAAAGTAAACAATGCAAGATAATATGAATTTATACTTCCTGATCCTTTATATCAGTAACACACACACACACACACAATGGCAGGCAGTGTATTTACAAATAAAAATATAGGTCTAAACTTAGTAAGATTCCGTTAACATAATCAGTGAGGTGCAGCATTAGCAAGACTCTTCTTGCTCAAAACTACAAAGTGGTTTCTTTTTGTTTTACTTACACTGACAACCAAGTGGATTATCTGAACTTAATCCATAGAATCCTTCCTTGCAGTAATCACAGCGCTCCCCTTCCACGTATAATTTACAACGGCACTGTCCGGCAATAAGGCCAGCTGAGTAGTCAGTGTAGCGATCACATATCCCGCCATTCTGGGAGCCAATTGGATCACAGTTGCATGCTAAAAGAAATAGCAGCTCTTTACTATGTAATCATAGCTACTGGGCAGGAAGCATATATTATAGCCAAATACAACACCAATTCCATTTCCCGAAAATTCTGTCATCAAAGTCTCCCAATGTCAGAAGCTGCTGTGCCCCACCAAATGGCAACTAGCTTTCCCATTTAGCCAATATCTTATGCTATACCACTTTGAATACAAGAGCCTCTATTATTACAAATCAGTACATACATAAGTGGTCATATTCAGAGTAGACCCAATTAATGAATGGACTTAAATTAGCCATGCCCATTGATTTCAGTGGATTTACTGACATCAGATATAACCCACAATGTTTCTGGAATATGCAGTAAGTCTTTTATTTGTACATTTTAGGAGAAAAAATAACTACAAAGTTTTGTTTATTACTGTATTTCAGAATCACACTCAGCTATTAAACGACAGAGAAATTCTCATTCATCTTAACAGGCTGTCAACTACACTTTGAAGATGATGTACTTACGCTCACAAATGTTGGGGTCCCGAATATCTTTCTCTGGATGCTGGAAGTAGAAGGGTTTGCACTGCTCACAATTACGCCCCACCGTGTTGTGCTGACAGTCATCACACACTCCACCGCTGGTATTTCCAGTTGCCATGTACACGGCCATGTCAAAGTGGCACTGTGCAGAGTGTTCGTTGCAATTGCATTCTAGGATAAAGATAAACAAACTAATTCTAAGTGACAATCAATTTTTTAAACTAAAATTTCTATCAAACAACTACATTAACTTATTTGGAAAGGAGTGCAGCAGCAGCTGAATATTTGTATTAGCAAAATCGGTTAAAAATTGGGTAATCTCTGCCATTTATAAGACAGAGAGCACAGTTTCTCATGAAAGACTCGTCGGACATTAGTACCATAGATTTTACAAAGCAGAATTTAAATTTGTCACACCTACTTTTGCATGCATTGCTGTTGCGACCCTCGGCAGGTCGCCATGGCAAGTCATGGTAAAAGTCCAAGCACTGTTCACAGTTTAGGCCCTTGGTGTTGTGCCTGCACATGCAGTGACCATGGACCTTTCATTTAAAGAAAGAGAGAGAGAGATTGTAACATACAAAGAAACAATATATTGAAAATAAAAGCAATGCTCATTTCCTCTCATTGACTAAGGGTTCGTACAAAGAAATAATAGTCTTTGATTGTTGTGAGAATTACTAGGCACTTTTAAAAAGAAAATCCAGCGGCTTGAAAATAAAGGAACAATAAGAAGAACAAGTTATTTCATCTTTGACTGGGAAGATGTTAACTGCCAGGGCAGCAGTGGGTCCTTTCTCACCTGTCTAATGTATAAAGGAACTACACGCTGTCCAGAACACCCTTAAAATGAGATGCTAATTTGGCTATAGGGCCAAGTTAGATTGTGGCAGCTCAGTTTGTTTAATCCAGAGTTTATACCAAGCAGCTATATACAAGTTTTAGAGCTGTTCTACATCCAAGCTTTTCAGGGACTGGGACATGGTTGTGCTCTCCCTTACCCATGGCTTTTTTTAAATAAAATAAAAGTATGCAAACTGGGCAGAACTAGGTATAAATGAGAAGCGGACACGGAGCAACGGATTCAAACTACAAGAAAGAAAATTCCACCTAAACATTAGGAAGAACTTCCTGACAGTAAGAGCTGTTCGGCAGTGGAATTTGCTGCCAAGGAGTGTGGTGGAGTCTCCTTCTTTGGAGGTCTTTAAGCAGAGGCTTGACAGCCATCTGTCAGGAATGCTTTGATGGTGTTTCCTGCTTGGCAGGGGGTTGGACTGGATGGCCCTGGTGGTCTCTTCCAACTCTATGATTCTATGATTCTATGATTCTATGAACAGGTCTACTGAGGTCTCATTTACTTTGACCCTCAACATTAATTTAAATTGATATAAAAATCTAGTTTTGCTACCTCTGTTTACGTTGGCAGCTCTCCTTAAGGAGGGAACCTCTTAAGAGTCTGAGTAGCAGAATTGTAACCAATCTGACTTTAACACTGCTTGTTATGAAAAATATATAAAAACTTACCATTCCTTCCACCTCTTCATCATATCCATGCACCGGTGCACACTCACTGGCATGTCCATAACAGAAGCAATTTCCACGGACCACCATGTCATAAATGGCATAATAATATTTTTCTCTGATTTCCATTCTTGAATCCAGAAGGTTGTCTCCCAGTGTGTGCAGTTTGGTAAATTTGATTCTTAAATTTGTGATTTTTAACATATCTGAAAAGCCAAAGATAAATAAAGTAAGGGTGTTGTTGTTGTTGTTGTTTTAAAAAAGGAATTTAGTTTCATTGCAAGAGACATATTAGGAATATTTATTATAAAAAGCTTATGAGTAACAAAGTGTTTCTCAAACTTGGGTCCCCTGCTGTTGTTGGACTACAACTCCCATCATCCCTAGCTAGCAGGACCAGCAGCCAGGGATGATGGGAGTTGCACATATTTATCTCCTCCCATTCCCCCATCAACTGCAAGTCATTCCACCAAGCAGTTATGAGCTGGGTGTGGGGGGTGCAACAACTGGCGCAATTTAAAGACACTAGCAACCATTGGGGAACCTCTTCTCAATTAACTGTTTCCATCCCAGCTGATCACTAGAAGATCTTGTAACGAATATCTGGTGCCTATGTTTGCTCATTTCTTTCTCCACACCCCCAATCCATTTTTCTTTTGTTTTGTACCATTTAGAAGCAGGGTCTATCTTGTTTTTAGTGTATTATATAAGCTTACCTGGGAGCCTCTTTTGGCTAAATAGTGAGATGGAAATTTGTTAAAAGAAAATAAATATACCAGCAAGAAGCTTCCCTGAAAATACACTTAGGCTAAGGCGACTAAGTTGTAAGCATTATTCAAATTCAAAGTATTATTATTAAAGAACTGTTTTCCCATGTTAAATCTATTTTATTACATCTATACCCTGCCTTTCTTCTATCACGGACACCAAAGAGGCATAAGTAGGGACCCCATCCAGTTGCTGAGCAGACTCAGTCCTGCTCAGCTTTTACGAAGTTACTGTATCATGAACCTTAAATCCATGCCCTAGGCCTAGCCTGATTTTAATCACTCTGAAGCTCTGTGATAGGGAAGGAAATATGCTTATTAAATAAATACATTTAAATGTATGACGATTGTTCAGCAGCAAGTTTCTTGTAAATGTCACTCATTAATGGTATATGCTGAAAAGAAGCAGGAATTTATGTAGCTGAAATATTGATTTAAATAGACTTAGCTCTATTGAGTCATTAAAAAGTTCAGTATGTTCATCACCACTGTTGTTTGTGATGGGACACCTAAGGACATTTCAGTACCCTTTCATCAGCTTCTAAGCATGTATGTTTAAGAACTCCTTTGATCCCAGTGGGGATCACAGGCTGGTGTTAATGAAAATTCTTCAGGCACTCAAGTCTTGCAAACACATACATTTCCAAGCTCACATGAAATCCATCTGAAACGACCTGTGCTCCAAAATGTTGAAACATACTGGCTCCAACAAGCCAGTACAGGGATGCAAGTTTTTCCATATTCTGTAACAACAACTTGTAATTCTTTTTAACTTTCAAGACTAAGAGGTTGTGCAATCAGTGCAAGTAGTATTAAAACATGAGTCTGCAAGGAACCTACAATCTGCCAGCTTGGTGACAGAATTACAGTATTGAATAACCTTGAACCATTTCTCACCCTTATTTCTCTTGTCTGTAAAAAGTGAAGAGGACTTCACCACACAAGGCTGACATATGAGATAATTATTGTAAAGCATTTAATGCAGTTCAAACGCAATCCTAAAAATGTATAGGAAGATAAGAAGCTTGCATACTTACTTTGAATTCTTGGGCTATATGGGTCCTCTATTCTAAAAGCAGGATCCAGAGCACGATAAATTACCTGAAACAAACATGGGGATTCATCAGCGTCACAGAGATACAGCCTCACTAGTAAGGCAGATCAATTGTAGATAAAACTACCAACCTCTCCCTCAGTTGAAGGTTCAATATCAGAGTAACGGGAATCACAAATTATTTCATCTACTTTCTTCATTGGTCCACCGTAAACACCTGGGAATGAAGTATCACAGTCATAGGCAAAGTATCTATATACTTGCCAAGTTTTCCCAAAATCTGAGGATCTTTCAATCAGCATTGCAGCTGGGCGAAACGTCTAAGAATCAAGAAGAGGAATAGATTTTAATGAATATTAAGCTACAAATTATTTGGAACAATGTTCATCAGATGTTTGAAATAATTTTCCAGTATCATTTACAATTTCCTGAACGTTTCTTTGACTTTTCTGCTGCTGCTGCTTCTGCTCCTTGCAATGATTATGCTCAGATCTGTGTGGCCTATACATGTCAGTCTACAGAATATGCTTTTAAACAACAATAAGCCTCTTGTAATTGCAGGTGCTCCAACAGGTCAAGGCCAAGGAGTGTGTTAATAGTGATATTCATTCATTCGTCCAGGCTGTACCAGAAAAAGGCACAGCTGCACCAGCTAAATCCCCAGATTGTATAGGAATGGTGTTGCTTGATGGATGGAGAACTTATGAAGTCACAGCGCAAGCAAATGTATCAGTAGCAATAAGGCTGCATTGCAGTTTATTTTGCCACAAATAGATCAGTACTGGGGGGGGGGGGGTATCAACCAGACTAACATAATAAGGACCATTGCTCAGTGTTTCTTGGATTTCCTGATGTACCCCTTCGCTCCATGGTTGAGGACTGCTGGTTTATAGTCCAGTGGCCTGGCCAAATATTAGACAGTTCTGTGTGTTCATAGAAAGGCAACTGCATTGATGCTTTGATAAAGATGGGGGAAAGTAAGTTAAATGGAAGAGATTGATTATATCAGTTAAAAGTTGGGTATTCAATTGATTAAAAATGCTATACTGTACAAACATATATGGTGCTTCTTGGGTATACGTACTGATTATTATTAGGTACTGCTCACTTGGAATGAAATTACGGTAAGCGTCTAAATTATTTTCACATAAGCAATGTGTTAAATGTAATCCCAGCACAGATTTTCTGAATGCACATCTCAGGAGAGTCAAACTATTGTGTACCTCCCCAATGAAATTTATTTTAAACCATATGGGCGCATCTGTCCTGCCAAGACATCTGTTCAGAAGGAAACAAAAGAACTTTGTATACAGATGTTCTTTTTTTCCTGGAGATTATTTCAGCTGCCAAATTTGAGAGAATTCTAAAGCCAATAATTTTGTTGTCTTAAAGAATCACATTCCCAGAGTTTGGATCTGATACAACTATAAGGAGAACAGAGAAGACTATGTGGACAAAACAGCCTACAGAACCCTCAACTTTATCAACAAAAATTTAGTGATAGACCAGCTACTGATTACTGCTGAAGAGGGCATAGATGAAAAAGCAACAGTAAGACCTCAATCCTAACCATGACCATTCAGTAGTAAATTTTACAAAATTCAGTGGGGCTAGTGGGATCAGAATTGCAGTCCTAATCTTTGTTTTTCCTGTTTTCTGAGTGTTCGGAATTTATTTAAAGACTTACCTAAGAATGCAGAAGAAGCCAATTAGCCTGTATCGTAAAAATGATGTGGTTTATCTTACCTCTTGCATTCCAGTTTTAATAGCTTTTAAAATCCTTTTTAAAAGATCTCCCCAAAACATGGGGTGCTATGCATTTTATTCTCAAGCAGCTCGTTAACTGCCTTCCAGATTACACAAGGGTCATTTGTGATTTGCGAGAATGTTATGGATTCTTTACCTTGAAGGTCATAATGACATGAGTGAAATGGAATTCGGCTTCCAGATCCAACTGGATGGTTACATTTTCTACTCCTACAGGACCAAGAGAAAATGGAGAGGAAGTTGCACAGTAAACAAGAACATTTGTCAAAAGTCTAATTTCATCAATTCATTTCCAGGGGGTATGTGTTGGGTTACAAAAAAGCCAGTTTTGTTTTTTGTTTTTGTTCTCTGTGAAAGGGTGCAATATAGAGTAACATAACAACAAAGTACTAATCAGCTACTTGTTGTAGAAATTAAAAATCACAGTGTTTTTGTTTTTAAAACATCTCTAGTGTTTATATTTGGGAACATTCACAGAGTCAAAAGTAAACCAGGGACAAATTCTACATAGGTTTCTTATCCTTTAGCTCAGTTGTTTGGAAACAAGCTGTATAAAAATCAATGGGAGACATGAATAAAACTGTGAAGAACACCATCATTTTTTAAAAAAAAATCTCACACAGCACCAATGGAATATGTAATGTGCTTTTTAGATATCACTTCAGAACCCCTTTTCCATAGTAACATTAGAATACTATGTCTGAATACCACAGAATACTAAACTTGGTATAGAATGGTTTATATAATTAAACAGCAATAACTAACTATAGTATACTAAAGTTCATTGCCCAGGATGTATTTATTTATTATATACTGTGCCATTTAACTATAGTTGTCTCTAAGCAGTGCACAAGAAATACAATATGGAAAAGGTAGAAATTAGTTAAAACTGTAAAATCAGATTTCAGATAAAATGCCTGCTGGAATAAAGAAAAGCAGTCTGTAAGACAAGTGGAATAAAAACAGCTGCAAAAACTCCAGCAAAAAAACATAGCATCAACACCAACCAAATCATCTTAAACTTGTCAAATATCTGGGACAGGTGGATCTCACTGGGACAAATATTTGACAACCAAGGAGTCACAACTGAAAAGGCCCTCTTCCCTTATCACTAACTTCTATATCTCTCTCAGAGGGAGCACACAGAGGAAGACCCCAGTTAACACTTTGTTTGTTCTGGAAAAACGTGGTCTGAGGCCTTGTCATTCACCCTGCACCCAAGTGACATTCCATTCTTCTCAGTGCACAGAATAGGTTGGGCCAGTTAAAGTCCGAAATGTTAAAGGATTCTTTTATAGAGGCAGGTGGGAAAAACAGGGTATAATATGCCCACTTGGGCATAGCACTGAGAAGGAAGGATTGGTTTGTCTGATTTACTCTAGTTGCCTCCGCCTTCCCCTTTATGGTGCAGCCTTCAGTCAATGTAGCCGCACCATGTCAGGAGATGCTGCTGCCTGCAGCTTACTAAGCCTAAATGAGTTTCAGGTTCTTCTCAGCCAATGGCAGAAGTTTGATGTCCCTCTGCCATAAAATGTAAGCCTGTGAATCCTTTTAAGTACAGGAGACAGACGCAAGAAGAAAGGAAAGAACTGTACACTCAACATTTTAAACAACAATCATTATAAATGACCTTACTGGAGCCTGGTCTAATGCAAAAACAACAACAAACCAAGCAAGAAGAACCATGTGTTATTTATTTCTGAGGGATACTTGTGTGAACTTTTATGCTGAAACATTTATGCGCTGCTGCTGCCAAGTTTAGTACAATAAAATGACATGACGGCTGTTTAGAATACCAAATGGAAAATACTGAAGACAGAGAGCTCAAGTTCCTTAATTCTTAATGATTTTTTTCTCTGTAATCTAAGGAAGAGTTGTTCTTAAGAGTACTTACTTACAACTAAAATTGTAGGAGTTTCACAACCAATCACGTTATTGCCTAGGATTATTCCTGATGAAACATTTTCTCATATGCCTCATTCTGATCTTAAAGGAGAAAAAGATTGAGGGCAATATGTGAAAAATTTCCCTTTTTAAAATAACTAGATATATGGAACTATTAATTCCTGCCTTCCAAGCATATTGAGACGTTGCCTGAAAAAACATCCTCTAATTAAAGGATATAGTTTTACACACACACACACACAAAAAAAAAAAACCATGTTCAAAAGACTGAAACTATAAAGCAGAATTACAAGGCAAACAGCTATATAGATGATTATGAATACATACAAAGCAACATTTTAAGATCAACTGAGGGCAACCAATTAAGTGTTAGGGAAATTCTTCCCAAATTAACAGCTTACCATTTTCTGACTGCCACCATAACTTGAGACGGTTTGGAGCAAAGGTAGTAACCACATTTTCAATACGATGGCTGTCAGGATTGAGTGTCTCATGGAATGGGTCCCGTGAAGAACATGTGAAACACTTTTTATCCTCCTGAAACAAACAAGACAGATCAGTCTTGCAGAAGTCGCTGTCTTCCCCTAAATTCCACCGACCACCCAATTCACAACTATGTTTCACTTATCCTTACAGTCAACAGCAGCACATGAAAGGGAGGTGCTCCTCTTCTGACTTGAATACGATGCCTTATTTAAAGACAGAGGGTAATTTTGGCCATTTTCATCTTGTCTTGTAGTTGACTTCTATTTGTTTAACCAGAGCTTGTGTTTTGTATGGGCAAAACTTCCATTTTTGGAAATCCCCATCTTGCCTTTTGACATGCTCTTGGATTTTTTTGGAACCTTTCCTAATCAATGGTATTAATTCTATCTGAGCTTCTCTTACTAGGGTTTTAAAGAACCTGCAAGTTTTCTGAATATATTTTATCATTCTAACTCTTTTTTCTGACTTTCTTTTAATCTCATTTCTGTTTATGAAATCAAACGTTGGAACTCTCTGGGGATTTTGTCACTGGCGCATATGTTGCATTTGATAGCATTGTGGTCACGTCTCAAAATCCATCTGGCAACACTTGCACCAGATCCTGAGCACCATTCAGAATAATGTCTAGGGTCACATCATGGGAAGGCTTCACATTAAGTTCAATTTGCTGGGGGCTCAAAATAGTTATAAAAAATATTTATAGCATATTTATCTGAGCTATTTGCATACAACTCCTGCAAGCATTCCTGGAAGCAAGCATTCAGTCGACCCAACATATTTGTCTTTTATTGTTCTCTTATCTCGCTTCTGCTACTGTCTGAGCCTGATGCCAGGATATGCATAGGACTAAAGATAAATACCCCTGCATGCCTCTTTCTTTTACATGGACAGTCACTGTGCTCTAGCGCAATGGATGGTTGCTTCATACTATTGTACTTATCTGTGCCTTTAACTTGGGGAGGGGTGATGGAGGAGCAATCTCTGAATGTCTGGTTCAGCATCACTGAGTCACTTGAGAGGCTCCAGTGATCGATTGCTTTGAAGGGTGGGGAGGGATCCAAAAGCCACAAGATGTGACTGACTTTATTAGGGTCTAGCAAAAACACCATAAAGTTATGAGAAAGTTTTTGAGCAGAACAGAGTGTTAATTAAAAAGGGGCTGGAAGTGGGCAGGGGAAAAGGTGGGCATGTCATTGGCCCAAATTTTGTAGCTTTTAATAGTCAAAGAAGAATTGCAGGATAAGTTGTGTATACGGTATGTTTTTAGATTAGCCTCACCAGGTGCAAGACAGATCACAGGAGGCACTAAGGGCTACCAAGACAAAGAAAAGATAATGGGTTGTTTCCCCAGTTTTGAAAAGACAAAATCTAGTAGTTACTTGGTTCAGTCTGCCATGTTAATTAGAACACATGGGTCTCTTGGAAGGCAAAGGGCTTGTTCACATGTAATGCTAAACTGTGGTTTAGTGCAGGGGTAGTCAACATGCTGACTTCCAGGTGTTGTGAACTACAACTCCCATCTTCCTTGACCATTGGCCATGCTGCTGACTGAGGCTGTTGTGGGAGTTTGAGACCAAAATATCTGAAGGGCAGCCTGTTGGCTACCTAGCACTACACTGATGAGCCTCAGTGATTTGAAGCAAAACGCCTGGCTCCTTCCTGCTGAGATTGTTATCAGTTTTGGTTTCTTTGAATCTTGGCTTAGCATTATGCATGAAACAGAAATCCCGGTTTAAAACAAAATATGGCTAGCTTTATAACACATGGATTGAAGCTGGCTTATCTTGAAATTGATTGGAATTTAAAGCAGAATTTCTGCTGCATTCATAACACTAAGCTGAGATTCAAAGGAACTGAAATGTTCCTTCTCCCAGATGCGTGGGAAGAAGAGAGGGGGAAGGGGGTGAGCTTGGTATTCTGCCACCTTGCCAGAGCTTTAAAGTTTGTCTGCATAGTGGAAAACCTTGGTTTAGCTTTACATGTGAATGTACTCAGAGAGCAGAAGTAAAGACAAACATGCTAAGTTGTAGAATAATTGTAGAACAAAGTTTTAGAATAATTTAAATGGTTTGATTGCTTTGAAGTCTGTGTTTGCTTTGAAGTGCTTTTACTGGCTCGTGCTTTTTCTGCCTAGCATGAAACCGTCATTTGGAAGATACTGGGCAGTCTACCAGACTGATACAGTACTTCATTCCTGGATGCCTTGACATTGTCAGTCTGACTCAGTGTCTCTTACAGAATGACCTAATTGCAAATGGTTGTAGATCAGTAGCAGCATCTTAGAATATTTTTTAAAGTGTATAATTCTGAATAAGCACTACTTTTAAATTTTATTTTATGTCCCAGGTGCCTCCTTACCCACCTTTGGGAAGGCAGCGTGAAGATGGGGGGGGAGGGGCAAATTTTGGCCTTGCGCAGGGTGTCATAGTGCTCAAGTCCACCACTGCTGTGCTTCCTATGTGGTGATGGGTCCTGTCCAAATTACTGTCTGCTGGTTTGAGTTATGCAGTGAGACAGATTTTATGATCCAGTTATTTGCTGGAGACTGGAGGGTAATTGGTTTGCATTCATTATTAGCCTCTCCCCGCTGCAGTTATGTTAGGATGGTTCAGAGGGATTCTCCTGAAGGAGCACTGATGTCATTGTCAACAATCGGCTATGGAAATCAATGTGGCATCAATCAGTGCTGTCAATATAAATGCCTTAGACAGAAATTTATAGCGAATGCAGGGGCGACAGCAAAAAGGTATTGGGTATGAGAGGACATGTTGGTCTTTTTGTTGACAAACCAGACCCATAAGAATGTATCTGACCCAGTTAATTTCCGAATTGCACTTCTCTCTATTGAAAGTGAATGGGCCAAATCCCATGAGTCTCAACACTGTCATGAATTTACCCAGGTGGTTATAAGAAAACCACTATCCCATCTGATGTTCTCTATCTCTAAAATGTGTGAATGTTTTCTAGGATATATCCTGCATATTAAATTATGTGCATATAATTCTGTATTATTTGCTCTCAAGACAAGTTAATTCATTTTTTGCTGATTGTGGTACAGTTGCAGTCTGCATTGTGTTGCTCTGTGGTGGCCTAATATCATGTGTGGATGGCAAGGAATTTATAAGCATGACCAATAGCTATAAATCTTTTCTATGGGCTGTACCCCCTGACTAGCTATATTCTGCTGGTGGGAGTGGAATGGCAGAGTGGGTAGACTTGTAGCCAACCTTTTGAGGGAGCACCAGATGCCATTATAGTAGATTACAAGGCACAGCTATTTGTGCTATCAAGAAAGTTTGCCTTTTTCTTGCAACATGAACAACTATTTTGCATTGTGAAGGTATTTGAAGCCTTCTCATTACTGCACTCATTACTGCAGCCCCTTTCTACCTTGATTATTCCCGATTTCTGTCTTTATCTCACGATAACATGATTCTCATATAGTCAGTATTATCCATGTTCTCTTTTCAACCTTAGCACTCCCTCTTCCCCAGATTGCCTTGTAGGCTTCTAGTATTACATATAATCGCCAATATACCAACTCCCTTTTTGTTTATAATTTCCTCTTACAATTATTGGTTTCTTCAAATAGATATCTTTACTTTCCATATGCTCATTGCTCTGTTCTCATCTGGATAACCAGTAACATTTTCGCCATCATCCCTAAGGATTGAGTCTTCCAAAACTGGATACACAAGTCCTCTTACCTTTTCTCCATAATTCAGATTAAAAACTACTCTGCTACTTTCTCTTATTTTTTAAAAAGAAAATACTTACTAAATTCATTCTCTCTCTCTCTCTCTCTCTCTCTCTCTCTCTCACACACACACACACACACACACACACAACTTTCTATTTGTTTACTCAAAGTATATTTCATTTTCTTTTTGACAAAATTTGTTTTATATTTGAAAAATGCTCTGGGAAAAGTTTAACAATGTATTGCTAATCCTTGTTTGCTTAACTGTATTTCCTCAGTCTATATCTTTGACCACACTGAAATTGCTAGAATTTTAGCTACCGTATATATCCTTCTAGAGACTATAAATGAAGGAAGTAGTCTAGACAGCTCTCATATATCATGCTGGGGGTAGTGCAATCAGCAGAATGTTTTTATTAATATATCTGAACACATTACACCATAAATGCATTAACCATTAACAATTATCGTTTTAGAACAAGTAACTTCAGCTGATATTTTGCATGTATTTATAATTCATTGGGAATTAAGACCTGCTTAATTGTGACCAGAACAACAGAAGAGAAATTTGATGCAGAAATGCCACCCCCCTCACACACACAATTGATGGCTAGTTATAAGAACCATCTTATCAGTATGCAGCATATGAACTATAAATGCTAGCTTGAGGAAAACTAAGTAGCCATTAACATCAGTGTGATACAATACTAATCTCAGTTTAAGTAGGCACAATCCTATGAATATTTAATCAAGAGTAATCCTAATGTGTTCCATGGGATTTACTCCCTTGTAACTGTATCAGTTACACTCAGCCCTGAGTGCTCACTGGAAGGACAGATCCTGAAGCTGAGGCTCCAATACTTTGGCCACCTCATGAGAAGAGAAGATTCCCTGGAAAAGACCCTGATGTTGGGAAAGATTGAGGGCACAAAGAGAAGGGGATGGCAGAGGACGAGATGGTTGGACAGTGTTCTCAAAGCTACCAACATGAGCCTGACCAAACTGCGGGAGGCAGTAGAAGACAGGCGTGCCTGGAGCAGAGCTGTCTTTCCTACTGGGCTGATCTATCCATTCAAGGAGGCCATGTAACTGACTTTCCCAAACAGTCAGTGCCTACATGGCTTTTAAGTATAAGATTTTTGAAGTTTGTGGTGGTATTTTGTTTTTTGTTTAACTTTGGGGCATCAAAATATCTTAGACCAGCATTATCCAAATGGCTTGAAACACAATTACAATTAAAGAATGGAATCCCCCACCCACATCATTTGCTTCTTCCTGATGTGACTTCACTTCAGCACTAAAAAAAAAAACTGAATCAGAAATGGGATAACTTCCCATGCAGACATGCCCAATGACACAGATATTTTGTTAAAACTAAGAGCCCTGGGATTTATCTGCATTTTTGGACAGAATTCCCAGAAGTTTGAGATAAGAATTTTTGTTGGTGTCACAGCTAAGGACTGCGGGAAATAAGGCCTCATGCTCCTAATGATCCTGGGAGAAGGTGGTTCGGTGCATTCAGGGAGCAAAAACAAACAAGAGCAGGAAACAGCAGGACACATGCAACTGTACAAACAAATCTGAGCCAGGGGGATGGTGTCTGCTTCCTCTCAAAGCTCTGGACAGCACCAGATGTTTCTACTTATCTAGAGAGGGTGTGGGGCTGCTTGGTCAGCTGGGGGGGGGGAGAGGAAGACCCAGGACTGTTATGATCAATTGCCCTTCAATTACACTCAACCAAATTCCTCTTTGCTCTGAGACAGTCTTCTGCAAAAACTTACCTGGAGGTGGCTCACAATGCAGTATGGTTCAGGCTTTTGAAGCCCACATGTAGACGTGACAGTTAGCTTGTCAGCCCGGCCAATCAGCAAGTCTCCTGTGGCTGGATAGCAGCTCCCCTCTGCACATCCGTAGCTGAATTCTGGTTCCTGAGCTACTGCAATGGTCCAAAGGCCTAAAAATGGGAAGGAGAAGCAAGGGCCAGGAGCAGATCAGCATATGGAAGAGGAAATGTTTCACTGGTGGATGCCATGAATAGCATCACCTTACACACGGGGTAATTGCTAGATGGCAATTTCATAAATGTGTTGATGCTAACAATAGTAAGGGATAGACACTAAACCCTATGAAGTTGTGCCATTTTCTTGCTTGAAGAATAAGCAATCTCTGTCAATGCTTTTGTGAAATTGCAAGTGAGCAGGCAATAGCCACCGATTCCTGTCCCAGATGAGAATAAAAGCATTCTGGATTCTATGGTTATTTAAGCTGTGCAGTAGCAAAAGAAAAACAGCCACACAAAAAAACAGATTTATTGAAAATATAGGGCCCCCTCATCACCCCAAGACAATTCACACAACTGGCTTATATAGTACTCAGTAACTTGCAATAGTAACAAACTTCCCCTAGCTACTCAATCTTGAACAGCACTCTCAATCCTTCATTTGCATGTTGTGGACCTGAGTGAGAACTGCAGCGACAGTGGGCAGGGTAAGAACTGCAGCCACGGTGACCAGAAGGAGTACTGCAGTTAACTTAATACATAACAGAAACCATTACAGTGGTGCCTCGCTAGACGAATGTAATTCGTTCCACGGGTCTTTTCTTATAACGAAAAATTCGTCTAGTGAATCCCATAGGAATGCATTGAATGTTTTTTTGCCCATAGGAGCACATTAATTGAATTTCAAAGCATTCCTATGGGAAACCACGATTCGCTAGACGAATTTTTCGTAAAACGAATTCGTCTAGCGAGGCAACCTCCACTCGAAAAATCCTTTCGCTAAGCGGAAATTTCATTAAGCAGGGCATTCGTTAAGCGAGGCACCACTGTACTGTTAAAGTAATATGACTGGTGTGGATGTGACCAAGGAGCCTTAGGCCAGGGATTCTTTCTTCAATCTCATTTGAAAAATAGAAAGAAGCTTGTATGCTGCCTTGAGCCTTGGACGAACAATGAGATGCACGTGAAATGAATATACTTCTATGGAAACATACATAGGGTTCTGTGTTCAGACTGAATCCTAGCCACTGGGCCAGTTGTACCGAGCTTGCACATGCGCAACCCATAAAGGCTGCAGTCTTGCACACTTCTCAACAAGGAGAAAGCTCCTCAAAACCAATGAGACTAACTTTTGAGAGTCTGTGTAGTTGTTTTAAAAAACCCCAAGCCAGGACCTGGGGGACCAGGGTTCAAATCCCCTTTCAGTCACGAAGCTCACTGGGTGGTCTTGGCTCAGTCGCCATTTCTCCGCCTAACCTGCCCCACAGGCAACACTGCTTTTAGGGCGGTGAGAGCGGTTTGCCCACACTGGGCGTGAGCCAAAGGGGCACAAAAACAGCACCCTTGAGAGCATGCGCAGAAGGCAAGGGGGTGAGGTGCTTCAACAAACTCTACAGTGGTACCTCGGTTTATGAACACAATTGGTTCCGGAAGTCTGTTCATAAACTGAAGCGTACATAAACTGAAGTGAACTTTCCCACTGAAAGTAATGGAAAGTGGATTAATCTGTTCCATACGGTCCGCGGAGTACTTAAACTGAAGCGTTCATAGACTGAAGCGAACTTTCCCATTGAAAGTAATGGAAAGTGGATTAATCGGTTCCAGACGGGTCCGCGGAGTACTCAACCTGAAGCGTACTTAACCCGAAGCATGGGTGTAATTGGTTCCGAAGTCTGTTCATCAACTGAAGCATACATCAACTGAAGCAAACTTTCCCATTGAAAGTAATGGAAAGTGAATTAATCCGTTCCAGATGGGTCCGCGGCGTTCATAAACCAAAAATTCGTAAACCGAGGTTCCACTGTATTCTCAAAGGAACTGTTGCGAAAATAAGTTTGGCCATCTTTTGTAACACTGTGCGAGGCCAAAACTTGGCGCCACCCAGACAGGATCTTCTCCATATTGTGCCCTCTCCACTCAATGCAGTGTGTGTGTGTAAAACCTCCTGCACCACCCTGAATAAGAAATCAGAAATATTTGGAGGGGGCCACATTTTTATCCTCGCTCTGGACACACTATGACCAAAGTCACAGGGTTGTCCTGAGGACGATATGGAGAGAGGGGAAGGCCACCTTGGAGGAAGGAGTGGGATAGGAATATAAATACTGCATGTTAACTGGAGGGTCGTGAGGTGAAGCGTGCTCCAAAGAGGAGGCCTAGTCTGGAGGCTTTGGAGGGAGCCACGAGGCTGAGGGGAAAACGCGGCTCGCGGAGAGGAAAGTTCCCGCCAATTTCCCCCTCACGGAGCCGGCGCCATTCCCTCCCCTCCCCTCCCCTCGACGCGGCCGCGACGGAGACTCTCCAGCGGCGGAGAACAAGAGGGCAAGGAAAGCCATATGGCGCCAGGCGACGACTCTTCCCAAATCCACGCCGGGCCGTGTCTCCCTCTCGGGAGCTGAGCGCACGCAAACCAGGGGCGGCGGCGGAGAAGAGCGCAAAGGCGGCGGAGCGGAAAGCAAAGGCCTCTTGGCGCTTACCTGGGAGCAAGGACGCCGCGGCGGGCCTTGCTTCCGAGTAGACCTGACTTGGATTGCGCTATGGCAGGGGGTGGGTGGGTGCGCGCGCGCGCGCGCAGGGTTTCTGGAGGCTGAATTGGTTCCAAGCACCACCAGGGCATCATTTCGCTTTGCTAATGGGCTTGAGCAGCAAACAAGGCGTTTGCGTTTCCCCGCGACTCGGGTGTTGCGCCGTTCTCACGAACGCGCCAACGGGCGTCGTTCTCCTTACTGAGTTCCGTGGGGTTTTGGATTCCCAGGGTTCGCGCTTGTCTGCACGACTGCAAGCTAACGAAGCAAGCTGATGCTAAAGGAACGCGACTCAATTTGCTTTCAATGGGGTTTACAGCCCGGGATGTATAGGAATCGCCATATCACATACACATGACACACAGTATATATATATATGAATCGCGAGATATATAGATACACACAAACACACACACCGCCCTATACCGGTTCACAGAACAAATTCAAAATATAAAACTAAAAAACGTATAATCAAAATAAAAACAGCTGGGGACTTTTCTTCACTCCCCAGACGTGTGGATCTATCTGGTCCAGGGTGTGCGTTGGGGTTGTGGGGATTCTTTTAAGGGCAGTGGTGGCCAAACTTGGCCCTCCAGCTGTTTTGGGACTACAACTCCCACCATCCTTGACCACTGGCCCTGTTAGCTAGGGATGATGGGGGTTGTAGTCCCAAAACAGTTGGAGGGCCAAGTTTGGGCATGCCTGTTTTAAAGGTCTTGAGTTTGCCTTTAAAAATCGGTTCTTAGCATCTTTCAGGGCAGATGCGGCTATGAGTCACTGCGCAAACGTAGGCAAAAAATTGTAACATCTAAGTTATGTAAAGCGCAGTCCGATGCCCGTTTACTCGGAAGTAAATGCCACTGTGTTCGATGGGACTTGCACCATCGAAGCCTTAGACAGCGCCATCCTATCGGAAGTAAGCCCTAGTCAGTGGATTCAATGGGACTCACTCCCCAGGCGGGAGTTGGAACTTCAGCCTATTTGCAGCCTCATCCTATGCAGGTTTACGCGGAAGTAAACCCACGAGGTTCCGTAAAACGTCCTCCCACATCAACGTGCATTCATGCATTGCCGGGGGGTTAGACTACATTACCCTTAGGATCCCTCCCAACTCTACAATTCTTTGATTGCCAGCGGATCCCACGCGCACTTCCTCGAAAGTAAGCCTGGCTTGCTCCCATGTAAGTGGGCGCAGGATTGCAGCCTTAGCCATGCAAATGTCCCAACATCCATCCTTACAGCTGCAAGGAACTTTCGGAGGAAACAGCCCGCTTGATCGTTCATAAGACATGAGTAACATACAGTAAAGGCGGGTGTAGCTTGAAAACCGGTCTATGCCCGCAATGAGCTTGCAATCTCTAGGGAGAGGAAGGGGAAGAGATAAGGGTAGCGAGAAACGAGAGGAAGGGGGTGATGGTTAAATTGCAACAAGGGGAGTTTCTAAGTACTTGAGCAAATGCCATCGCTTACAAAAGTTCGTGCTGCAGCCCCTTTTGTTGCTGCCGCACATCTGAAATTTGTTAAAACGGGATGGTTTGAATGAAAAACAAAAGTTCTGCTCCGGGACTAACAAAGTTCTTCTCAGCTTGGGGAAACAAGGAACACACCGACTGCTTAAAACAATAAGGTAGTTTATAACAACATTAAACAATAATGTTTAATTACCTAGGAAACAGCAAAGATGCACCTGGAGAAGACCCATCTCATTACTTCTGCCAGGAAAGAAAAGAGAACAAAACAGCCACCCGGATTTCACCTTTCTTTCTACAAAAGGGAGAAGAAAAAGAGTAAGTTGCAGGGTTTTTATCTCCCACAGCAAAGGCAGCAAGGCATGCAGTTTGGTCTCCTTACCCTTTTCTGTTCCTTCCAGCCGGGATGCAAATCTGACACTGGGAGAAAGGAATCTCCGCTTGCCCGAGAGAGAGAGGGAGGCTCCACTACGCAGGCGCTAGAGGGAGGGTCGGTGAGGCTGCAATCCAGGCAGGGCAGCTTTAGGGAGAGCTTCTGCAAAGAGACCCTCGAGGGTTGCACAGGAACTTCTGTCCTTTGTCTCCGCGCTGAAGCACCATTATGACAGTTGTTTACTTTACAGTCGGGCAAAGAGCTTAGCGCCTTCAGGTTATTTCTGCTGCAAATATTTAGACTCGGGACTTGACTTTGGTATGCTCATCGGTTGGTTCATAGCTGTAACAGAGGACCTCCAGAACTCTAGAAGGCAATGAGAGTTTTGGGTTATCGGTTAGAGTGTGGGAGCACGACTTAGGAGGACCAAGTTTCAAATTCCCACTGAGCACTTGGCGACCCTGGGTCAGTCGCTGCTCTCCGCCTAACCTACCTCGCAGGGATGCTGTGAAGAAATGAAGTACTAGTCACAAAACATCTGGATTTACTTGGATCAAATATGATTTTGTGTTCCACACCGACTGGGACCTAGAAGCATTTTAATATGTTAACAATTCCATCAGAAATTTCCTTAAACAATGCATTTCAATCTCCAATTCCCACCCCCCAGAAAAACCTCTGTGTTAATAGTAGTTTATTGATATAAGTGAAACAAGCTGTTTCCTCTTACCAAATATATGTGAACGCTATTGATAGACAAAATGTTTTTGGTTCCATGTAAGTCATAGTTGTCTATAGTAATTATTACTGGCAGGGGTGAGTAGAAAGTGGACTGTGATCTACTGATAGATCTCTGGGTGATTTGAAGTAGACAGGCAAGGATTTTTAACTCCCCGTTTAACAAAGGCAACAACAAAACAAACCCTTATCTCAAGTTACATTGGTGATTTAAAGACAGGGCATGGGGGAAATCCATGATGTAACAAAGAGTGGGTTTTTGTGTGGAAGAATTGGGAACTTGCCATTCAGTTTAATTCTGGTACTCAAAACCAGTTCCTAGGCTTAGAATTCTTTAATTCTAAATATTTTGCACCTTAATCTGGTTGGTGGAACTCACGGTTCTAGTAAAAGGCAATGTTGCTCCTGTAAGGCTGAAGTCTAGCTACCCACAGAGGTATGTTATAAGTGACAATAACTCACAGCACTAACCTACCCATCTTTACTCAAAGTAAGTCGGCGGTTCGAATCCCCGCGACGGGATGAGCTCCCGTTGTTCGGTCCCAACTCCTGCCCACCTAGCAGTTCGAAAGCACGTCAAAGTGCAAGTAGATAAATAGGTACTGCTCCCGCGGGGAAGTCAACAGAGTTTCCGTGCGCTGCTCTGGTTCACCAGAAGCAGTTTAGTCATGTTGGCCACATGACCTGGAAGCTGTCTGCGGACAAATGTCAGCTCCCTCGGCCTATAGAGTGAGATGAGCACCACAACCCCAGAGTTGTCCATGACTGGACCTAACGGTCAGGGGTACCTTTACCTTTAAGTCCCACTTCCAGGTGTGTATGGGATTGTAGCTTGAGTATACTTATTACCTCCTATGTACTTCATGTCAAGTCTGTATCAAACTGCAGAGTTTTGGGCTCCAATATCATGCCCATCCATTTTTTGTTTTGTTTTTTGACATCCAACCTGAAGAAGTTCTGAAGACTGACATTTTAATTGGTCCTTATAAAATATATTTCTCTGTTGTCCTGAAGGTTTGAGTTTTTGAACTTTTCATTCACAATTAGTTTGGGCCAAATTAATGATGAAGTAGAGCATCTGTTGCCTTGATTGAATGGCTTGGTCTCTGAGGACTATGGGTGGTTGTTTTTTAAAATCACAGGGTGCTTTGTAGAAGTATGTGCAACAGTGACCTTACCATGTGTAGGCATTAAGTTGAAGGTTTATGATCTGTTCTGTGTTTCTCACTGGCAGTATTGTAGATTGGGTTGATGTGTGGGGTGCTGAGGTAGGAAAGGCATGAGATTCTAGTATTCTAGTCCTGTCCAGCACAAAAATTCCATAATGTGTTGTAGCTAATATCTTTATCTTGAATACAAGGCAGATTATTTAATCATGAATAAGGTGTATTTTGACAAATTAGTTGGTAACGCAACCCTTGCCTCGTCTTGTCAGTAGAAACCTACCTTTTATACAGCCTTCGGTTGATTTAAACTGTATTTTTTCGCATTCAGAACTGGAAATCCAGTAAATTCCATGCAAGCACAAATGACAAAAAAGTCTGAAAGGTGCATTTAATGTTCCAAATTCTATATAACTGGGGAAATACCTTTAATATGCCAACCAAAATATCATACAAAGGTATTGCCCTATTATGGTCTTTAGCATCTTGCTTATGGGTCAACACAGCTATCTTCACTCTGTGTGTGACTTTTAATGCTGTTTGTGAAAAACAACCTGGGACGCAGGTCCCAGAAATCTACTGATATGGCCAGTTAGTTGGTGTGTACTCCTTATTAAAGCTTTACTGATTATTGTGCTGATCAGTATCTTGAAATTTGCTACCCTACCATTTTTGTAACCACATTTTAGGCAATGTGTGAACTTGTAGACTTGCCAACATCTTGCTTAGAAAACCTGATTTAGCCTCTCCCCCTCCCCCTTCTGCCCATGGCAAGAGAATGCAACAAACCCCACCCCACCCCCACCCCCAAGCACTGGGAGATGGGTCTGCCTGTTGGATACAGTTTATGTCCTGGAGATGTTTATAGCCTGGGGGGAAGGGCAGCCACCCACTGATTTGGCCACCCACATTTGAGAGAGGTGAGTCATAAGGAAATGGCTGGAGGCTCTTAAAACTCACTGGCAGCCAAGGCTACTTAACCCTTTAAGTCAGGGTTTCCCAAACTGGTCCACAACCACTGAGTTCAATTCAGGTGGTCCCTGGGTGTGCCTGTGAACAACTGAATCAGGGGCTTCTCCGGGACAGGCTGGTGGGCAGGAGGAAACAATTTGAAAGGGTTGTGAAGAGGATTAAAAGCAGCCCAACACATTATGTTTTATTGTACAGGCAACAACCGTTTTATGCTTGTCCAATATGTGTGTGCAATTGTGAGAGACATCTGGCTTGCCAGTAGTACATATGAAAAGGATCCAGAGGCTGGATGGCCATTTGTCATGGAAGCTTTAGTTGAGATTCTTGCATTTGAAGGGTGTTGGACTAGATGACCCTGGGGGTCCCTTCTGACTCTACAATTCTATGATTCCTATACTGTACTTGGGAGTAAGTGCCATTGACTACAATTAGGCCTTCTTTGTAAACTTGCATAGGGTTGCAACATTGATTTGTTTTGCATGAATTATCATGCAAGTATGATTTAACACAGAGGATTTTTTTTATTTAAAAAAATGTACTGGAATTCCTATACACCACTCACTATTTGCATCTGATGACTTGTCACTCAGTCAAAATATGTGAACTCCTGCTAGGAAAAAAACACTTTTATTTGATTATGCAAATACTGTACAACAAGTCAATGTCTATATATCCAGACTATAAAAAATAAATTTGATAAAATTATGAATTATAAGTATAAATTAGGGTAGAAACCTTTCTAACAGCCTCATTTTGCCTCACATCTAACCTAACTGAGGCTTTATTTGCACAAAGAGCAGCTAGGGTGGAAAACATGTGTCTGGACAATACTACTTCAGATTGCAGTCACATGTGTGAAGGCTCCTTGTACATATAAAGTCAGGTGGTTTCCAGCTTAGTTGTGTCCCTAATAATAAGACTCTTTATCTTTAAAACCCCAACTGAGACATAGTTGTATGAGGCCTACCAACTGGAGTCTGTCACAACCACCAATATCTTTCTTGCATAGTTTGCATGTTAGTCCACAGATAAGAGTTGCTATGATGCATGGAGCAACATGTCAAGCCAATAAAGTTGCAGCTAGCTTAGTACGTACAGCAACTCTGCGTATGCAGCTTCCAGAGTCTGCAAAAAAAGTAAAAGTCTTGTGGCACATTAAAAACTAGAACAAGAACTAGCTTCTGTGGACGGCAGTGCAGTTGGTCAGATGATCTGATTAAGTAGGCTGTACAAAAACAATTTTTTTGTTTTGTTTTTAAGATACGGCATAAATGTTAACACACAAAGACAGAGTCAATTTTCACAAAACTACACATTGTTACCACTAGTTCGGTTTACAAAATTAGGCAACTGCTGTCAAGATTGCTGGACAAAACATAGAAAACAGCCTTATATGCAGTTAAAAGACCCTCTAGTCCAGTCAGTATGGCATACACCAGTGATGGAGAAGCTCCGGCTTCCCAGATTTTGTGGAACCACAACCCCTACCATCCCTATTTTCCATACTTGCTGGGGCTGATGGGAGATCAAATGCCATAACAACGGCAGGTTACTTCTCCTTGATCAATGCCAACTGGCAGTGGCTATCCAAGGTGTAAGACAAAATTCTCTCTCTGCCCTGCCTGGAGATTTCAGGAATTGAACTTGGAACCTTTTGGTGCAAAGCATATGCTCTGACGCTGAGCAGCATCTCAATTATTTATACGTAAACACCAGTGACAAAGGAAAGTCTGAAATATACTCCGAATAATGCTGCCCGGGACAAATATGGCAGCTGGTTTGTCACAGGTAGCAAAGAGATTTAGATGTTGAGGTTGTTTAAAACATTAATGTTTTAGAGATCTGAATGTAAACACAAGCTGCCATGAACAGCACTGCTGGAAATCCTTCCAGAGTATTGCACATGTTTTCTTCTTTCCCCTGCACTTTGCGTGGGGGCAGGAGGAGATGTGATTGGGAGAGTGAATTTATTATCGCAATGTTTATAAGTTTCTTGCTGCCTCATCAATCAATCTGGGAACGGCATTGCAGGGGCAGGGTGAGGGATAGGAGTGGGGTCTAGCAAACCACTCCTCGACTTTTCCTCCCACTCTCCCGACCTAATTATTAAGCTCCCCAGGCTCCAGAAAGAGGCATATGGGTTTAATCATTAGGCAGCGAGGTTAGGGTATTACCGAGGGAAAAGTGGTCCGCTGGTAAATAAATGTTGGTAAGTAAAGCGTTATGCAAGATGAAAGCATTCCCCTCCTGCTGTGACTATTGAGGCTTTCTGGAAATTAAGAAGGAGGGGAAAGATTTATAATTGAAAAAATAATATATATAGGTTGTGAATTCTGAGAGTTATTGCATGTGAAAGAACTCAAAGATAGCTAACACCAGGTGTTTAAAATACAGTCCGGGGGGTCTCAAAAGCATTAGGTCACCTGAAAGGGCATGAGAATGTTTTATAGAACAAAGCTTGCAGTCAGTCACACATACCCACACACACACCTTGGCTTATCCAGACAACCTGTTCAAAGTGTGCCTTCACAATATTTTAGGCTTCTGAAGGATAATTCGGAAAGCCCTAATTTAAAGGCAGTGGCAAAATATCCCACCTGCACACACTGAAAGAAGAAATAGCTTTGGATCCAACCAGGACACAGCTTTGCTTGCTTCTGAGGAGAGGAGAGGCAGATAACCAGGCTCTTGTTTGCTCTCTCTTTAACAAGGTGATCTCAAGAAAGAGAGCACTTGACCTGTAGAGGAAAACTGCAGGGAAACTGAAGGGAACTGATTGTGAGGGGAGTAGTATCACTGGTGAAAATGGCCTATGTGCCTCAAGGTAAAGTCTGAACTTACAGGGTGAGAAACTGAGCCAAGACATGCCAACATTTTGAGACCAATCTGTTTTCGCTCTTGTGAGAATTGCCTCTTTGCAGGTCCACAACTTGTGTTAGCCACAGAACATGGTAGGAGTATGGCAAGGGAGAAGGAGCACTCATTATCACTCCTGCTACTATTGAAAAGGTACATTGCACTTGAATAAATAGAAGGCACTCCAGATTGCAGTGGCCCTATTTAAGAGTTCCATTTCCCAATAAAAATTACTATACTTACAATGCATTCCATCTCTGTCTTCCTCTCGTTTATTTCCAGAAAGTAACACACTATTTTCTCTTGTTTCATTGGCTGGGATATGAAGGGACGTGGGTGACGCTGTGGTCTTCTAAACCACTGAGCCTAGGGCTTGCCGATCAAAAGGTCGGCAATGGGGTGAGCTCCCGTTGCTCGGTCCCAGCTCCTGCCCACCTAGCAGTTCGAAAGCACGTCAAAGTGCAAGTGTAGATAAAGGCTGCAATCTTAGCCCCATTTAGCTGGGAGTAAGTCCCATTGAATTCAGTAAGACTCAGTTCTGAATACCTGTTTCCCCTTTTTTAATACGTAGTCAGAAAGTAAGCCATGGCAGGGTTTTTAAGCATTTGAGAAATATAAGACATACCCCCAAAATAAGCCATACTTCCGCTCCGCGGAAACCAACCCCCACAGGCACCTCCACTCACAGAGTCACTCCATACAGCTGGCACTGCAGGAGCGCGATCAGCTCTGAAGTGGCGCTCCAAGAGCTCCGCTTAACAGCTGATCACGCTCCCGCCTTGCTGGCTGCATCCCCGCGCTCCGCCTTCTCGTCCATCGCCGCCCTGCCGCTTGTGTGCTTGTCGCCACCGCTGGGCTCATTGCTTCTTCCTTGCCTGGCCTGGCCAAGGAGCTTGGAGCGCCCTGCAGCGGCAGGCGGAGCGCCTGAGCCAGCGGCCTCTGCCTGGCCCGGCCTAGGATGCCTGCTGCCCCGCCACCCGGAACCAGTGGCTGCTGCAGCGCCGAGCACTCAAGAGAACCGAGCAGCGCCCTGAACCAGCGCCCTGAGCTGTAAAAACTGTACCGGTAATAAAAAAATTAAGACATCCCACCGAAAGTAAGCCACCCTGTGTTTTTTTGAGGAAAAAAAGTTATAAGACGGTGTCTTAAAAAAGGGGAAAGACGGTAGGTATGTCAGTAAATGTGTTGCATGTAGGTAGAACTGCAAAGCATGGCTGGTCTTGTATTACTGTCCAAATGTGTAATTTGTAAGGGATCCTTGTAGACTAATATTTTTAAATAGGGGAAAGTGCAGTAAAGTTGAAACCACACATATTTTGCATTCCTGTGCTGAGAATGCTTTATTAGATGTAATCAATTCTTTTGTTCCACTGCCTTCACAACAAATGCATATTGTCTGTCCATTGCCCTGGGGGACATATAATTAGAATACTTTTACATTTAATTTAATGTATGCCCCTGCCTGCTATAAATTCCCTTCTCTGACTTTAGATGAGACAAATAATACTATCTCAGCTCATAAAACCACCATGCTGTGCTGTGAGGGTTTTATCTTTTCTGGATCAAACTCTTGGCTTACTAGCTATTTAGGAATGTTTCAGACAACATTCCCAGTGTTATAGCTTGTAGTTGGAGGAAAGAAACTGTTGTAACCTCCTGAATTCTACATCTGGTGATTTGATAATCTATGAACAAAGTCTGTTGGCTGGGAAGCATTACTGTCAATGGGGCATTTTTTAAAAACAAGTCTAAAGCTATGGTAATGATTTCAAATTATCAGCCAAGTCAGAACAAGAACCAGAACAGGACACAGATTTCCCATCCCACAGGAAATTCCAACCTCTCAGTGACATAAATTATTTTGATTTGAAAAGGAGAAAAAAAGCTTAGCTTTGGGGTTGGTTTTAATCAGTTTTGTTACTGGGTTTTTTTAAAGGATACATATAATTTCAGAAGCAACTAGAAGATGCCATTTCCAAATGCAAAGGCCACCACAAGAGGCTACTCATGGAGAACTGTCATGGTGGCGTAGTGTGGCTGCAGTTCGTTGCAGATTCCCAGGCCTCATCGAGAAGAGTGAATTTGTAGTGAATTTCTACATATCAGCAAAGGACAAGACAGTTACCTTACAGAAGCATCATTTTGCTGGCTGGCAACCCATGCTTGAGTTGTATGAGCTCTGGGTTTCAGTCCCTGGCACCTCTAGGAATCAGGTAGGAGCAGCTGATGTGAAAAGCCTCTGCCTAAGGCCCTGGTGACCACTGCAAATCAGACTAGACAATACTGTATTAGGTTATACATACAAAAAACCTGACATGGAATAGCATGGTTTCCTGTGTTTCTAGCCCGACCATTACCTGTAGATTGGTTTTGGGTTGGGTCCAGGTGCAGTTATTAAAAACAAAATTGGCTTCCTATTGTACATAGGAAAATTAATGTCTCAATGACAAGATGAATCTAATTCCTATGGGATTAATCAACTAATCTAACTAGATAGGGATATAACATGGACTGAGATTTTGTCACGCAAACAAACAATATCCCACTCCACAAATGTTTTAGCCACATAAACTGTAGAATCGTAGAGATGGAAGGGACCCAAGGGTCATCTAGTCTAACCCCCTGCAATGAAGGAATCTCAGCTAAAGCATCCATGACAGGTGGCTATCCAACCTCTGCTTAAGAACCTCCAGGGAAGGAGAGTCCATAACCATATCTTCTTACTCTCAAATAGAAACTCAATCGGTGGTGGTGTTTTGAGTCCTCTGCCATACAGTATTAAAACATACTGTATACTCTTTCCAAAGTGCATATGAATGCCGTTGATGTTTTAAGACATTGTACTAGATTAAATTGCAGATTTATTAGAGGAACATTTGTCACTATTAGGTGCAGCTAAACAGAAGCCCTAGCTGTCAGCATTAGTATGTGGTGCAGATGAGTTTTCTCATCCCTTGAGCTGGAAATACATCTGTTTTCAGTTGTGGGTGAATTTCAGATAGTGGTAGCCTCTGAAGTATGGCTGACTGTATTCCAAGCAATGAAGCATTTGGAAACAAAGAAAGGATAATTGTCTCAGTATGAGCATTGAGAGCTGATGGACTGTTTTACATGTTACTCAATGTGATTAAAAAAACCACATGTTGTGGAGTTTAGGCATGGCACCCTCATAACCCACTCTGGCCATTTGAAGAGAAGTATAATTTGGATTGCACGTGTAATCCGCCTACACCAGGTACCCAACAGATATTGTGGACTACAACTCCCCTCAACCCCAGGTAGCAGGGCCAATGCTCAAGAATAATGAGTTTTATAGTTCACAGCCGCTAGGGCGTCATATAGGCTACCACTCGTATGCATGACATTGCCCGATTTATGTATGACATACCAGATTAGCATAATCAAAGCACACCAGAACAAAGATAGATTGAAGGAAATCAGCAAATATTGAGCCTGCAATTTGGGATGGGCCAAATTAGCCAATTCCTTGCATATAGCTAAGTTCAGCTGACAATTCATAAAATGCTGCTATTGTTTCCATTTGATGACTATTGCTCCGCTTCTGCTATTCTGCTGATCTTGGTACTGATTGCACAACTGGACCCAACTCCCATCTGCCGCCGTTTCCACCATGGCCAACAGCCAGGAATGATGGGCTATGTAGTTCATCAACATCTGGATGATTTGCCAAGCTTGCTGTGGGGCTTAAACAGTTAAAATACCTTTAAAAGTAGCGCTCGGCTTCACTTCTCGCCTACTATGCCATTAATTTGTGCTAAAACAGTGAATTGTCCTAAATTGCTAATATGCTGTTGAGCTTATGTCCAGCTTGCAGGCACCCCACAGGCATCTGGTTGGCCACTGTGATAACAGATGCTGTACTAGATGGGCCAGTGGCCTGATCCAGCAGGCTTCTCTTGTGTGGTAATTTACTTTTTTAAAAAGGAAATAATAATATGCTTTTAAGTCATTCCTAGATGAAAATTTTAAATAGTTTCCTGCTGCCACCTAGTGTGTGAGAAGAAAACTATCCTTAAATTTCTAAATAATGGTGTGGCACAGGTATCTCCAAACTCGGCCCTCCAGATGTTTTGGGACCACAATTCCTATCATCCTTGACCACTGGTCCTGCTAGCTAGGGATGATGGGAGTTGTAGTCCCAAAACATCTGGAGGGCCAAGTTTGGAGGTGTCTGGTGTAGCAAGCAAAGCACCATATATACTGTGGTGTACCTCATCCCTGCAAAGTACTGACCCCCATAAAGGTCAAGGACTAGCACAGAAAACCACACATCACCTTAGATGTTATAATTATACAATTTATAAACTGTTCATCATTACAAAGTGGTTGTGGAAAGCTCTTTGCTCATTTACAGTTATATTGTTAGATTATTAGACTCTTTTAACTTTTGCAAATAGCATATTTATTTGACTGCTGCAGAATCTCATCTTTGATAGCTGTGACTTGAACTTCCAGTTGTCTCAGCTGATCAGCCTTGTTTTGTTTAATCTGGTTCAGCTCCTGTATCTTATTTTCTAAATCTGAAATTAAAAAAAAGAAAACATCATGTGGTTACATACAATTAAGTAAGTAAAATCCTTGTAAATCACTGCCCCCCAAAAAAACTGTAAGTTTCCAAAATTTCTTCTTTGAGGGACCTCTTTTTCATATTGGCTTGCCAGCCAGGGAACCTCTGCATTAGGGCTGCTATCTTGCAACCCAGACACCGGATATGGGCCTTTAAATCTCCTGGTGCAAGGAGGGAGGCGGAATAATGCAGCTATAGTTCCTTTTCATTTCCCAGTCCTGTCATCCACACCTGCATCCCTCCTGCAGTGAGCAGAAACTCTGATCTGATGACATAAGAAGAGCATGCTGGATCAGGCCAATGGCCCCTCTAGTCCAGCATTGTGTTCTCACAGTGGCCACCCAGATGCCCTAGGGGAGCCATAGGCCTCAGCTGTACATTTGTCCTGATATGTGCAGGTGATCCAGTGTATGGCCCAAGGGGTGCAGTAAGTACAGTGGTACCTTGGTTTACGAACTTAATCCGTTCTGGAAGTCTGTTCTTAAACCAAAGGGTTCTTAAACCAAGGCGTGCTTTCCCAAAGCAGCAGGGGACTCAATTTACGAATGGAACACACTCAACAGGAAGCGAAACATGTTCTGCTTCCAAGGCAAAGTTCACAAACCAAAACACCTACTTCTGGGTTTTCAGCGTTCTTAATCCAAGTTGTTCATAAAACTAAGCTGTTCTTAAACCAAGGTACCACTGTAATTGGCTTTCTCCACTGAGCCACTATTTTGTACTTGGCTCGTATTGGTGCATCCCAATATATTGCACAAGCGTGGAGTCTCTCTACCCCTGACCCAGAACATTCTCTGTGGCTGTGTATTGTAGGAAAAGACCAGTGGTCGCAGACAACCTATATTTCTGGGATGTTTTTCCACCATTGCTGATATTCTCATTGAGGGACCCCCGATAATTCACTGAGGAACATGCAAGAATCATTGAGTGCGTATGTAAATGCAATATATATACAGTACCTGCTATTCTTTTCATTTTCTTTTCAGTCTCTTTAGCCAGTTTCTCAGCCTCATTTTTCAACCGATTCAGTTTCTCTAAGGTTTCCAATGGAAGGCCTTTGGCTTTGAGCTTTTCTTGTAAACTGGCATATTCTTTTTTAAGATTAGCAAATTCCTGTAACAACAATATTTCCCAATGAAAGGTGTTGTTGTTCTTTATACCTCTGCTAATAAATTTAGTTGTCTGGTTTTGTTTGCTTGCTTTTTAAAGGTTTAATCAAGTAACAATTTTTATGGCCAAAAAATAAACATTGTCATTGAAGAAAAAAATACCACTATGGAAGAAAAATAAACATACTATTTCTGGCAGTAAAAAATAAATAAATCCCAATAAGTAATCCCACATGTTAAGAAAGAGGGAGAGTCCTATTATCCTATTTGACTTTCACCTTCAGACTTCATTAATGCTGTTATTATACATACATTAAAAAAAAACACCACAGAACACCCTTCTGACTTTTATTCTTATGAATTCCAACACAGAGAGTAAAGATCTCAGGTCAATCAGAATCTGAATTAAATAAAAGTGGATTAATGATACACAGCTAACATTTTATTCTTGCGGGGGTCCTGGCTTGTTTGCAAGGCCCGTGGCAGGTGTAGACGGGTGATGACTTTTTCATTTTTTTCTTCAAAAATTATTTTCTGTAGCACAAATGGATGAACTTTTGCCTATTAATGACTAAAATGAGGTATATTCCATTGAAATATTAGAAAAGGTTACGCACAAACCGTTTTTTTTTTGTATGCCGTTTTACCATTTCATAAAATTGTATTAACAATTCTATATATATTCCGTATCAAATTTGAACACAACACCACATTCCACAATGGGGAGTGTTCTTAGCAACATAGGGTATACAAATGTCACACCTGTGCAAGGTAAAAGCCCCGTTTTGGGACCTCAAAACTCAGCCAGCAGACCCTGCCGGACATGCTGGGAAAAGAACCTACAGGAGAGGTAGCAAAACATCGTCCTCTAGTGGTGTCTATACTGTTACTGCAGCTAAAAAAAGCTTCCTTGTGTGTTTGATGACCCTATATAATGTTGTATATATGTGACTCTAAAGCTTGGGTTCAATTTTATATCTGCTTACAGTGACTTCAAAAATGGTTTTAAAAAATGATAATTTTTTTAAAATCATTTTTTGCATGAGTTTTTTTTAGCAAATCTCTTTGAAAGTAAGATTTTATCTAATCTTTAACGAAAGCTCATCAAATTATGATACAGGGGAATGAGGTTGTAAAAAAGTCATCACCCTAGTAGACACTCTTCCTTTCCTGTCCTCTGCCATGATAACAGGTTGTGATTAGCATGTGATTGGTTGTACTCAAACATGGTATCCCGGCTTTTGCGCTTATTTCTTTCCACTAGGGATTATACAAGAGATGCTTGAGCCAATGGTATATCTGCCTACTTCATGAACTGATTAAAATATTTTATTTGCAACAAACCAAAATGGTGTTAGAGACAGGACAATATATAAGGCTTAAGGCCAATTGATATGTCAGTCCCCACCCCCATTTTTAGCCGCAAAATGAGCTCCTCCATTTGACATGTCATGATATGGAAGATTCTAGTCAATCCCATACTGAGACTATGCTTGTGTTGAACTCGTGATATCAGAAATTTGCAACAGGTTGAGGTCATTGACTTTTAAAATTCCCTTCACCCTAGGTTTGCTGGTGATCTGCATGTACAGTAATTCAGTGCCTTTGACTGTAGCATTTGTCTGTTTTTTTACACAGTTGCCAGGGTAAAGAACACAATTTTGGGTCTTCTTTAGGCGGGATTCTCAGAACATAACCCCTGCATGAATTGTGAGCTTACAGTATTACCTTATTAGTTGCTACAGCTTGATTCTGTGCTTTTTCTGCCTCTGATTTAGCATTGGTGACGTGGCCCCTGCTCATCTGCAATTTTGTCTTCAAGGAAGCGATTTCATCTTCCAGCTCTGACTGCTTTTCTGAAAAGTCCACTAATTCATCAACCGTCTTGTTCATTTGGTTCGCAGCCTGCAGAAGAATCATTATGTAATCAATGGGATACTTGTAACTCATTACCCAACAAGACAATTTTGGAGGAGACCAACTGAAATCAATGGGCTTAAGTTACTTAGGCCCAGTGATTTCAATGGGTCTGCTCATTCGGATGCACAAAACAGACTAAGCAAGGATTCCATAGCTATACTCTAGTGTGGATAGGATACATTGTTTAAATAGCAAATCAAGTTAGCAAGATAATAAATAAATGAACAGGGCATGGGGGATGTATCCTAAAAGCTGGCATGCTTTTTAAAAAATGCATTTAAAAATTGTTATAACCCATCCTGGTACCTGCTGGTGAAGGATTTTAAAAATGCAAAAATCACAGATTTATGTAGAAATGGGATAGAACAGACTTATGGAGGAGCACATATAAAACTGTCCTGGTATAAAAAATTGTTTTCCTCTGTCAGCACCAGTTTGGCTGGGGCCTGGGCAGATCAAGGGAAGGAACATTGCTATCTAAGCAACTCACTCCACCAGGCTTTCCCCACCCACCTGACTGATATGACCCACAAAGTTTAGACAGGAATAGGTTCCAAAATGGGAATGGTAGGGCTTAATCAACAGGAGCCGTGTGGGAGTTGGCGTCTGGTCCACCCCACTACTATGCTGAAGTTCAAAGTTCAGAGAAATAACTGTGATAAAGGGAGTCTTTTGAAAGGGGAAAATACTTGGCAGCTTCATTCTGCCCTCCCCACTTTAAGACAGAAATATGTGAAAACACGTGGCAAAAAGAACAAGAGCAATTTTGTTATTTGCAGAAGCTGATAGGAATACATTGATGCAATACATCAATAACATTAAAAAGAAAAGCCCTCAGACTGCTTTGATATTGGGTTGAAGCCAACTGAATGAAGAACTGGAAGCCTAAGAAAATAAATGTTAGTGAAATTCTCTTGTTTGCACATTCTCTTTTGAAAAGTCTCTGATGAAAGTTAACTGTAAAGAGGATACCTTTGCAATTTTTGTTTTAGTTTCTTCTATTGTTCCATTTAACTTTGTAAAGTCATCTCTGGTTTGCCGTTGAATATTTTCAATGTCTTTCAAGCTGCTTATCAAGTCATCAGGGGTTGGGAGACCTTTTGCTACTTTCCTAAGCAATAAAAAACCCAGATCTTCTGAAGTATAAGAAAGGCACCGAGATATAGATAGATGGTTAGATATAGACATGCAACACACACACACACACACACACACACACACACACACCCCTCTAACAAACAATAGGTTTTTGTCCCAAGGAGCTTACAATAAAAATAGAGGATGAAAGAGAGAGGCAAGAACATTAGTATAAGAATATATTTATAGAATGTTTAGACGACTTAGTTCACATCGGTCTACCCATTGTGGGGCTGAAAATGCACTTCAGAATGTAAAGCAAAGGCAAACAGATATACAATTTTCTATGATTTGGGGATAGTTTCCAAATCACAGACACAACACAGTGGTCCAAAAGTTAGCCAAAGGCTACCTGAGAGATTGTTGGGGGTGGCATGAATGCTGTTCTACTGACTGGGTCATAAGCACAGCATTTATGTCCATGAAGGACCACCCGCTATACCAGTGGAAAACTCACTGGGATACATGTACCACTGGTGGTAGGGCCTGAAGCAGGGAGTTCCATGGGCCTGTTGAGGGCGCAGGATGGGGCTCCCTTGGATTTACAGGATCCAAAATACTCGTGTTCCTCGGATATTCCCGTGAATCAGAACTGAAAGTATGTCAGCCCTGGAGCTGTCATAGCTAATTTCCCTCCCACTGCAGTCAATGGGGAGGTGGAATGGGAAAAGGGACAAGTGAGAAAAAGCTACTCCTTCGTCTCCAATTCCGCCTGGAAGCAGTCAGCATGGCTTTGTGAAGCAGTTGCTCAGCCACATCCAATCTCTCCCACCCAATGGCAGGACTGCAAACTAAGACAATCTTGTACTTACTCAGCTTCTTGTGCTTTCACCAGTAATCCCTGTGCCTCTTTCATTTGCTTCCTTAACCCATTCACCTCTGTCGGGGAGACCTCGCAGTGTGCCATGAGGCTCTTGAGTTTGTCGAGCACCATGATTAGCTCTTGGGGAGATCCTGGTAACTGGAGGCCCAGGACATAGTTTGCAACTTTCTCTATGTCTTCTGGTGGGGCACTCTCCTCTTGGAAAAGTGGAGAAATAACTGTTTAAGTCCCAACACCCTTGGTCTATTATATAATATGAATATACAGATATATCTAAGACAGGTGGATCAAAAAATGGGTTTCAAGCATACTTGCCTAAGAGAAAGTTCTTCATTCTCTTGATGAGCTCTTTGATGCTTTCTCCTTCCCTTTCTATTTGATCTTTATTTTTCTCCAGCTCTTCGTCCATCAGCAAGGCTTTCTTTATGGTATCCTCTGTCATTTTCCTTATGCTTTCAATCTGTGAGTGTGGATAGATATATAGACAGATATTTAAATAATGAACTGATCTCTTTTAAGTTTAACTTTCCCTGACAAAGCAAATTCATATTTCCCAAACCTGTTTCTACATCTCACATCCCTAACTGATAAGATGGCTCCAGGGGCAGTTCACTGGGTGTAATAAGCCATTTGTTTTTGTAACTTCTGGGCCCATCTGAATCTGGAACTCTCTAAGCCATACTTAAGGAGCCTAAGGGTTGGATCGTTCATTTGTTCATTCATTCATTTTATTTGTATGCTATTTTCTCACAAAAAACAATCATGCTCAAAAGCAGCTTACAACAAAGAAACAGGGGTGCATTTCTAACAAACACTACAAAAACAGAGTCATAATAAGATAGCAAAACAAAAATGTAAGTCATACAAAAACCTACATTTCAATACTGTAGATATAGTGAGATACTGGCATATCTTGGAAAAAATAGAATTTTGTAAAACCCTTTCATAGCTCAAATGTGCTATGTTCAATAAGTTTACATTGAAACACACAAGACTGCTGTTACATGCAGTACCTTATCTTCAGATCCTTGCATTTGGTTGGTCAAGTTCTTTAACAACAGGACTGTCTGACGTCCTTCTCTGAAAGCTTTTGTAGAAAGAGGGAGTGCTCCATCACAGTTTGGGCCACCACAATGTCTGTTTCCCTGGCTATCTCGGCATAAAGCCCCACCACAATCTGATACACCGCAAGGAAAGCTTCCTGGCAACCCACATATCTGCATCGAAACAAATGTACTGATTGAAGGAAGCAATAATACACATTTCTAATACAATGAAATGTGCTAGAAGAGAACTTGAAAACATTACATTTGTATGCTATTCATCTGCCTCAGAAAGGTGAAATATGAAGCCTTCTTTTAAATTAATGGTTTTTCAAAAACTTTCTACCTTGAGAGAACCCTCCCCCATTGATTTGCAAAGCAACCTGAGATACAGATTAGGTAGGGCTGCCGTATGTCAGAATTTTCCCGGAACTTCAAAGGCGGAATTGACGCCTGGGCAGGAACTTCCGCAAGGTAGTGCTTTGTCCTGGATCTTAGGCAAGTCAACAACAAAAATTGCATTTTTGTAGAAAAAAGCTCAACGACTTTCAGGGTGTGCACAATGTACTAACTAGCCTTGTTGTGCCTCATTGTAATCTAATGTGAATTGAGATTTGCTGTGCAGCTGCATTTTGCAAAAGAAAAGAGAAGAAGTGTCACATTTAACTTGGCCCCGAGAACACACTTCAGAACACAACCAAGTTTCCCCTGCAGCAGAAGCTGTATGGTGGTAAATACCCAGCCATGTACCCATTGTAGACCCATTGAAGTTAACAGACATGACTAACTTACGACCGTTCATTTCAATCGTTCTAGGATGAGTGTTGGATACAACCTATAGGCCCGGATTCAACTAACCTAGCATGCTAGCGGAAGCCAGTGCAACAGGGCTTTCCCTTTCCCCTTCTCCCCACTGTGTGCTCCCCACACTTCTTCCCAGTCTGCTCTGGAGGGTCAGGAGAAATCCTTGCACTGACAAAACAATGGGACGATTGTGATGTTGAATTCCTCCCAAAGTCTCTAAGGATAGCATTACTAATGTTTCCAATGATAAACCCTTTAAAAAGTTTCTATGGCACTCCAGAACACTGGACACAGTGATAAAAGCATTTTCTTCACTTGCAGACATTAAACCCTGTTCACACCAGACATGCATTCATGCCACAGCATCCCAGGAGAAACTGTGGAGAAGCATGTTATTTATACATTTCAATATGAACCACATTTACTACAGAATATGACTTGTTGGTTTGTCATTGCTTTTCTCCCAAGAAGCAGGCGTCTTTTAATTTCGTGACTGCTGTCACCATCTGCAGTGATCAAGGAGCCCAGGAAAGTAAAATCTCTCACTGCCTCCATTTCTTCCCCTTCTATTTCCCAGGAGGTGATGGGACCAGTGGCCATGATCTTAGTTTTTTTGATGTTGAGCTTCAGACCATATTTTGCGCCCTCCTCTTTCACCCTCATTAAAAGGTTCTTTAATTCCTCCTCACTTTCTGCCATCAAGGTTGTGTCATCTGCATGCTTCTTGGGAGAAAAGCAATGACAAACCTAGACAACATCTTAAAAAGCAGAGACATCACCTTGCCAAAAAAAGGTCCGTATAGTTAAAGCTATGGTTTTCCCAGTACTGATGTATGGAAGTGAGAGCTGGACCATAAAGAAAGCTGGACCATAAAGAAGGCTGATCGCCAAAGAATTGATGCTTTTGAATTTTGGTGCTGGAGGAAACTCTTGAGAGTCCCATGGACTGCAAGAAGATCAAACCTATCCATTCTGAAGGAAATCACCCCCGAGTGCTCACTGGAAGGACAGATCCTGAAGCTGAGACTACAAAACTGGCCACCTCATGAGAAGAGAAGACTCCCTGGAGAAGACCCTGATGTTGGGAAAGATGGAGGGTACAAGGAGAAGGGGACGACAGAGGACGAGATGGTTGGACAGTGTTCTTGAAGCTACAAACATGAGTTTGACCAAACTGCAGGAGGCAGTGGAAGACAGGAGTGCCTGGCGTGCTATGGTCCATGGGGTCACGAAGAGTCGGACACGACTAAACGACTAAACAACAACAACAACAACAACAACAACAACAAATGACTTGTTGGGGTTTTAATGGGGCTCACTTTCAAGCAAAAATGCAGAGTTCTGCTGCTGTGTTTTACAGGTTGGCTTTATTTGTTTTCACAATTTATGCCCCTCTTTATCCGGTCAAAGCCTTCCAAACTGGCTAAGAACATATTTTTTTCAGGGCAATTTACACAATAAAACAAATACATATGATGTCTTGCCAGCCATGCTGTGATGGTGGAATTATTCATTCTGTACAGTAAAGTTATACTTTCTGCAAGGAACTAATACTTACCTTTTCATTTAGATGTTGAATATCTGAAGTGTTGAACAACTTCAGCTGCCCCAATGCAGCACTTTGTTTTGAAACTAGATCATCTAACATGTGAAATGTATCATTCCTGGTTTTTCCTCCGTGTGTTAGGACAGAATTTGAGCCACTGATTCTTTCTCCAGCCGACAACATTATTTGGTAATAGTTATTTATTTTGTTGAGGGAATCTGAATCAAATGACAATGTTACTTGCTTTGTTTCACTTGATATATTGAAGATTGGACCCACTGAAATAAATGGGTTCTCCTCTTTGAGATCCCACTGAAGGTAGTAACTGTGGCCAGGATCATGGTATGTGAGGAGGGAGTTTAAACCCTTTCCTCCTCTATCACAGGATTGATGAAAATCACCCCCAGCCCAGAGCTGCTATCAGCCCTGGGAGAGAAGTTTCCTCTGGCACTCATGGAAATTCTTACTCCTGGGGTAATAGCAGCTTCAGAGAGAGAATTTTCCCAATACTGTGGCAGGAGGAGGAAAGAGTTAATCCACTTTCCCTTGCACCGCGGTTCTGACAAAAAATGGGTTTTACAATAGCCATTGAGAGCGAAACACACACATATGCTTTTGTACACTTTATCTGCTTAAAAATAGCTAGGACATGCTCCCCTCCCCCAAACAATTCAGAGAAGAATGCATCAAAACATAATATTTCAATAAAAAAGACAGGATAGATGTGGATTGTGTACACTCCTTCCGAAACTGGTGGTGGATGCAAAGAAAACAGGAGTGTGTACACCAGGGGTCCCCAAACTAAGGCCGAATGCGGTCCAATCACCTTCTAAATCTGGCCCGCGGACGGTCCGGGAATCAGCATGTATTTACATGAGTAGGATGTGTCCTTTAATTTAAAATGCATCTCTGGGTTATTTGTGGGGCCTGCCTGGTGTTTTTACATGAGTAGAATGTGTCTTTTTATTTAAAATGCATCTCTGGGTTATTTGTGGGGCATAGGAATTCGTTCATATTTTTTTTCCAAAATATAGTCCGGGCCCCCCACAAGGTCTGAGGGACAGTGGACTGCTGAAAATGTTTGCTGACCCCTGGTGTACACAGCCATGCACACACAACTTCAAGTGATGCATTTAAAGTAGATGCATTTAGAAACACAGAGCAGTATTTGCATCCATGCCTGGTGCCGCACTCACAGTGGGAATGACAGAATAATCTGAGACTCTTATTTGCTTTCGACCAAAACTCTTCAGGGGAAACTGAAGCTTACATGGGTTTCCCACCCGCACCCGCAATTCCAGTTGCGGTCAAGTGGATTACACCCAGAGCTGCTGACCTCTTTTGCTTTCAAAGAAATTCACTTGCAATGAAGGCTGCAGTCCAGTGTGAGGAACCCACACTCAACACAGTGGGTCCTACTTGTAAGCAATTATGCACATGACTGAATTGCACGGCTGCTCCTTTGCTCCTCAGTTAAACGGGTTTGCAAAGGACTAAACTGGATTGACATTAATTCCATGAGTGCAATTAACATCCACACTAATAAAATAAAATAAAAATGAGCTGCAGAGGGGTCTGAGCATTCCTGGGATCACAGGACCCAGGCAGAGGAAATGGGGACTTCTCAGATTTAGCTTGCAACTTCGTTAAATTTGGAATGACTGAAACTATATCGCTATGGGACATTTAAGCTGCTCAAGAGGACTAGTAAACGAGTTTTCACCTTGATAAATTAAGTGTTTCAATTTAAATATAAATTCTGAAGGTCTGAAACCTCTGCACTACAAGGGGTTGTGGTGATGTGTGTGTCCCCCCCCCCCCATGTTATAAAGATTAATTATTGGCCTTCCTACCTTGGAGGTGCATGTAATTATTCCTTTGGTGCAGCTCAGACCTCTTTTGCAGGGTTTCAGACAGATGGTCAGCATCTTTCCTAATGCCTTCTATCATACTGTTGAGGTCAGGGAACTGATCCAGAAAGTCAGGTTGCCGATGCATTTGCGAAACCTTTTGTCTAAAAAGAACAACAGCAGATCAGCAGCCACCTAAGACTTAGGGTTAAGAACCACATTTTGCCTAAATGTAGCATCCTAACCTAGTACACTAATAGGCTTTTACTAATCTTGACAATATTCCTGGGAAGTCACAGCATCTTGAACCCAACAGTTTTTGGACAGAATTCTTGCTTTGAGCAGGGAGGGAGCTGCAATACCGTGTTTCTCACATTTTAAGACACCGTCTTATATTTATTTTACTCAAGAAAATAAGCCTATGGCTTATTTTCGGGGGTGTCTTATTTTTAAAAAATTACCTCCTCTTCCTGCTGCGGCTTGGCGCCCGGAACTGGCTGCTGCTGCGCTGCTGGGCGCTTTGTTGGCGCTTCAGCAGGGCAAGCTGCTGGGTCCCGCCGGGTCGGGGCTCCAAGCGGTGCACACTGCGGCTCTTGCTGGGTCCCACCGCCGGGTTGGAGCTTGGCAAAGTGCGCGCTGCTGCCTTTGTTGGCTCCCGCTCAGTTGGGGAGCGGTGCGGGGCGCGCTGCTGCCCTTGCCGGGTCCCGCTGGGTCAGGACTTGGCACGGTGCGAGCTGCGGGTCACGCAGGGTCCTGCTGGGTCGGGGCTCGGCACAGGGCATGCTGTAGCTTCTGCCGGCTCCCGCTCCGTCTGAGCTCCACGCTTCTGGCAAGGACAGGCATCTTCCTTTTCCTGTTCCTTACGGAAGTGCCATCTGGACCTGCTCCCAGCACGGTATAGTACCGGTACCCCAGCATGTCTTATTTTGGGGGGATGCCTTATATTTTATTGCCTTGAGAAAATCGTGCCATGGCTTATTTTATAGGCACGTCTTAAAATGTGAGAAACATGGTAGATGGCTTCTAAGCTCCCTTCAAACTCCTAAATTCTAAATTTTCTGTTGTTGAATCCAGATGCACATCACTTTAGCTTGTTTTGAGGAGTGACATTCTTTTTTGTACTTTCTGTATTTGGCAGATTAAATATCTACATTGACATGGGTATTACATTAGGGATGGAAGCATCTGTCAGTTTCTGTCTTCTCAATTTCTCATTTATCTTATCCTCTCATTTATCTTAAATTCAGCTCTCTACATTTCCGCAGCAATCTGCGATTTAGAAATAAATCCTCGTGAAAATTCTTCAGCATTTTAGTGTTAACTTCTCCTAATATGCACATCCTTGTATGCAGTTTTGACAGATGTGCAAATTTGTTGAGCAATTTCACCTAATATAGCGCATGCATGTTATTTTCATGAATATATTCATGTTTAGGCACAATTCCCCCTAATATATGTATTTTTGTTAACTCTGGTTTGAGAACTGCACCGCAAAATTCAGGAAAGCGCAAATTTCAAAGGATGGCGGTGTTTCAGTTTCTAGTATTGTTTTGGGAATTGCAAATTTGACCGATTCAGCTTTAAATGCAAAAAAAATGAATCGGGTTCTTCCTTTATCCCTACTGCACATTCAATTTAGCAATAGCTGTCTAATTCACTTTGGCAATATTTACAAGTGATGTGTCCCAGACTAAGAAAATTCATAGCATCAGTTGGAAAGGCAGCGCATGCTAAACGTAAAGAAAATGCCAGTTTGTGGCACCACAGCTGCCCTAAGATTGGAGGCAAGCCCCAAATATTTATAGGTCTCTTTCTGGAAGTGTGACATCCTCTGTTGACAGGTGGAGTTAAAAGCAGCACCTGGTGGGGGTGGGGGAACCCCATAAAACTTTTGTGTCAGTCTCCTACCATTCAGTGTTCCAGGTAGACCACAAATGAATTGGTATTTCTGGGGCATCTCTCCTTCATTTTGTGAAAAATAATGGTTTTATTTATCTTACTCTTCTGGCTTTTGGGTCAGTCCTACCCCCGTTAGAATGAACGTGAAAAAACAAAATTGACCCTGAAAAAGGTCACCTGAAGTTATTAGTTATCAGGTCTGCAGATGCTTAGCTTCATGTCAAGGCCCAGATGCATTCTGGGGAAATAAAGATGATGGCAGGTGCTGCGGCTGCTTTGCCCAGTGCTTTCGTCAGAGCACTGGGCCAGCAAAGAAGTTTTTTTTAATGTAAAGAAAGGCGACTGTCAGCTGTAGTGGGCCTTTTGGGGCCTATCATTTTAGCCTACCATACTGGGTGATGTAAAGGTAAAGGACCCCTGACAGTTAAATCCAGTCGCAAATGACTCTGGGGTTGCGGCGCTCATCTCGCTTTACAGGCCAAGGGAGCCGGTGTTTGTCTGCAGACAGTGTTTCCGGGTCATGTGGCCAGCATGACTAAGCTGCTTCTGGCACAACGGAACACCGAAACCAGAGTAGCGCATGGAAATGCTGTTTACCTTCCCGCTGGAGTGGTACCTATTTATCTACTTGCACTTTTTGGCATGCTTTCGAACTGCTAGGCTGTCAGGAGCTGGGACCGAGCAACGGGAGCTCACCCTGTTGCGGGGATTCGAACCGCCGACCTTCTGATCGGCAAGCTCAAGAGGCTCAGTGATTTAGACCACAGCACCACCCCTGGGTGCTGAGGCCTGGTCAAAAGAGAAACTTTGGCAGAGTTCTTCCTCTAGGTCCCTCAGTTGCTCATTCCCATTTCCCTGTACCTTAGCTTTTGAAATGAATGAGCAACTGCTGTAAAAAGGCAGGCAAAAGACCCTGCTGGAGCTTTTGTTATTGTTCATGCTACAGGATGGGTGGATTAAGAAGCCCCTTTTATGCCTCAGCATGGGTGAAAGCAGCTGAACTGAGTATTTTTGGAGGAGGAACAAGATGTGCAGCATTTTAGGGAGCTGGATTTGGACCCCAAGCTTTCAGTAGCTTCTCCCCAGCCTGAGATCTGAGACCATGCTTAAAGAAATATCTGTTAAATGATGAACTAATGAGCAACTCCTGTCTAAGGAACCCCGTCTCACCGAATGTAGTCATGTTCCTTCTTCATGCTCAACAGCACCTCTGGCAACAGGGTGGGGCTTTTAAGGATTCTTTCTATTTCATAAATTGTATCTTCATGGCCTTTGAGGTCAACATCACAGCCAGGCATTGTCTGTCTCTTATCTCCCAGCGTTGCGGCAAACCTCATTAATTTTTGGATTTTCTGAGACAGGGAAGTAATGGTGTTATCCCACTGATCAAAACAAATGTGGCAGCGGCGGCAGGAAGGAAATTCCTGGTTGTAGCCCCGAGCACACTGGTCGCAGAATCTTCCGGTGACCCCAACACGGCAGTTGCAAGCTCCAGTGTCTTTATCACACGCGGGTGTCAGAGTCCCATCCTTGCTACACTTACATGCTGGGGGGGGGGGGGAAGCGCAATATGTTATAATAGCTCATAATTGACTAATGAAGTTATTACAATTATAATTATAATTACAATTACAATACATTTATTTCCCTTAATTCCCAATATGGTTTCTAAGCATGCAGAACAGACTACACAAAAAATATAGAGTCATACCTTGGAAGTTGAATGGAATTCATTCCGGAAGTCCGTTCGACTTCCAAAATGTTTGGAAACCAAGGCATGGCTTCTGATTGGCTGCAGGAAGCTCCTGCAGCCAATCAGAAGCCCCGTTGGATGTTTGGGTTCCAAAGAACGTTCGCGAAATGGAAAACTCACTTCTGGGTTTGCGGTGTTCAGGAGCCAAAACATCCGAGTACCAAGGCATTCAGGATCCAAGGTAAACATGCATAATTAAAATACACAATAAAACAATTTCATCCAGACCTTAAAATAAATACCCGCAATTGAAATGTTTAAGTTATATGTTAGAGAAAGAGGATAGAAACAGAATAAGGTCATTTATTTATTTAGCATATCCTGCCTAATTTTTAGAGGAAACTCAGGGCAGCTTACTCATCAAAATCTGACAATATAACAATACACAGCAACCTCTAGAGCTAAACTCAATCAGAAAGTCAAAGTATTAACATAAAAAACCCTAAAAGAACAATACAAATTCTAAAATAGTCATCAGAATAATTATTTAAAAATCAGAGTAAACTAGCAAATAAATAATTAGGTTTTTAAACCAATATATGGAAGAAAGAAGTCCTTAATGTATCCAGGTCCCAAGCTGTTTAAGGCCTTAGAGGTCCACCACTATAGATCACACAAAACTAGCATGATGGAATAAAATTACATAGCACGTATAAGCATGTTGTACTGGTTGTCATTTCTGAATGGTTTTCATGGACAGTCCCTTCTGGAGTGCATTACAGTACTCCAGTCTGAAGGTTCCCTGAGACCATTCCCTACGTGGAAGCAAGACTGGAAGGAACTGAGATAATCAATTTCATCTGCAGCTTGTATTACAATCCACTCATTTGCTTGCCCCCCAAAAGAGCGGCTGGACATTAATAATGATGATAATTTATCTCTCACACTTCCTCCCAAAGGAGCCCAAGGAGGCAAACATCAAAGCAACTAAACAATACAATTAAAAATAAAATAAAGACATCTATAAATATCTAAAACAATGCAATGATTGTTCAAATCTGAGGGGTACAAATATTCTGTTTTCAATTAAAAGAATGTTAGGATTTCTGCTACATACTACTACTACTACTACTACTACAGTACTTACAAAAACAATGGATTTGAGAATCACCAAAATAATTTTCATCACATGTGTCACAACGTGTTCCAGTGTAGCCCTCTTTACATGGACATTGACCTGTGAGCTGCAAAAAGAGTCTACAGTGAGAAACGGGCTTAACTGACTCACTGCCTTCTTTGCAATTTATTTTTATTTATTTATTGTTTTCTCTATGCTAGTTAAACTGCTAACTCATATGTATGCAAGTGCTACTTTTCAGGGGTTTTTTCTGATCTCTTGCTCTGAAAAAAACCCTGAAAACTTGCTCTTATTTTTGCATTTCCATCAACAAAGCAAGAATAGTTTCTTTTCAGAATGTGTGTGTTTTCAGATTACTGTCTTAAAGGGCAGGTTTTTAAAAATTATTAAAGATTTTCTCTGTTTACAAAAGTATGTGCATTGTTTCTTTTCTCAGGTTGCAAAGTCTTTTCTATATATCAGTTACATACATATGACGTGAGACGTTAGTGTTGCATACAGAATAAGGTTGTTTTTGCCCACAGTGCAGTCCATAGCTGTTTCCCCCCCAGCCATTCGCATCAGCACTGCTTCATTAGTTTCCATATGTGTACACACCAAGGGAGCGTTGACAAGCGAGGGGTGTCATTACCCTATGCAAAAGGTGTTCAGCAAATTAGGAACTGCTTAATTCAGGGGTCAGCAAACTTTTCCAGCAGGGGGCCGGTCCACTACCCATCAGACCTTGTGGGGGGCCGGACTATATTTTGAAAAAAGGAAAAAAATGATGCAAGAGCACCACGAGCCCCGGTGGCTGCTTACCTGTGTCTTGCGAGTGGCAGGGGCTGGCAGCGGCGGGACGATGAGCAGTGCGCGAAAGGGCTTAAGAGAGGGACTGCTTAAAATGTCGGCCGCTCGAGTGCTGCTGCTGCTGGCACCAACAAAGCCCAGCCCCCTTCCTCCTCTAGGCAGGGCAGGGAGAAGCCAAGAGGAGGGAGGGAGAAGGCGCCGCTGCTGCCGTGTGAAGGGGAGGGAGGGAGAGGGAAAGAACACTGGCGATCGGCGATTCCCAGACTGTTTGCGGGCTGGATCCAGAAGGCAATTGGGCCTGATCCGGCCCACGGGCCTTAGTTTGCCTACCCATTGTTTAATTGGTGTGAAGGTAGTTTGAGACACATCAAACAGTAGTATTTTGTTATGACAGGATACACACAATATTTGCATAACCTTGTGATCACAGATTAAAATCCCAGGACTGGAAATGCAGTGAGCGCACAGTAAACACATCCTGAGACACTGGTATGTAGCTGGCCTCTGTTTGCCGTAGGAATGTGGTCAACGTGCAACTTAAAGCAATCAAAGGGACAGTCACGGAAAGAAGCATTGGGCAGGCTGAGACATTGAGGCTCACCTGAAAGTTGGCCGTGGGTCCTGGCCCACTGTTTGAGAAACAGCGGGTAAGAGGAAATCCTTAAGACAGACATTAAAATTTAGCGACATTATAATTTATGAATGGAGAATCAGCTCAATAGCCTTGCCTGATCACACAAGTTGTTCTGGGAATGTCTTGGATTGCAGTCACAGATGCGACACCCAGATCCCTGGATCATGTTCCAGTAGCCAGCAGCACACTGGTCACACTTGGCGCCCACCACGTGAGGCAAGCAAGGGCATATTCCCGTCATCTGATCACACATGCAGAAGCCGTTTCCAGATGGGCATTTCATTGGGTCCACACCCAAAGGGTTGCAGTTACATTCTGTAAAGATAACAGTTAGTTATGGAAATAATCCTCTTTTTTTTAAAGCAATGTTCTACTAGGAATTTAAGTTACCTTAGGTCAGGCATCCCCAAACTTCGGCCCTCCAGATGTTTTGGACTACAATTCCCATCTTCCCCGACCACTGGTCCTGTTAGCTAGGGATCATGGGAGTTGTAGGCCAAAACATCTGGAGGGCCGCAGTTTGGGGATGCCTGCCTTAGGTTGTAAACATCAATTTATCTGCAACTCTGTTCTCAGCTTGTTCTCTTCTTGTCTGTCTAGTTCTTTGTTCTTTACTTCCATCAGGGACAAGTTCCCCTCCGCTTTCATCCCCTTCTAGGGGAGTTCCTTGGGGTTCAGTTTTTGGTCCCTCTGCTGTTTTCTCTTCACGCCTCAGAATGGCACTCCTGCATCTTCTGTCCTTGACCAAAACCCCTTCCCCTCCGCTCAGCCCTAAATCTACACCTGCATCTCAAACATTTACCCTTGGGTGTCTCATTACCACCTCAGATGCAATATGTCCAAGACTGAAATTCTCTGAAACTTTATTTCCTAGAGTGCCCTCTGTGTTCTTTGTTGTCATCACTATCCAGTCTGTCAACTAGGCATGAACCAGGTCAACAGGCTTCATCTCTGAGTCTTCCTGTCCTGCATTTCTTATATATCTGTCACTTCCGTTGGAATAGTGCTCCCTCCATAGCAGACAAATTTGTTCCCATGGCACAGTGGACCAGTGCATCTGGCTATTAACCAGAAAGTTGGTGACTCAAGCCCACCCAGGGATGGCTATAGTCAGAATTCATGCATTATGGGGGGTTGGACTAGATGACCCTTGGGGGTCCCTTCCAACTCTACAATTCTGTGAACTATATTAGAAACTGCCATGAAAGTGCCTATCCTGCAATGTCACTTCAGAGTAGGTGTCTTAAGCTCACAGGTGCATGTGTAAACCAGGTACCTTCAAAACTGAATTCTCTGTACATGCCTTTTGACTCTCCCTATTAGCATTGGTCCTAGAACACCTTTAGCCAACTGTGTAAACTTCTTTCACCTTGCCATCTATTGCTCTACTCCCAAACATTCCACCTTATGCAATAATATTGTAGCCAGAATAAATCATGTTACTAAGGAGAATCCATTATGATTTCATTAACGTGCATAATTTATTCTAGCCACACCTATTTTATTTTCCTTTATGTGCTCAGTCCTTGACTTGTAATCTATAAAAGTTGTTTGCTTACTTCTACAGTTTTGAAGGAGGGCTGATCCAAAGTAACCCGGTTTACAGAACTCGCAGTTTGGTCCATGGGTGTTGTGCAAGCATTTCAAACACTCCCCAGTGTCTTTGTTGCAGGAGTCTGGATCTGCCACATCGATATTATTATTACAGGAGCATGGCAGGCACTGGCTGGCTACTGCATTTGGATTCCTGTAGAACCCACCGGGGCATTCATCACACCGATCACCTAACAAACCAAAATTCACACACAATTGCTGGTGACAGTCAGACATGGCTCACCTTTCCAGAAATAACATTACACCAGCAGATTCCATAATATAATTATAAAGAACCCTAATTGTTAATAGTTAAATAGATAAATAAATATAGGTTAGTTCTATCCAGATATATAGAAGTTACATGTGTTTTATTGTTTAGTGACTGTTGATTTCAATCACCTTTTGAATTTTTTAAAAAACAATATTTTGTTTTCTATTGTTGTAAATTGCTTAGAGGTTTTTTTTTAAAACAATCAAGCGGTATATTAAATTTTGTTAAAATAAAGCAAACACACACACACAAATAATAAATATTTGGAAATAGTTGTGCTAGTGTTTCTCAAACTCTTAAAAATGGTTTCTCCACTACCATACCTGGAAGGAATTTAACCATGCATTCCTATGCTGAACTCAGAAGTGAGTTCAGCAAGAATAATATAGGACTGCAATCTTAAATGTCACTGCCCCCAAACCTAGAAACTTCACCGAATACTGCATCTGTTTAGTTCCTGCATCAGTACTTGGGAACCTTTAGCCTGCGGTCCACCACGCCTCCCCATTTGGCCTGTATATTTTGGGAGTTTGGGCCAAACCATGTCCTCCTACCCTATATCCCACAACACAAACTTTTTTTAAAGAAAGGGATACAGACGAATAGACAAAGTTAGAATGGATTGAGATTTTCCCCAGTCTGTGATAACATAAAACAGAAATCGTGAAACTCATAAAATATGTCATGTTCCCTACCTGAATAGCCCACAAGGCAGTTGCAGACTAATAGCAAAGTCCAAGGATCTTGGTAACAGGAATGGGCAAAGTACCTACTGCTTGTTGGAGAATCTGGGCACATGCATGGACGACATGGCTCTCCTTTGAGAGGGTTTCCATAATAACCATCTACACATCTGCCAAAAAGAACAGTGAATATGGAGAATAAGGCTATTGAAGGCTCCTCGTCATGATGGCTATGATCTTCTTCCAAGGTTGGAGGCAGCAATGCTTCTGAATACCAGTTGCTGGAAACCACAGGAGAGGAGAGTTCCCTTGTGCTCAAATCCTGCTTGCGGATTTCCCACGGGCATCTGGTTGGCCACGGTGAAAACAGGATGTTGGACTACATGGCCCCTTGGCTTGGTCTGGCAAGCCCTTCTTACGTTCTTATAAACCTATTTCAAACATCAGAGGACACAAGAACGTAAGGAGAGAGAGGTCTTTTGGATTTTGCCGAAGGGCACACCTAGCCCAGCATTCTTTTCTCAGAGTGGCCATCCATCTGGTAAGATTCCAACCAGCCCTCTCTTACTAGGAATCATACGGCCTCTGAACCTGAAAGTAGCATGCAGGGTTTCTATTCCATATAAAAAAAAAAAAAAACAGCAACAGTTCGTCTTTCCTCGTTTTGTGGCTGTGGCATTACTGACGTAACTGATGGAGTGGACCCCTGCCTATGTATGAGCATGTAGCTCAGCTACGCCCCTATCTGGACAGGGGTAGCCTAACCACTATGCTCTGGTAACCTCAAGGTTAGATTACTGCAACGTGTCATACGTAGGGCTGCCTCTGAAGACGGTTTGGAAACTTCAGCTGGTGCAGAATTCAGCGGCCAGGTTGCTCACTGGAGCAAGACGGTTTGAGCATATTACACTGATCCTGGTCCAACTGCACTGGCTACCAATTAGTTTCTGGGCCCAATTCAAAGTGCTGGTTTTGACCTATGAAGCCTTAAATGGCTCAGGACCGCAATACCCCAAGAACCGCCTCTTTCCATATGAACCTACCCGGACCCTGAGATCATCTTCTGAGGCCCTTCTTCATGTGCCTCCTCCCCGAGAGGTCTGGAAAGTGGCAACACGAGAACGGGCCTTCTCTGCAGTGGCTCCCCGTCTGTGGAATGCTCTCCCCAGGGAAGTTTCCCTGGCGCCTTCATTATACACCTTTAGGCACCAGGCAAAAACGTTCCTTTTTAACCAGGTCTTTGGTTGATCTGATTGAAATCCTATGCCCTTTTAAAATGTGGCTCTTTTGGGGGGGGGGGTTGTTATCTGGTTGTTGTTTTTATTTTGATTATATATATATTGTGGTTTTATAGGTTGATCTTGTTCTGTGAACTGCCCTGAGACCTCCAGGTATAGGGCAGTATATAACTTCAATAAATAAATAAAAATATATGTGTGCATTTACACATAAAATACACATGTGTGCATGCACAAGGACAGCACAAAAGCCATCGTGGGGAATGTGAAATTGGTCTGCACCCCTATGGCCATCAAGTCCTCCCATAAAAATTATTTGCCCCCCAACCAAAACCCCCATCTCTGCTATTTTCTGTCCCTGCCACTTAAAGATGTGCATTAATTTTGCATCTTCTAAATGTCCATCCACCCACACCTTTCACAGTTGGCTCCAGCTGTAAACCCTCTGCAGTCCAAGCATGCTCCAGTCTGTACGTCACACAGTTCCGCAAAGCCATTGCAAGGGCAAGGCCGACAATGGGGAAATCCAAAATATCCAGCCAGGCATTGACTGCACCGTCGGCCTTCTGCTTCTGGCCGGCATGAACATTGCCCTGTCACCTGGTCACACAGAGCACTCACGGATCCTTGAGGATGGCAGTCACATGCTTGATGGAAAAGAAGCAGAGATGATAGTTACCGGTACATGACAAATTGTTGCGTTATCTTAATATAAAGCCCTCAATGTGACATGGCCACGATCTCTGTATAGATAGATGTCGCTTGCTCTTTGTTGACCACATGATCAACAGTCCATACTCATTCTCATAGAGGGCAATGCGAGACCAGCCAGCCTTATCCCCATTTTACAGATGAGGAATGTTTGATGTGAAATAATGACTTGCCCAAGACCACCCAGAGTGTTCACATTCATCAGGAGACTTCAGTTTGGGTTTCCCAGGTTCAAGGAAAACAAAAGTCTGCCCACATGACTTAAACATTGTTTTTCTTAAAAGGAAATAGCTTAAAATTTTAAAAACACAAAACCAAAAAAAAAACAACTGAAAGCAAGTACTTACAAAGACAACCTTGAGACCCAAAACTATGGCTTCCGGCTGAGCATTTGTCACAACAGCGACCCATGACATTCGGTTTGCATTGACATTGACCTCCAAGTTTCTCGCAGTTAGAGTTTATTGACCCTTGTGGATGGCACCTGCAGGCTTTTAACAGAAACATACTTTCTCATACAAATAGATGATGCAACCAAACTCTATATTTATTAATTTAAATTATTTACACTCTCCTCTTCTTCAAGGTAGTAAATCAAAAGGTAAAAAACCAACAACAAAACCTGAATATTTTTTAAAAAAACAAATAGCAGGAAAGCCGGAAAGCCAACCCAGACTGTTATGATCTTAGATAAGGTGAAAATGTAATTTTTAAAAACATGCTTTGGACTGCTTCCTTTTTGGCTTGCTTCAATTAACATGTAGGGATAGCCAATGCTGAGCTTTATCAGATTGGGAAGCAAAGGCAGAAGCTGCTACTGTAAAGATCTTGCTTCTTTTCCATGTGGATTTCACTGTGCAAGGTGTTGGCATCTTTAGCACTGCTTCCCCTGGTGACCTTAATGGATAGGAGGGATGGAAGATGCCTCTCTTGCCTTGCCACTGGTATCCCCCCAAAAACCCAAGATTGTCAGGTTCCCACCAAACTGGTGCCACACCTTTGCAATCGTTTTGTACTGTTTCATACTGCAAACCTCATGCTTTGTGAAAGGAAACAGCAAATGGTCAAACCAAAAGCCAATACATTACAGAACTCTGTTATATACTGCGGTATCCTACTCAGCAAGGAACAGGCTGTTGAATTTTGTACCATTTGCAAACAGCTTTCAATGGCGCACAGTTAACACATGGAAAACAGTTTTAGTGTCTCTTAAAAATTTTAAGTTTATTTTAAAAAGCCAGAATGACAAAAGTTACTTTCACTTTTGCTCCTCCTCAGAAAATACTGGCAGCATGCAAAAGCAGGAAGAGCCAGTGGCATTGATACTTACAAACTGCTCCATTGTGAATACGGGCAGACAGACTTGCTATTAGTTTTTCACATGCTTCTGGTAGGATATGCGGTCCAATTTCTGAAGCTATTTCAATGCAGTGATACTGCTGGTACTCTTCTAAATCATTTTTGTTGCAAAGGTTTTCCACTGAACTGATTCTAGGAATAAGTCCAAGCTTCAAAATTGACAAAAGCGAAGAAGTTTTAAACAACTGCATAGAGAAGTATAGTTCAGGGCAGGGGGGATCCCTTTTAACAGTTGAATTAGATTTAATAATATATTTTACACTGGAGTTAATATTATTGGCCTAAGCAACCTTGAATTGCTTCCGCCTTCCTTTTCCAGTCTCCCTTCCTTTAGTCACTTACACTCCCCACTGTCTTAAAGGCACACAGCCTACAAAATCACTGATGTCCTATCCATTTTATTGATTAATGCCTGTAAGGGTAGTTGCTGGCCACCTGACAGGTAGGATATAAATAAGGGAACGGGTAGACAAATAGATGAACCAACCAACGTCCCAAGAAAATGTGATAAAACGTCTGGGGTCCAGACCTTAGAATCTACTATGAAGCAGCTGCCTTCTGCTGGTTGAGGGAATGGTGTTTGTTAGAAAATGCAGATATATTAGACCTGGAAGGGTTCAACAATGTGTACGGATGGCATGCGTACTTATGGTATGATAAGGTTAAGAGTCACAAAGGCTTTAAGAACCATGTAATTAGAAAATCGTTGTTGAATGTTTGGAACAAATATAAAGATTTATTAGAGAGGAAAACACCTCTTTGGATTTCACCGTTGGAAGCGAAAGCGCGAAAGAGGATAAATTTAGAGACCAAATGGCCTAAATATAGAGAAATTCTGGTGGAGGAAGGAGACCAGTTAAGGTTAAAGACATATGAGCAGTTAAAAGGTAATATTGATGACTGGCTCCAATACCACCAGATAAATGAAATGTTTAAAATAGATAAAAAGATTGGTTTTGGATTAGAGAAATCTAAGCTAGAGACAGAAATGTTAGATCCAAAGACAAAGAATCTTTCCAGAATGTATGATTTATTGCTACAGTGGCATTTGAAAGATGAACAGACAAAAAAAGTGATGATAGATTGGGCGAAGGATGTGGGACATAATATTATGATGGAAGACTGGGAAAGATTGTGGGGGAAAAACATGAAATTTACCGCGTGCACTGTGTTAAGAGAGAATATGATGAAAATGATGTATAGATGGTATTTAACACCAGTGAAACTTGCTAAGATTTACCACAAACAGGACAATAAGTGTTGGAAATGCCAAAAAGCAGAGGGAACATTCTATCACATGTGGTAGACCTGTCCACTAGTTAAGGATTTCTGGGAAAAGATTTATAATGAGTTGAAGAGAGTGTTCAGGAACACATTTATTAAAAAACCAGAATCCTTTCTACTGGGCATGGTAGGAAAAGAAATACCTTTAAAGGATGTGAATTTGTTTTTGTATGCCACAACAGCTGCTAGAATATTAATAGCAATGTACTGGAAAACACCAAAAATGCCTACAGTGGAAGAATGGCAAATGAAGATGATAGACTACATGGAGCTTGCTGATCTGACCGGAAGACTACGCAACCGGGGAGAAGAGAAGATGGAGGAAGAGTGGAAGAAATTTCGAATTTATTATGAAAAATATTGTAAAATTGATATTTGAAGAGTAATTTAAGCAAATATGGATGCTGCAGGTTAATGACTTAGGAATTTTTACTTTGGAAATTTAGAGTGATAAACGGACTTTGATAGTAAAATACAAGGGAAATTGAAAAATGTATACAGGGAAAGAAAATAGGATTAGAATCTGGGAGGTTTGATATACAATGAACCGATAGAGGGGGACCTCGAGGAGGTCCATTATAGATAAGATAGAAAATTTGAAATATGATTAATGGTTTTTTCTTTCTTTTTTGTTTTTTCTTTTCTTTTTTCTGTGTCGTTTTTGATGTTGTGATTTTTTTTTTTGTATTTTTCTGTATTTAAACTTTGAAAACCTTAATAAAAATGAATCAAACAGAAAATGTGATAAAACACAAAAGAAAAGTTGCAACGCAGCACAGATACTTACTGAATCAATCAATATGGATGACCGGGTCCCTGGATCAGAAGCAGAAGACTTGGAAAAATAGACATCTACAAAATATTCTGTTCCTGGTTCAAAGCATACAGCAGTCGGTAGCAGCTCCATTCTGTTTAATTGAAAAGTCAAAACAAATTAAAGAATTCTGTCATTCTTTCCCCTAGGTTTTATGATGCTCATTTGCTGGAGCTATTTGTGTGCATGAGTAATAGAACAGTAACAGAAGAGAAATGACCAAGTGTTGGAAGACATAAGGGGAAAGGATGGCTTCTCCTTGGGTCGCCCCCCCCCCCAAATATCTTCTTTGAAGAAACGAACAGGTAATATACAAACCTTGATGTATATGGTAGAGCAAGTGAGTGTGGTTCTTGCAGGGCTGCTGTTTTCCCACAGTGTTCGCTTTCTCTAGAACCTGAAGTCTTTACAGCTATGCTTGCTATCCAGTCTTCTAAAGTCTACAGTATGTGTTTGGGAAGAAAAAAAAGTTGGTTTTCATACAAAGTTGAAACATGCTTGATTCTTTCCGTGCCTATAAACAAGAACATCTTGAGTTTATCTGACCAGGGAACAAGGAAATCTAGCATAAATACTCCAGTTTAACCAGAAATTTACACTTGTAAATAGCTGGTGACAACTAATCCCTTTCTGCAATACACATACATGGCGTCCATACAAATGCAGATCCTAAGATTTGGGGATTATGCAGTGTCTGCATCTACAGTTCTATGATTTTCATACATTGAGAAATGTTTGCACCACAAAACTAATGAGTGCAAGGCATGTAGTGGTGACTATTAAGATGACAAAGATAAATTTGAAGATCAGGATAACTTTTGTGGGGTTTTGTTCAATTATATTCCACATACACAATTTTAATATGGTCCATATTTTGCTTTACTTTGAAGTCTTTGCTCTTTTTTGAGGATTCGAATATGAGTTGAAACTACCCTGGGAAAAGTATGAAGTGTAACAATTACCTCTGGCTCATAGCGAATGATGATATTAAAATCCATCAGGAAAGGGATGTTGTTGACTGTAAATCGTAACCCCGCTCCATTCCGGACTCTTGCAAAACCCGGCCCTGACCATGTCACAGGTTTTCCAGGAACAGACCCTCTAATAACAACATCCAGAGCAGGGTTCCTGCCAAACAGAATTGAATCCTGAAAGGAGAGATTTGCGTTTTAAATATCACATTTATTCAGGAAACAAAGTGAATCCTGTCTTGAATCCCCTCTTAGCCAGCGTAGCCACGAACTCTTTCATTTCCCCTCTTCAAAGCCTATTCTTGAGTAGAAGGTCCCTGCCAGTCCCATAAGTCCTTTGTGAAAAGGGAAGATGAGTTAGGCCAGCTTCAAGTTCAACAGTAGTATGAATAATTGAAGTTAGGCCACTAGGGCTTCTTACTTACAATCAGGGCAGATCTACACTCTAAGTTTATTAATGTTAAAAATGTGTTATTAAAACGTGACACCAGAGGGCGTTGCAGAGCAGTGAGCCACCACCAATGGGAAACTGCATGAAACATTTTAAGCATTATTAAATATAACGTTCTAGAAGATCAATGTAGATCCAGCCACATTCCAGGAAATGGCTCGGCCTGTCAGTGTCCACCTTAGGGTCAATGTTGCCTTTACAGAACTCAGCAGGGAAGGGGATGGGGGACAAAGTCAGTGGGCTATGCCTTCCATTGGCCATTGTTGGCCTCCCTGTCTTCTGTTCCACCATTCTCCGTGAGCACCAACCACTACTGAGTATAGGTAGACAAAACAAATGAGAGGGGTGGCAAAGATGAGCAGGGGTTCTGCCTCCATCTAAACCTAAATGGATGAGAAACACGGACTCCATATCCTCGTTTGTTTTGACACCAGGTGTAGACCCATGCAGATTCTCAAACCTTTATTGGCATATGTACAAGATTCCAGTAGTGTTCAATACAATTAAACACCACTCATTAAAAAAAACTACCCTGCATGTAACAGTTAAGTTAGTGTTGTATAGCATTCACAAATACAGTCATACCTTGGAAGTCGAATGGAATCTGTTCCGGAAGTCAGTTCAACTTCCAAAACATTTGGAAACCAAAGCAGCCAATTGGAAGCTTCAGAAGCCCCGTCGGACGTTTGGGTTCCAAAGAATGTTTGCAAACTGGAACACTCACTTCCGTGTTTGCAGCGTTTGGGAGCCAAAACATCCAAGTACCAAGGAGTTTGGGATACAAGGTATGACTGTACTCATTGAAACCTGGCTACTATCTCCATCCAGGTTATCAGCAATAATCCTTATATCTCAGCAGACTAACACATAATCAGGAATATGTGTGAACTATGCAGAACATAAATAGTTTTTAAATTTTTATTTTACACCCTTGATGTCTTAGTATTTCAGGCCAACATGTCAGTGCATTATGGTCAGATTAATTACATTTCTTTGAGATATCTTATGTCTTTTGGAAATGTTAACAGCATTCCGAAGTCTTTCTTGGCGGGGAGGGGGAATAATTGCATAGGATTGGAATGAATTACAGGAATGTCCCATTCATGAAGACTGCAAAATATGAGAAAGTTATGTACACAAATCAGACCAATGGTCCATCTAACCAAAAGCTGTCAATCTTGACTGGCAGTAGCGAAAGATCTACAGGCTCCTAGTCCTCCTACCAGAGATCCAGGGATTGAATGAGGAACTTTATACATACAAACCAAGTGTCGGTAAATTCTCAAATCCTCTCACCAATAACCTAAGAGGTTACTCATTGTTTTGCACAAGCCATAAGCTACAGATAATGTGAAGTGACTCAAATAAGGCACATATATTATGGTTCTCCAAGGATCCTACCCCAGACTTTTAAGAGATGGGTTTCCCTTCCTTGAAATCCCTTACAAACCAATTAATGGGACATTAGTGTTACCTGTCCAACAGTTGCTTTTCTTATGCTTCGTTTCTTGTTTCTGTTCAATACGATCTTTCCATTTTCAATTTTGAAATCATAACCTTGTTGCCGAAAATAGACATCACACCATGGTAAAGCTGTGGGCTGAACCTTATAAACAGGTGTTTTAAGTGGTGGAAGTGTAAAAACGCTGGTTTTATTTGGGTTTTTTTAGTTGACACACAAATACAATCAAACAATGGACAACTGGGAAAGCAGTGAATCTGCATAATTAGTAGTCTAAACCATATATTATTCTCCATGTCAAGGAACTTTGTACTACTAACCTACTTACAAAGAGAACTCTGCTTAACTTGGGGTGGGGATCTAAATCCAAGAAAATCAAACTTGCACAACTATTGATTAGCTATGAAGTTTCATAACTTTAGGGCAGTGGTGCTGGGTAGATAATTGTGCTGTTTCTATTGTTAAACAATTGGGAGTAAAAGAAAAGAAATAATACTTGCCTATTTATTGCAAATCACCCAGAGATTTACCAGTAGATCCAGATCTACCTTCTGCCCACTGCCAGATTCCAGCATGCAGGTTGCTCACCAGGGCAAGACAATTTGAGCATATAACACCAATCCTGGCCCAACCGCACTGGCTGCCAGTTAGTTTCTAAGCCCAATTCAGAGAGCTGACATTGACCCATAAAGCCTTAAATGGCTCAGGACTGCAGTACCTCAAGGATCTCCTCTATCCATGTGAACTGACCATGCGATCATCCTCTCAGGCCCTTATTCACGTGCCTCCTCAAAAGGTCTGGAGGGTGGCAGCATGAGAACGGGCCTTTTTTGCAGTGGCTCCCCATTTGTGGAATGCTTTCCCCAAGGAGGCTTGCATGGTGCCAACATCCTTTATATTTAGGCGCCAGGCAAAAACTCTCCTCTGTAACCAGGTCTTTGGCCTTTACCTATCTATGACTATTTAGAAGTGCGCGGGATGTTTCTAATGTATTTCCTTTCCCCTTGGTTTTAATGTATCTTGTGTGAGGTTTCCTGTCTGTCTGTTTGGTTGGTTGTAAGTTGCTTTGGGTTGCCCTGGACAAGATAAAGAGACTAACTAACTAAGTATCGTAACTAACTAACTAACTAACAAACAAACAGAAACACAACTGTGCTTAAAAGTACATCTTACTACATCCCATACACGGACGGATTTTTGCGGTAACATCGTCTATAAATATTGTAAATAACATAAATTAAAATATACTGCCATTCAATCAGTGTCTTTCATTCTTCCCCTCTCACTTCTGGTTCTGCTCTGAATCCCCTCTTTAGTTTTGATCTATATTACCACAACTGCACTTTGAATATGGGAAAGGTAAAGGTAAAGGACCCCTGACAGTTAAGTCCAGTCGCAAACGTCTCTGGGGTTGCGACGCTCATCTCACTTTACAGGCTGAGGGAGCCGGCGTTTGTCCGCAGACATTGTTTCTGGGACACGTGGCCAGCATGACTATGCTGCTTCTGGCGCAACGGAACAGCAAAACCAGGGCAGCGCACGGAAACACCGTTTACCTTCCCGCCAGAGCGGTACCTATTTATCTACTTGCACTTTTTTGGTGTGCTTTCGAACTGCTAGGTTGGCAGGAGCTGGGACTGAGCAACAGGAGCTCACCCCGTCGCGGGGATTCGAACCGCCGACCTTCTGATCGGCAAGCCCAAGCGGCTCAGTGGTTTAGACCACAGCGTCACCCGCGTCCCCTATGAATATGAATATGGGAAGTAATGCCAATTAAAATACCAAAGGTGAAGATCCTGGGAGTGGCATCGAGTCTTCTGCTTCATATATATAATAGTCCAAAGGTAAGAAGAAGTGGCCTGGGGCTGGCTCAGAACACTGACGGCCCACAATGTTCGGAAGGCACTCACACTGGCCATTAGTAGGTGTGCACCTAGCAGAAAAGAGAGGAAGGCGAAACAGTACAAAATCTGCACAACCATGGACAAATGCTATACATCACAATACATTCTTTCTTTATGTTTGTATTATTATTGCCCTATATTAGCAGAGGAGTCCCTGCTTGAATCTTCTAATCCATAAATTCACTCTTGCAATTTCCAATGACTCTAATGGCAAAGGGAAAGAAGGGCAAGAATCTGCACCACTTTCAGTGGGAGTTTGTGGTACAACGTTTCTTAGATGTTAAATAAGACATTTGAAACGGGAAATCATAGACTTACAAGTTATTGTGGGCACCACCAATGTCACAGCCACAGGGAGAACATCCGTGTAGATTGCTCCCAAGGCCCCAGTATCCTTGCTGTAGTAAAATAAAAAGGGAAACCAGTTAACCCCATTTGACATTAAAAACCGTTTTACTTACTGAACCTTTTGATTCCATTCTCCAGGGGTGGAGAACCTGTGGCCCTTCGGATCTCATTAGGCTCCAGCTTCCATGATCTCCAGCCAGTATGGCCAATAGGGCTAGAAGATGGAAAATGAAGTCCAGCAATATCTGGAGAGTCATAGGTCCCCCACACCTGCTAAGGAACATTGAGCGTATGAACAGATTAACATGGAAAGGCATGCAGGTGGGCGGCACTTGCTGGGTTGAATTTCCCGGCTTTCAGTCCTAGAACAGACTCCCACCCTCTCCAAAAGTGGCATGTCCAAAACCCATAACCTAGCAGCAAACCACGTTTCTTCGTTTCCCTCTATGGCAGTACACTAACTCTGATCCCTGTTTCCTTAGCAATTTGTAAAAGACAAAGAATTCTCAGATGAATACCACGGATTGCCACTTTGACCTTTGCTTCATCACTTCCACAGCAGAAGAGATTTCTCAAAAGGCAAAAGACAAACCCACAGGAACCTTTGTCAACACATAATACTGCAGTATCTGTCTCTGAAAATCTCGCAGGTACCTACAGGGCATTCCTCGCAATGTCGCCCACTGGCAAACCGCTGGCACAGACACTCTCCAGTCACTGGGTTGCAAGCAGAGAAAGACAAGCTTCCTGAAGGGTTGCAGTTGCAGGCTGAAAGGACACAAAGCACAATCGCCATCTCCGTGAGGCTCGCTTCACATGCAGCGGGGATGAGCCCTCAGTAGAAATAAACCTTCTAAGGCGGAAAATAATAATAATAATTTATAATAATTATAATAATTATTTATTATTTATACCCCGCCCATCTGGCTGGGCTTCCCCTGCCACTCTGGGCGGCTTCCAACAAACATTAAAATACATCAAATATCACAGATTATTAACTTCCCTAAACAGGGCTGCTTTTAGGTATTTTCTAAATGTCAGGTAGTTGTTTATCTCTCTGACCTCTGATGGGAGGGTGTTCCACAGGGCGGGTGCCACTACCAAGAAGGCCCTCTGCCTGTTCCCTGTAGCTTTGCTTCTCGCAGTGAGGGAACCGCCAGAAGGCCCTCGGCGCTGGACCTCAGTGTCCGGGCAGAACGATGGGGGTGGAGACGCTCCTTCAGGTATACTGGACCGAGGCCGTTTAGAGCTTTAAAGGTCAGCACCAACACTTTGAATTGTGCTCGGGTTTCCGGGTCACCTTCAAAGGTAGCCCCACATAGAGCGCATTGCAGTAATTCAAGTGAGAGATAACCAGAGCATGCACCACTCTTGCGAGGCAGTCTGCAGGCAGGTAGGGTCTCAGCCAGCGTACCAGATGGAGCTGATAGACAGCTGCCCTGGACACAAAATTGACCTGTGTCTCCATGGACAGCTGTGAGTCCAAAATGACTCCCAGGCTGCACACCTGGTCCTTCAGGGGCACAGTTACCCCATTCAGGACCAGGGAGTCCTCCAAACACTGTCTGCCTCCAGTGACCTTCATTCCAAGGACAGAAATCCCAAGGGATGTGCTGGCAGGACACCTGATCTCAAGAAATGGGTGTACATAACAATATATCGTTTTGAAAAAGCCATGGAATACAGTGGACTTCTATTTGCTATGTATTTCCTGTGGCTATTCATGACACTTTTGCAAATGGCAGCTAGGGTAATATGCACAGCTACCGTAGGGGATGTAAAAGATCATTTCCTCCCTTAATTTCCTCTGAGTTTTATAATACAGCTTTTGCTTTAAGGACGGGGAGGGGGGGGAGTTCTACAATCCCTTGGTTGCAGTATTGAGCCAATGAAGTCACTGTGGCCTGGTTAAACCATAGTTTGCAGCAAGCCATAGTTCAGTGCGAATGAGCTGCATACTAGTGTGCTCCTTCTCTTTGCCTGCAACACCACAGTGAAACAAGCAAGAGTCTGGCTTTTTGTATTGCCTTGACCTGGGCTTGCAGTTTCTCCTGCAGGAGCAGGGGAGGAGTACCACGGGAACTCTAGAGCAGTGTTCACCAGCATGCTTGCGTTTGCCAACACCTTGAACTAAGGTTTATTTCAAACTATGGTTTAATGTGACGTACAGACTGAGCCACAGTTTTAAGGCAGGTGTGTTCTGATAATCAAAGCCTTTAATGGGGGGGGGGAGAGAAAGAAAGAAAGAAAAACATACGCTGACAGCCAAGAGGATCACTTCCACTCAGCCCATAGTAGTTTGGCTTGCACTTGTCACAATGAACTCCTTCAACGTTTTCCTTGCAGTGGCATCGGCTGGCAATGGTTCCAAGAAATGGGTCTGTACGATCCTCGCACAGCCCACTGTACAATGTACCTTCAGGGTCACATTCACAAGCTATGGACATAGATAGGCAGTCACAGATGTAAGTGGAAAGCAGTTAAATGGCAGCATTCACAGGCTGGAAATGTTAGCGAGTATTGCAATAGTCAGCTTTGATACAGCTAAACTTACCCCTACACCCTTTTAGTGAAAAGCTCAAATTTAATATATGCTTGCTTAGGGAAAGGCTCTGAAACTAATATGATAGAGCAGTCGACTCCTTGACTGTAAGAGAATATGAAGCGGCACAATTGTGAGGAGTGCAAGTTGTACACATTTTTATACTTCTGTGGAGTCAGACCTCCAAATCCAAAACGGGATGAATATGATGAAACAGGGATAATTTGCCAGAAAAAAAAGATCGAGTGTGGAATGAAAAACATGGTAGGGCAGTGCATAGAGGCAATACTTTCTCCCTTTTCTAAAGAGGGGTGCATTAGGGCCTACTTTGTTCTCTTAAGAAAAGAGGGGCCCTATTCAGGTAATACAGCCACAAAGGAGCAATATAAGTACAGAGATGGGGTGGGAATGCATCCTTAGCTTCTTCCATCGCACAGCTCCTTCCAGTTTATCTGTGTGCTGTAGCGGGGAGCCTTTTCTATTTGTGAAGGATCCATGTGAAATGAAGAACTCTGGAAGATTGCAACGCTTCATAACACAAATGGCAGAAAGGGCTCTCTACTGCAGAAGCGGCACTAGAATATGGGGCAAGTAGAAGAAGCTGTGTTATGATGGAGCCATGCCCCACTCTTGAATTTTTCCACCTGCGTTGGGCGCTCATGGCTAGAGGGGATGTTGTCCTATGTCTTTCTCCCAGAACTCATTTTTTTGGTACTCTGCATCTTAAAAGGTCTTTAAGAGCAGAGGTGTTTCCCATTGCATATATGCCTGATCATTCCTAATGCAGTTCAGATTTTCCACATTTTCTAAATCAACTCCTGCCCATCGTATACAACTTGCTGGTCTGGGCCACTGTTGCTTAGCATCTTGGATCACCGATACGAAATACTTGATTTGTAAGCAAATACCATGAGTTGGGTCCAGACTCTGCAAACTGAATTTAGATCCCATTGAGATCAATGGGAGGAGCAAATCGTTGCTTTCAGTGGGAATGCCATTCGACTAACTGAGGCCTGGATCCAGCTCTAGGGGTCATCAACTAGGAAAGGTTGCACACTTACGGATACATGCATGAGGGTCCGAAATTGTCCTCTGTGGGTCTTGATAAAAGAAAAGCTTGCAGCGATCACAGTGGTGCCCCATGGTATTATGCTGACAAGCTTCGCATACCCCACCACTGATGCGGTTATTAGAAAGGTACACAGCCATATCAAAGTGGCATTTTTCAGAATGACCATTGCACTCACACTCTGAAACAGAAGACAAAAACAGAGGTATGATGTAGACAGGAACAGGGACACCGCGAACCCAATCCCTTAACAGTACGTTCATCCAAGTACGTATACTAAAAACAGACTCTGAATTCTACTGTAGCTTCAATAACTTTGCACGAGGAACCGTGGATAGCTCTTAAGAGGAAAGGCACTTTCAACAGAGAGTTCAGCCTATGAATGCAAAGCACTTCAAAGCACCGCACGGCGATGGCCAAATGCTATTCACAAGACTGATAACAACGAAGTAAATCACTTGGAGGTACTTTGGCAAGCGTTTTCCTGCGACCCTTCTGCTGGCCTCCAGGGAGCATCATTGTAGAAATCTTTGCACCTCTCACAGGATAAGCCATCTGTGTTGTGCTCGCAGAGGCAGCTCCCATGGACCTGTCAACAACAAATTTAAAACACGGAGTTATCATCCGTGCTTTTCTTTTCTGGGATGTGATTCAACAGAAATGTCTCTCGTCCATGTCCTGCAGAAATTAACTGGGTGTGCATAGCTCAGTTGGTTAGAGCATGGTGCTGAGAAACCAAGGTTGCAGGTTCGATCCCCGAATGGGACAGCTGCATGTGCCTGCATTGCAGGGGGTTGGACTAGATGATCCTCAGGGTCCCTTCCAACTCTATGATTCTAAGAGTGATCATATATTACTGTAAGTGCACACTTGTGCACACACTTGTATCACTTATTATTATTATTTTTTAAAAATCTAGCTTGTAAAATATATACAGTGGTACCTCTACGTACGAATTTAATGCATTCCGAACACACATTTGCAAGTCGAAAAAATTGTAAGTCGAATCCCATAGGAATGCATTGGGAGAAAAAATTCGTAAGTCGAAGCAACCCTATCTAAAAATTCGTAAGTAGAAAAAATCCTATCTAAACCGCATCCAAGATGGCGGACGGAGCTCCATTTGTAAGTAGAAAAATTCGTAAGTAGAGTTATTTGTAAGTAGAGGTATCACTGTATTACCAGTAGTCAAATGAGGGTGGAGAGCCCTGCGCACAGTCTGGGAAAGGATAAGAAGTGAGCACCTAATGGGTCACATGTTGCTCAGAGGCTCACAGGGCAAACAGATACATGTCTTCTTCAGAAGTAACCCCCAAGGAGTTTAATGGGGCTTACCCCCACAAAAGTGGGTACAGGATTGCAGCCCCAGTGATGACAGGAAGCCAGGCTGAGTGATACCACTGCAGCTTCTCATTGTACTTGTGCTTGCAGCCTAATACAGGAAAGCACATTTCATAGTAGTGGGGGGAGAAGGAAGGAAAAAGCCGGAAAAATATGAGGTTTTATTAATTTGTTTAATAGAAGACCTTTTCCCCCTAGTGCAGCTCCCAAGGCAGCTCACAGCAACTAAAACACACACGATAAATATAAAGAAATAAATAAGTAACTCTCTTAAAAACTGTGGGATGCATCATCACTGAAGCAGTCAAATACAACATTTCCTGTTGCCTAGAGTGGACACACGAGGAAATGTTGCTCCAGGCAGGGAGGACTTCCTGTCATACCTGCTCTGGAGCATCCTCCCCATGTGTGACCAGGTAGATGGGCATGATACTAACAGACACTATAAAAGGGCTAGTCACGCAGCCATCTTCCTTTTTTCAGCTTACGGAGAATAGAAGCCACAAGGTTGAAACTCTGAGGCCTAGCTCAGACTTCTTTTCTCTACAAACGTAATTGTAACCACAGGATAAAGCCTACCTTCGGGAAACTACTGTGAACTGAAGACTGTCACTCCTGACAGTGAAGGCTGTCGTTAACAGCCATCTACAGGTTTACCACTCCCATCAGCCCATCACCCATTCCCGTCACCCCCACCCTCTGAATATACATAAGGGTTTGGTGGATTCTGTTTCAATGTATCTGACGAAGTGTGCATGCACACGAAAGCTCATACCAAAATAAAAACTTAGAAGGAATTTTTTTATTTTGCTTCGACTCAGACCAACACGGCTACCTACCTGAAGACTGGATTGCTCAACTTAAATGATTCTAACGAATCCATCAACTTGTTTCCAGCAATCTGCAAGGGAATGTGTTCTGCTGCTTGCTCACTAGCGTGAGTGAGGAGGGATAATATTTACAGTAACCAATATATCCTCTCCTACTTTCCTCAACGTTTCAACAAAAACAACACTTAAAACCATTTAAAAGCATATGCGAGCACACAGAAGTACAACACCCGCTCTCTGAAGGCCCTGCCACAACGGTCAGTTAGTGGCAAAAATCCTGCCTTTGCATGCCTGCAAAAGGAAAATGGAGAGCCCAGCCTCCTGTGAAAGGAATTCCCCAATTCTGGGAGCAGCAACTGAACATAGCTGCCAAGTTCCGGCCTGAGAAATAAGGGACTGGACCGGAAGTAGCAGACCAGAAGTAGCGCTGCCGCCATTTTGGAACTGGGCGGAGCATGCTCAGAAGCTACTTTTGATGCTGCTCTGCCCTGTTCCAAAATGGCTGCCACACCAGAAGTCATTTTGGAACTGGGCAAAACAGTATCAAAAGTCACTTATGAGCATGCTCTGCCCAGTTCCAAAATGGCCGCCGCACCAGACTAAACCAGGGAAAAACAAAAAAAATCCGTTTTTTCGGCTGGGGACAGCTGGAAAAACTGGGATTTCCCGGGGAATATGGGAGACTTGGCAGCTATGCAACTGAAGGTGATGGGACTGGGAGAAAGACCTCCCAAGAAGATCTCAAAGATATGGGACAGGCTTCAGCAGAAGTGTTCTACTTTCGCACAACACACCTTCTGAGCAAGAGACATCTATCCAAGCGACATGATCTTGGCAATTTAGCAGCAGTGCTCTTAGACGTCCACAAGGATTTGTGCCAATTTTTCTCACCCACAAAAATGGAAGGTTTCCCAGGGTGAGGAACCTCGTGGATTACATTTGTCACATACTGTTCACTGCTTACACGCAAATGCTTCTTACCCAAATCTTTATTGTCTTTTTTTTATAAAAGCGACTTCTTCCTAAGGTAATCAGCCCAATCTACACTCACATAGGATGCATCATAATTGGGGAATTCCAAGATCTCTGCTGGATCACAGTCAGCTCTCAAGTTCTGGCAGCTAATTGGATTAAAAGGGGAACTTCTCACCTTATTGATGTAAACCTCCAAAATGTATTTTGTATAGTTAAGTTTCTACCTCTATCTTCAGTACATTTTATATTATTTTATTGCTATGGCTAGTGGCTGATGCAAATAAAGATTCTTCTGATCTGATCTGACCATCAACACATACAAAAAAGGGTCATTATCAGCAAGGTTGGAGAACCCGCCCCCCGAGGTTTGCAGAAGTACAAAATGGTGGTGTTGGGGGATGACCCCAAAACAGTCCAATAAAAAGCAAGCATGACTGGGGCCCACAGAATGCCAATTTAGGCTGCATACATGCCATACTTTTAAACCACATACAAAGCACCATTTTCTCCCTGTACAATACAAAGCACTGTAGTTTTTTTCTGGGATGCTGGGACTGGAACTGTGAGGGGTAAAATTATAGTGTTCAGAATTTGGCGGGGGGTGGGGGAGTAGAGAAATAGGCTTTCAATGTGCTTCAAAGGAACAGTGCAGACACAATCTTACTTTTAGTGACAGTGTTAGAGAAGCGAACAGAAAAACATAATAAATGGAATGGAATATGTTGGGAGAGGGCATTAGTGACTGGCTGGCACCATGAATAGGGGCATTTCCCACAAGAACATTTTGCTGCAGGTTGCATTTGTAGAGGAATAATTTTTACATTTTTCAATCATTGGTCACTTCCCTCTCTCTTTCTTTCTTATACAAGCTACTCTAGGCAAGTTAAGAATTATTGCATTTATCTATAGAGAAACAATTCAAGTGTACACACAGCACTGGCTATTAACTGAATTATATCCGCATAATTACAGCTGTGGCATTTTCCTGCTATTAGCCAAATGTGATCTAATTACTCTTAGGAATATCGCTGCAGTACCTTACAGAAGCTGGATTCTTTTTGCCTCTAATAAAGTATCAAGAATTAGAAGATTTGTGACGTACCATTCCAGGCTCATGGAAAACATCACCCCTCAGATTTTGCACAGGCCCACAATAGCTGGCATGACCATTGCAAAAACAGCTTCCGCGAACAATCATCTCGTAAAGCGCATAGTAGTATTTTTCCAGAGGATCACGCCGCTTTTGTCCGAGTAAAGTATCGCCAAGCGTGTGAAGCTTAGTAAAGTTTATTCTCAGATTTGTTAAGGTAGTGAGCTCTGTGAGCAAGGGACAATAAATAATTGGTTAATTGACCTCAACATTGAGTTGATGCAATTCAAGCGCAGCAACAGAGATCATTCAGGGTATGACTTAAGGGTTAATTCTGTTCTTAAATGGTGGAGGCAGAGGTGTTGCTTAGCAACCAGGTGGAGTGGCATGATCTTTGCTGAGCTAGCACATGTTCTGATTGGATGTCTCCCCGCTATGTACAAGGTCTGAACTGAGAAAGGCAAAACCTCTTTGCTTCTTTCTCCTCAAGTTCTACGCCGTTTTTATTCAGTTTTGCGCAGTAAAGTGGGTTCCCCCCCTTTCTCTCTGAACTGTCTGTTTTATTTAGGTGATTTGCTAACAATATGAACATACAATGCTGCCTTATATATCAAGTCAGACATTTGTCCCCACCATGCCTAAGATTGAATACTTCAGATGGCCATGGCCCTCCAGAGTCTTCTCCACCCTCTCTACCTTGCTCCATCACAAAATTCAACTTGGTACTTTCTATGTGTAAAGCAGGTGTAGGGAAAATTTGGCCCTCTTGTCGCTGAACTACAACTCCCATCAGCCACAGCAAGCATGACCAATAGCCATGGATGATGGGAATTGTAGTTTAGGTTCATCACGCCCAGTGTAAAGCATCCTTTGCTACTGAGCTTTGGCCCTTTCCACTTAAAATACCCAAGTACTGTATATTAGCTTTACCATAGATGTAAACATGCCAATTTTCACTGCAGGCAGCAGACTGCCATGATAGTATACATTTAGGGGTAGCCAAGGTGGTAGCTTCCAGATGTTGTTGAACTCCAACTCCTATCAGCCCCAGGCAGCCTAGCCAGCGGTCAGGGAAGATCAGAGCTCGAGACCATCAATAGCTGGATCTTGGCTATTTCTGCATTAGTATTTTGTATCAACGCAAAAGAATTTTTAAAGGCATTATGAAACTCCAAACTACCTTGGATGTAGGGGGCGTAGGGATCTTCTATTTCAAAGCTGGGATCCAGAGCTTTAAAAACAACCTGTAGAAATGCAATGAAGATTTATACTGCCGTTGTAAAAGTAAATGACTTAACTGGAATACAGTGGTGCCTCGCTAGACAAAATTAATTCGTTCCACGGGTCTTTTCTTATAGCGAAAAATTCGTCTAGCGAATCCCATAGGAATGCATTGAATTTTTTTTGAATTTTTTTTGCCCATAGGAACGCATTAATTGAATTTCAATGCATTCCTATGGGAAACCGCAATTCGCTAGACGAATTTTTCGTAAAACGCATTCGTCTAGCGAGGCAACCTCCGCTCGAAAAATCCTTTCGTTAAGCGGAAATTTCGTTAAGCAGGGCATTCATTAAGCGAGGCACCACTGTATGTTCTTACATAAGAAATGCATCACACTGAAGCCTAAATAAACAATAAGACTAAATCCTTACGATGAAATGAACTCAAAGAACAGGCATACCTCCCCTTCAGTGGAGGGCTCAATATCTGAATATCTTGAGTCACAAACGACATCTCCAACAGTTGTGGCTGGCCTCGAAGGAATATCGGGGAAAGAAGTAGCACAGTTTTGCGCAAAATATCGAAATACTTTCCAGGTTTGACCATAATCTGTGGAGCGCTCCACCAACATTGCTGCAGGTCGAAATGTCTGCAAAGAAAGAGAACGTCATTCAGATCAATCTGTGGACTCCCAGATGTGTCCTCATTTATGGTAAGCTTGTCTTGGGCAGGATTTAGATTTTGACACGCCACTACAAATGTTTCTCGAGCATTTACAATGGCATACAATAATAATAATAATAATAATAATAATAATAATAATAATAATAATAATAATAATATATGCTTATCAGTGGATGCACATGACTGGCTTGACATAGACTGCCCATGGTTGGAACTCATCAGGGATTTCATTTGTTTCTTTGTTTAGCATTACCTGCTTCTCAATAAACATTCTTCAGAAAACTGTGTTACAAAATACACATCAAAACATAACCAATAAAAACAGAATTCAAAGCCACTTAAAACATCTATTTTGTAATACCAATAAAAGCCAGCAAAGGGGGGGAATAGTCCAGCATAATTTAAACATACAAAACAAGATCACAACACCATTTCGACATCTCAGGTTACAGTTCACCACTGAATGCCATGAGAAGAAGTTGTGTCTTCACAATACTTGTAAGGATTGAGGGATGGGCTTCTCTGGTTTCACCAGAAAAAGGCCCTATTTCATGTGCCTGTCAGCCTAATTTTCTTTGTTGAATACAGTACTGCAAAACATGAAGATTAACAAACTAAAATCTCTGAAAGTATCTGAATCGCGATGCCGGATTCTCTGTTGAATAATGTTGAATAATTTTCTTTGTTGAATAATGCAAAACATGAAGATTAACAAACTAAAATCTCTAAAAGTCTCTGAATTGCGATGCCGGATTTACCCGGTAGAGAACAAGCTGTGAAGCTTTGTAATTGGCAATGTCCAATATTGATGTCCAACTCTGAACTCTGCAGAACAGTGTTTCCAGATAGCAACTACTGTTTTGTTGAATTCTTCATCAGCCAAATTAGTTCAACAAACACTCATAAGTAGAACGATATGCAATTTCAATATGCAACCTTTTGAGCTTGGTGTGTCAAAATTCGCCAAAAAACCGAGCATAACTCGGGTGGTGTGTCACTTCAAGAAAAAAACCATAATTTTGCGATATTTATAGTTTAAATAACAAAAATGTATAATTGTAATATATAACTGTATTTAATAAACCAAAAACTAATTATTTAACCAAACCAAAAACCGCTTATTTATCACAAAGTGCCCAGAATTGTTGAGCTTTTTGGGGGGAGCTGCTAACCAAAGTTTTGGAGGTTTTTTTGGGGGGTGCAAAAGTTGCTTTTGGGGGGTGCCCCAAAGCTGCTGCGCTTTTTGGGGGGTGAAAGAGAAGAGAAATAAATGACGAATAATACATTTGCTGGAACTAACACACAGCACCGACATAGTTTGCCAAAGTGCCAAAAAACCCAGCACAGCACGGGTTAAAAAACGAACGCTGTTACACCCAATCATAGTCTGCCAAAGCGCCAGGAAAAAACAGCACAGAAAGGGTTAAAAAACCAATCTCTGGCTACCAGCAACAGCTGAGAAAAGCTGTAGGAGACAAGCTGGAGGAGTGGGAGAACAAATTGGGGGGGGGGGACGACAACAACAACAGCGCAAATGGGCCGATGGGGTGTGTGCCAGCAGTGAGGGCTCTGCGTGTCACGTCTGACACGCGTGTCCTAAATTCGCCATCACTGGCCTAGACTGTGTGGAAAATGAACAAAATATTTTAGCTGCAGTTCATTCATTTTCAGCACTGTATTCTACTTATAAAAAAGTGCACCTAGACATTCCGCTGTTGCACCCACAACCTCGGTTTAAGGTGCCATTTAGCTCCTAGCTTTCATGTCTCAGTTTCTGCCCCACACAGAGCACATTGTAGTAGTCAGGCCTGGCTATCACTAGTGTGTGGATCACTGAAGCTGAAGCTGATAAAAACCAACCCAGCTACTGCTGTTGCCTGTTAGCCTTGAGCTCAACAGCACTGCTAAAATGCAAATTTGATCCTTGGGGGAATATACTCATCACAACCCTTCATCTGGGTTTTCCCCACCCACAGCACTTCCATCTTATCTGGATTAATCTCAGCTTCCAACCCAAACTTGCCTCAAGGCGCCAATCCAGAAGTTCAACTGCCTCTTTAGGATGAGGAGATGAAAAACAGATGCAAAGTTGAGTGTCATCTGCATACTGATGACATTTCAACCCAAACCTCCAGATGACTTCCTCATTAAGATTAACAAAGTACGAAGATTTGAAGTTCAATATCTATCAAATAATAGCCAATCCACGTAATAACCAATGCATCTATCTGACAGTTACTTAAACTCTAAAGGACAGCATATGCAAGGATTATACTTATCCTAAAACAACACTCTGAGGTAGTCTAAGCTCAGAAATAGTGATTTGTCCCCAAATCACCCCTGGAGCTTCATAGGCAGGTGAGGATTTAAACACAAGTACTTTTGCCACAACACACATATAGCACATTAAACAACAACATACACTGCACATCTGTGAAACTCCTTGGACACATTTCCTAGTCAACAATTCAGACAACTTGATTTTCCAAAGGAGTTTTCAGTTTACATGGTTTAATTAAAGTCACTAGTCTGTAAATCAATTTAAATATTATATTATTATGTAGTTATGTGCAGGGTACCTTGAAGGTCAGGATAAGGTGGCTGAACTGAAACAGATTTTCTAAATCCAGCCTAATGCTGACATGGTCAACACCTGAAATAGAATGGAAAAAAGCATTAAGTAGTATGAATTGTCTATTTTATCTGATGAGTGTAGGATGTGGCAAACTGTATGAAAGAACGTTAGGTGGAACACGGCTGGATCAGACCAAAAGCCTATCTTGGTCCACAATCTTGTTTTTCACACAACCAACCAGATGCATATGGGAAGCATAGCTGCAAAGTTCTCCCTTTTTTTAAGGGAAATTCCATTATGCTGAATAGGCTTCCTCGCAAGAAAAGGGAAAACTTGGCAGCTATGATGGGAAGTTCAGGAGCAGGAAGTGAGGGCAAAATAACTCTCCACTGTTGTAACCCAGCAGAGGCACCAGCTTATGAGGGTGATGGGGGAGCCTGACGTTGTACAGTGGTACCTCTGGTTACGAACTTAATTCGTTCCGGAGGTCCGTTCTTAACCTGAAACCGTTCTTAACCTGAGGTACCACTTTAGCTAATGGGGCCTGCCGCGTGATTACTGTTCTCATCCTGAGGTCAAGTTCTTAACCCAAGGTACTACTTCCGGGTTAGCAGAGTCTGTAGCCTGAAGTGTTTGTAATCTGAGGTGTGTGTAACCCAAGGTACCACTGTACATGTGACATCAGGACATTGGGAGGAGTGGGGCTGGAGCCAAACATGGCAGCCAAGCCACTATGAGCAGAAGGCTGCTCCGATCCTCCCTCCCCTCCATGGCAGGAGAAGGGAGAAGGAGACTTTGTGTTTTTTTGAAATTGGGGGAAGGGCTGGCTCTGACCCCAAAAACATGGGGGGGGCACGCCATAAAGGGCTTGGCCTCCTGGAGCTGGCGCTCCTGTTACACAGTGACTGGGATTTAGAGATCTACTTCATATTAAGGGCAATTTCCCCAACAGGACAGAACTGGAACAAAGATGGACATTTTCTAGCACACCAGTCACTAATTTTCATAGGCCGTAGCATAAACTTCCTAATCCCTCTCTTTCTATAACAATTAGAAGGAACAGTCAGAGCCATAGCTGCCAAGTTTTCCCTTTTCTTGCGAGGAAGCCTATTCAGCATAAGGGAATTTCCCTTAAAAAAAAGGGAGAACTTGGCAGCTATGGTCAGAGCCACTGCAACATAGTGCCTTGTGTTTTTGATGCTTCTGAGCTGCTCTTTGAAAACAATCTCAAGATCGGTCTCTCCCACCAGGACAACTGAGAGTTCTCAGGATTAACAAACTGCCCTGCTTCAGTCCTGCCACCCGAAAACTGGGGATGGGGATTTGGGAATGATAAAAACAGCTGCTCGATCAAGAACTTACCTAAATATCTGCGCATATGCAAAAAAAAAAAAAATGCAATATTATGCTCTGTTCAGACCACTTGTTTGCACAGCAATGAATCCATAAGGGTCATATAAAAACCGAACCTTAACGTGATTTTTAAAGTTTAGCAGAATGCTTGCGGGTGAATGGCGCGTGCTCTTTCTTCAGAGGAAATGAGTAATTGGCACCTTGGATTCGGGAAGATGGGGGTTATAAACTGCATTCTGCTAGTGAATGTTACACATGTGTGTTTTCTTTACCAATACCTGTGCTTACTCTAGGTCAGGGGTTGGCAATTTTTTTTAGCCGCGGGCTGGTCCACTGTCCCTCAGACCTTATGGCGGGCCAGAGAAGCGGCACCAGGGGGGGGCTGGAAGAAGAGACGAGGGGGGCAAGTAGTCCTCATTCCCCAGTCCCCAGCCCCAGCTGCTGCGCTTACCTTCCCAGGGGCTACCACCACCACCACCACCGCCACTGCTGCTTCTCGTGGGTAGGCAGAGCGAGCTCGTCCGCTCCGCTCTCTGGCCCACAGGAGCACCAGGGCGGCAGCGGCAGTGGCAGCGGAGGGAAGATGAGCAGTGCGAAAGGGCTGGCTCTGGAGAGGGGCTGCTTAAAATGGTGCTCAGCCAGCTCAGCCCAGCCCCCTTCCTCTCTAGGCAGGGCGGGGAGAAGCCAGGAGGAGGGAGGGAGGAGGCACCGCTGTGGTGTGTGTGTGTGAGGGAGAGGGGGGGAAATGAAATGGCGTAGGGGGGAAAATGGCACAGCCCGAAAGGACAGAATCCCCACGCCGATCCACGGACAGTCCGCGGGCCGGATCCTGAAGGCAATTGGGCCTGATCCGGCCCCCAGGCCTTAGCTTGCCGACCCCTGCTCTAGGTCAAGAAAGCTGTTGAGAAAGCTGCTTTTTCCAGAAGGAAAGCAAATCGTTTCAAGTCAGGACAGGGAAGAATCCAGAGTTAGTGTACCTGGGCCTCAGGCAATATGGGTTCACCCTTGCATTCCCAGTAAAGCAATGGTTGCTTGAGTCCTCACTGCCTCTCTTTAGTATGTGTACTAAATGTGTACTATTGTATGGGTGAACAACATGATAGCATCTTCATAGGTATGAATTCCTGCTGAAGATAACTGAAATCTGCCTTAGTTTCCTATGTGTTTCTTGAAGAGAAATGCTGTTGAGCTTTGCTTGACATCAGTTTTCAAGCTATGAGCTGGTTTTATCAAATAATCTCAAAATCTCATTACAAACAGATATAAACTCCCATATATATATATATATATATATATATATATATATATATATGATTTTCAATTTTATACATTTCAATAATTTTACAATCATGGTTAACATTTCGAAACTCGACTTCCTTCCCCCTCTTTCTGCGGTTCCTTAAATTTATTTTTTTTATATTTTCTGCATATTCAAAACTAACTTAACTTAATCATTTATAAATCATTTATTCGTCTACGTTCAGCTTCACTGAGATTCTGGCCGCTCTTCTCATGATGTGGGCGAGCAGTTTAAATGGATTTGCCACTCGCCTAACAACAAACCTACTGCCACCCCCCTCCCCGACAATCTGAGTTTTTTGTGGTGTGGAAATGCACTGGGAAGCCTGGGATAACTATTTAACATCCTGCAATCTATAAAGAAATCAGAATCAATGCTCAATAAACAGCTGATGTAGAATAACCTCCTTGTAAAACTTTGTGCAAACAAATCAGGATGAATGCTCCATAAACAAGTCATCTGGAAATGACCTCTGGCTGTTTCCAGCCAGGTGTTTATGGTGAGTTTATGCTCACGTATGCAAGGTTTCTTTTTAATATCCACTCCTTTTGAGCATAAACATGGGAGCCTCCCTTCAGCTTTAATCAAGATTTACCCTTTCTGTGGAAAAAAGAGAGATGTTTTTCAAAAAACCGGTTTCCAATTAGACCTACTTGTTTGCAATATCTGAATGACCCGTTCACAATATTAACCCCCCCCATTTTGAACCCCACTCTATAATGCAGCTGGAGGTTGCAGTAAATTCAAATTAGGCTAAGAAAAGAACATGAATGAGAAGTCACTCACCATTTTCAGACTGCCACCACTTCTTTCGATCTGGCTCAAAAGTTGTGATAACATTTTCAATTAAGTGACTCTCAGCCTGGAAGACTGGATTATACGGGTATCTGGAATCACAGGTGAAACATTTCTGCTCATCCTAGAAAAATAAGGGTGGGCAAGATGAATGATTATTATGGCTACCAGTAACTTGTGCCCGGTGGACAACTGAAACAGCTGTACGGGATCGGACAGCAAGCAACACCAACTACTGCCATAGATGAGATGCTATTTCGAGAATTGGGAAGCATCTAAGTTATCTCTGAGCATTGGAGATCCTTGGAACAAGGAATGGGGAGATGGACCGTACATAGCGGGCTTCCTAGATTGCAAACAGAGGCAAGAGGTTGCTTTAAGTGTTTGGGGTGGGTGGGGCTAATCGGCCTTCTAGAAAAAAGGGATAAATCTGATCAACACTCCCTCCACCCCCTGCAGTGAGAGAAGGGGGCATTGAAGCTCAGATAAGAGATTAGACCGATGCTTGTTCACTAATTCTCCTTTCTCCAGTACTGATTTCTGTGCACCGGCCTGTACAGAGGGAAGTAGCTTAGCTGGGGATATTTATCTGCTGCCAAACAGTGTAGGAAATACTGAAATTTGTTGCTTGGAGTTCATAGGGAAAGTTCCATTGTATGCAATGGGGCTTAGTACTGAATGAGCTTAAAGCTACAGTCCTATGCACACTTACTTAAGTGTGTATGCTGAAACCAATAGGGCTTAATATTTCTGCATAAGCATGGATGAGATCAGGCTGCAAACAGCAACAGCCTCAGTTACTTGACCTCAGACAGGCACTCTGAGTCCTGATTACAACTTGTTATATGGAAAGGGGCAGGGGAGATGCCTATATTGTAGCTGAGGATGAAAAACCTTCAGTGCTCCTAGTCCAAACAGGAAAACTAAGGATATGTCATAAGATCAACTATTCTTATCTCAAATTTCTCTCTCTCTTTTGGAAAGAGTTAAAAGTTTAAAGTGGTGACAAATGATTGAGTGTCGGACCACGTAGGAAGCCACTTGCCTTGAAGTCAGACAGAGTTTAGAGAAGAAATTCCTTTATGACAAATTAAAAGCATTCAAGGATGATTAATGTGATGCGGCAAAATTTATTTTTTTTTTTTAAATATTTTTATTAATTTTCCAATTAAAACCAATTATATCACATTCAATATTTCAAATTATACACATATATATATCAATCAGACCGAATGTTATGCCAAATCATCTAAAGAATTTTTTATTTGGGTTCCCATGCTTCAAGAAATTGGGAATTCCTCGCAACTGTCCACTGCCGTCTTTTTTCTAAAGTTCAAATCGTCCTTCAAGTTCATAATAATCCAGATCTTCCCCTTACAGTCACATAGATGTTTTCCACTTTCACGATTGTTTCCCAGCTGCTGATATAAATATCAAACAAAGTCTCACAGATGTTCTTTCTCCTGTGTGAGTTAATCAGTCCAGCCTCCCCATAAATCTTCTTAATGGAGCTCCTGTTGCGTTGAAGCAATTCGAAGTAGCGCCATCTTAAAAAGCTCAAATCACTTTCGCTTTTCTCTCATAGCCATGAAGATTTACGATCATTATAGAATTTACAGCTTTTCCAGGCAGGAGACCCAAACATCAAACCATAGACTCTTGGTAAATTAATGGATCTCCTTGCCCTATAGCTGAACTTAGCTTCAGGTCGCTGCTCCAATTTAAAGTGCGTCACAGCTCATAAATCCTCCGAACGCATTCAGAACTCCTTCCGTCCGACTAGGGGGGGGCTTTTCTCATCGGCAACTCCACATCTTTAAAAAAATATGCTCAGTAACAACAGTTATAAGGTTCAACTCACACAGTCTTTTGCTTCTCTTTCACTCCAAACAAGCCAGGACATCGCGTCCGGGAAGGTACGAGGCAACAATATGAAGAAAAAAAATAAAATAAAAACTCACTCCCCTTATCGCTCCGTCCCCATCAATCCTTCTTCCAGATGCAGTACAATCTTTGACTCCTCTCACTCGGCAGCATAAATTTCTCAGCAGTAAACAGCGCTTCTTTCCCTCCTTCTGAAGTATGTCCATAGATTTAAGCCTAATTATCTTCTTTAACCATGGAAATCCCCGCCATGCAGATTAGCGTCCGGGAGTCCTGGCCCTTGTAAGTGCTCAGCCCAAGCTCCCCCCACTCCAAAAACAGTCGGAGTGGGTCTGGGGGCATCGCGGGCCAGCGGCCCCTCTCCGTAACCCCCGGAGAGGGTAGGGGGTTGCCATTTACTCCCCTAGCAACCGCCAAATTCCTTACAAAGGTCAGAGAGATGGAAAACAGGTCCGCCATTCCTGCAGGCGGAAACCGGAACCGGCAAAATTTAAATGTATGGATTATTCAGGGATGAATGAACCGAAAGCCTCTTTAACAAGTTTAGGCTTTGATTGTCGAAATGCCTTCTAGATAATTGTTTTAATCATGCAAGCACCAATATCATATTTACAAGTACGGTTCTGATTTAGTGGTTTTCATGATTACGCTGAAAATTATCCGGTATTAAAGGAAAAAGACTATATAGGATCCTGCGTGGTCCGTGGAGCCTTTATGGCAGGGGAAGCCAACATGGTGGCCTCCAGATGTCATGGACTACAATCCCCATCATTCCTGGCCGCTGGCCATGCTAACTGGGGCTGATGGGAATTGTAGTCCAAAAAACCTGGCGGGCGCCAAATTGCCCTACCCCTGCTGTATGGAGCTTTGGAGCCCAGTGAATATATTTCAAGGTTTGCATATAATCAAAGTACTCAACAGTTTGTGTGTGTCAGGCCTAGGCTGGCTAGATGCAAAAGAGGCAAGCAACCCACACCTGCTTAAATTCCTGCTTCAGCACAGATATTAAACGTGCAGGAGTCTTGTCCTCTTTTGCAACTGGTCGCCCTTATTCAGGGATTAATTTAAATTCAGCCTTAGCTTCAACCAAGGTTGGGGAAGTCACTCCCTTTTAGTTTCAGTTCTTCTGTCTAAACCAGGGATGGGGAACCATTGGCTATTGCTAGACTCCAGCTCCTATCAGAAAAGGTCCATGACTAACAGTCACTGAAAGTCTTACCTGCAACGAATTTATCTAGCCCTTTTTAAAAGCTGTGTAAGCTGTTGGCCATCTCCACATCTAGTATCTCACGCTAGTATCTCCATATACTAGCATGAAATAGTACGACGTTTCCTCTGTTCTGAGCCAACTGCCCATCAATTAAAATGGGTGCACTTGAGACATCACATTTTCTGACAGCAAATGAATTGATCATTAGTAGGTTTGTTCTTTTGGGAAAGATTGAGGGCACTAGGAGAAGGGGACGACAGAGGACAAGATGGTTGGACAGTGTTCTCGAAGCTACCAACATGAGTTTGACCAAACTGCGGGAGGCAGTGGAAGACAGGAGTGCCTGGCGTGCTATGGTCCATGGGGTCACGAAGAGTTGGACACGACTAAACGACTAAACAACAACAACAACAACAGGTTTGCTCTTTAAGGGGGGGGGGAATCACACTTCAAAGAACTAGTGGTGCTCTTCCCCCCGCCTCCTTTTTCAGGTTAATTTAGGTAATATGCGTGCACAGCATATGTTCCCATGGGCTATTGTATTCGGCGTGTACATAAAACTCAGTGCGTTGAAAACAAACATTAACACAGAGCCTCGAGTGCTGTAGGCACAACCCGGCCATGAGACGTATTGCGACTGCCTCTTGCATTTTTAGGTTTTCAGCCCTATTTATAGGACTGAGACACCAAATGAGCATTTGCGTAAGGTGGAGTCCCTCAGCTTGCAGGTGTGCATAGACAGGTATTACCTCGTGCTACCTCCTTCTAAGCAAAAGGTAATGTGACAAGCATCTGCATGCCTGCTTAGCAAAGTTTACCAGGTAGCATTGATTCCTGAGCTCACAAGTCCTCCCCCAAATGTTTTGTTTTCTTTTGCTCTTTTAACCACGCTGAAGGGGGGGGGAATCAATACAAGGTTTTAATCTAGCAGAAGAAATTATAAGTTTCCCACACCCATAATCCAGAAGCTCTAATGCATATGCAAGTTCAGCGCTGTAGATGGAGCTTTTCACTTCGAAGAAAACTCTGCAAGTATTCCAAACCGCTTCAGCAGTTTTTGGTCACAACACTGCGTACTTATGAATGATGCAAAATAAATAGGGATTTCAACAAAGCATCGAAACAAACTGAGCAAGACAAGGCAAGTTGTCAGGCAGGTTAGTGGAAGCAGTGAGCATTTTCCCGACCAAACTCAAGAAGCTCCCTGCTGCATGCTCTTAGAAAGCCGGTTTAAAGAAGGCGTAAACTGGAAGAGGACTCTGGCTGGATGTTACAGACTCTCTAGGGCTATTTCCAGCTTAAACGTTGGAACAATATATAAAATAAACTCACCTCCAGGTAGCCGATAATGCAGTATTTTTGAGGCTCAAACAGTCCGCATGTGGATGAAGCTGTTAGGCTGCCGCCACGACCCACAAGCAGGTCTCCGACAGGCTGGCGACAGAAACCATTTCCACAGGGATTCTGGCTGAGCAGGAAGTCTGTCAGCAGGCCTGTCCACAAAAACAAAGATGAAACATAGTAAATGTTATATGGGCTGCCACTTATATGACAGCAAGGAGCAGAGGCAAGGGCTAGCCAAGCTGGCACACGTCTTTATGATAATTTCCTCTCCGGGCAACCTCTAGCCATCAAGGCGTTTCTTGTGCGCGGTTGTTGAGAATCCACCTTTCAAAGCAAATGGCTTTAGGCTATGGGAAATAAGATCATCAATCTGATAGCTCTTTGGTCTCTGCGTTGGAATCTCAAAGGAATAATAAGAAAGCCTCAAATTCTGCACACCCAGCATATACCTTTAAAGCACTTTCAAAGAGGTGTTGAATTTTTGGGAGATTGGATAGTTACAATGCTATGGTCTCGGGGTTGGGGTACACATTTTATTCTTATTTATCTATTTATTTATTAATTACTTTGTGAAAAGGGAAAGGAAAAGGAAGAACTTTCTGACAGTAAGAGCTGTTCGGCAGTGGAACAGACTCCCACAAGAGGTGGTGAGCTCTCCTCCCTTGGAGGTTTTTAAGCAGAGTTTGAATGGTAATCTGTCATGGATGCTTTAGCTGAGATTCCAGCATTGCAGGCATTTTGACTAGATTACCCTTGTGCGTCCCTTCCAACTTTATGATTCTATGAAATCTCAAGGGGTCTTTTTGTGCGGTGTGTGTGTGTGTGCCAAACACATTTAGTGTGCTTTTTTTTAGCCTTCAGCAGTCTGTGAAGGGCACTAGGAAATGTTTTTTAAATCTCCAAACAAAGCTCAAAAGCTCAGTCTCATATGGAGAGAAATACCGTATTTTTCTGTGTACTAGACGAGGTTTTTTGACCAAAAATCATGTAAAAATGCTGCGGTCGTCTAATACACAGATAGTGGCATGGGGCGAGAAGCGGCACACCTGCCAGCCAGCCAGTTGGCTGGAGCGCAACGATCTAGGGAGTGTTTCCTACCCACAGCTGCGTGGGGGGAGAAGCTCAACAATTTTGGGCCATCTTCCCTCATTTTCTTAAAATTGAGTCCCCCAAAATAGGGGGGTGTCTTATACATGGGGGCGTCTTATAGATGGAAAATGCGGTAATAAGCCACAGTTTAGTACTTTACATGTGCTTTAACAAACAAACAAATGTACATGGAATTAATCTGATATGGTCTTCCCTATAAGGTAGCTAAAATATGCAAGTATGTGGTACCCTCTGCCTTCTGATCTTTCTAAATAACCCCTGCACCCATGCCTGATTTATCATTACGTATGACAGGGATGAGGAACCTGTAGCTCTTCAGATGTTGTTATCCTTCAACTTCAAAACATCCCCAGCTAATGGCCAGTGTGAAGTCTACAATGAAGTCTGGGCTCTGATCTTCAACGAGGAGGAAAATAAATACAGTAAACCTCAACCGTTAAGATTTCCGGAGATGTGAAATGTAATAAATGGCATGACAACAGCTTGATGGCAAGTCTACCATTCCTAAGGCTTCAACCAGTTCTAACTGAACCCGATAAATAGCCACATTTTTCACACAGTGATCAAAGTTGGGAGAGCCCAGAAAAATGGAATCTAGTTGCTTTGGACAAAGACCTTGCCTGAAATGACTTTGAGCATCCCCCCACCCCCACTGAGCTAACTTTCTTTTCAGGGATTCTGCTTGTTGAAACATGTTCTCAGCTGAAACACTGAACAGGTTTGGGGCCTTTACAGACTTCTTCTTCTTAGTGCTTCTCGGCTCAGCTTGTTATGATGGGGCATGTGAGTGTCTTAGAAGTTTGTACAGGCTGCAAGGAAATCTAGAGATGTTTTGCATACAGTTTTAGAAACAACTGCTCCACGCTTATGATGAGGTAAGCACGGAAGCTGCCAATTATTTTGTTTACTTCTCAAGACACACTTCTAAAAGTCAACACTATTTCCCACTGCATGTCTATTTGGGAGTCAAATACATTTTCCTGCTTTTTATCCATCTAAGGCCAGTTTTAATGCCAGGCGGCCTCATCTGGCTCACAATACAGTAGTTGCAAAGTTTTTTTAGTGTGAAGTCACTCTCCTCCACCCATATGCAGGTAGTCACTGCACAAGAATATTATTACTGCAAAGAGGATAGATGCAACAGAACTGAAATGATATAGAGGGCAGCACCTAAACATTAATATTCAATTTGAAAAAGGATTCTGCTACACATATAACAAGAAATGAAACCCAGGGTGTGGAATGGAAAGGGATGAATAAAGCAAGATAGATAGAAGCTGGTTCAGTTCTATGCAGAGCAAGGAGAGAAATTTGATGCAGCTTGCATTTCAAGGCAAACCTACCTAATTTGCACCTTCCAAAACAATACATTAGCTAAAACAGAACTATCTTTTGAAATCTGCACACTTTTGAATTTTGCAATCCAATTCCTCGGCCAATTAATTTGTACAAAAATGCATATACTAGGGTAAAGTGTGTACAAAATGCATCTATTTGTGAAAATAATGTATGATGCATCTTATCAAGGAAAGCTGGTTTGCAAAAAAAATGTGCATATTAGGCAAAGTTTTGTAGGAAAATGTGCATTTTAGGAGACATTTGAACTAAAATGCTGATTAAATCTCTTGATGACTTTTTCTTTCCTTCCTCTCTCTTTTAAATAGCAAACAGATGAGGAAATGTGGAGAACTGAGTTTAAAATCAAAAGAAATGAAGAACTGAGAAAAACTGGACAGATTTGCCCATCCCTAGAATAGGACAAAGAACTTGGTTGATGGAAGGCAATGCCTGACCCTCTTTCCAGACCCAGGGATCACTTGCAAGGAAGCCGAGGGGACATGAATACCAAGAAAGCAGTACGAGGTAAGAGGAGACTGGAAGAAGCAGCCAAAATCTTGGGCTGCAGACCTCAAGGGCTTGACAGAAACGGATCCCACAACCAGTTTGATAGGCGGAGGAGGTCAAATGTTGAGCTTTTTTAAGGGGAGCCACAGTTGTTCAGCTTCTTTGGGGGGAGCCAATGATCTACCAGTGATCTACCGCAGACATCCGGTGATCTACCGGTAGATCACGATTTACCTGTTGAACATGCCTGGAACAGAGGATTGACAAAAAGAAACTACATAGCAAGATCCCAAAGAGAGTAGATATTACCATTTTCGATAAGTGTGTGCCACAGGACCAAAGTATGAAGGTTATCTGGGCTACTGCGTCAGGGAACGGGCAATGACACAGTGTGGGATAGGCAGGCAAGAGCACATGTCTGAGCACAGCATAGCCAGGTCCAAGAGTTCTCCTGACCCTGTTCAGTTGCGCCACAAAGCCCTGCTCTCTGTGCCCGTTGTAGCAGCCATCAGTAAGTTACAGCATGGCGGGGGAGGGGGTGTCACCTGACCTCCCAATGTCTGAGTGGCTGCTGCTTACCAGGAAGGAGAGGGGCAGGGGCAAAGTGGCAGGGAGGTGACTTCCTGGTAAACAGCAGTGGCTCAAGCGTTGGGAGGTGAGATGCGTGCCCCTCCCACCCTTGGTTAGTGGCATCCATGCTGCGGGCTGGTCACCCATGTTCCGAAGGAGTTGCAAATGGAGAGATAAGTGGGGAAATGACGGAGCGTATTTAAAGTCCTTGAACTTACAGAGTTTGAAAAGGACGGTCAGCGGAAGCCATTTCTTGGTGGGCATCTTTCAGATCTAGACCGTTGTCCTTGTGACGTCCCCCTTTGCCTGAACGTCGGTGGTGGTGGGACCTGCAATGGAAAATGTTAGTATGTTTAAGGCTTCCCAACATTATCATCATGTGTTCAAAATCAGCGCTACTTTTCTAGAAAAAGCGGTTCCGGAACTCACCATGAACGCCTCCCTCGTTCTCTTAAAATGGCAATGGCGCCCACCTGAGAAGTGCCGGAACCGAGTTCTGTTCCATCCCAGTGCTCTGTCTATTTTAATTCCCCCCCCACCTCTTTTTGCTGCTATTACCAAAATTGGTAGCCTCTAAGACAGGCATCCCCAAACTTCGGCCCTCCAGATGTTTTGGACTACAACTCCCATCTTCCCCGACCACTGGTCCTGTTAACTAAGGATCATGGGAGTTGTAGGTCAAAGTATCTGGAGGGCCGCAGTTTGTGGGGTGCCTGCTCTAGGAGGACCAGAAAAAATTGCTTGGGTCCTCAAACTGGGAGTTAGCAGCTGTTTAAATGACAGTACCGGTAATTATTATTTCTGTTTTAAATGATAGCAAATGTATAAATGTGTGTACAGTAAACATACAGATTAATTTTATGCAGATTTATGTTTATGCCTGAAATCTTCTAAGTACCTAGCTAAACTGCTGCTCGACAGTCAGCCCCACTGAGTTCAATGGAGCTTACTCCCAGGAAAGTGTAAGATATAGGAGCTGGGTTAGTACGTTGATTTTGTGCCTGCAAATTCTTTTGTCATCTGCTTTGAGGTTTTCTAAAATCAAGCGGTGTATAAATTTTAGGACATAAATAGAAATAGGTAATAATAGCTCATCTAAAAGATGTAAATATGAATTGGACATCATGTTTAGTTTGGCTCACATTTATTCAGCTCCACACTGTCACTGCTTTTTCTCCCATAGAGGTTTATATTGCATGGATATAGATGGATTTCTGCACTGTTGGAAAGGGAGCTCTTTTGCACACACAAACAATGAGCCATGTGGCCCAGAAGTTATCCCTGGAAGTCTCACGGAGCTTGTACATTGTAATTACTCAAATGTCTGCCCCACCCTTCCTAAGCAAGCCTGCGGCTGCCATCCAAGACAATTAAAAGCATTACAAAACTTTAAAACACTTAAAAACACATTTTAACACAGCAATATTATCCAAGGGCAGCGGTTCTAAGCTAGCAGGGAACCCATGGAAACTGGGTGAACAGAAATGTATTCAGGTGCCTGAGATGGGGACAAACACAGCTCACCAGGGAGGAAGTCCCATCATTGGGGTCTCACCACGGAGAAGGCCCTGCTGTGGGTCACAGCTCCCTAGGCAACATCCATTAGGCACATTACTAGTGGATGCCGTGGCCATTGGTGGCATGTCACATGACATTTCACACAATGACACCAAATCACTTGTCTCGCCACTTACAAATATAACCGTGAACCCAAGGAAGAGGCTAGTTCTTTCAACATGCAGCTCTCTTCAATTTAATAGTAAAATAGCCTTATTATTTAATCTTACTAGAAAATCATCCCATTCTAGGCATGAAAGTGTTCAAGGATCTGGTCCCAACTAAAGAGGCTTGGCAACTTAAGTTGGCAGAATATGCACAACTTGCAGATTTAACATATAGACGAGAGCAAGAAGAACATATGTTTAAAGAAGACTGGAAAACATTTATTGAGTACAGTATATGGAAAATGACTGTGTACAGCTGAAAACGCTGGCAGCAGCATTAAGATCAATTCAACAGAGTAAAGAATTCTTGACGGATGTAAAAGTGGAAAATTGATTTGAATGGTTATACTAAAATATGCAAGGATGTAGGATATGTAAAACGAACCATGTAAAGAAAAGGAGGGAAGTCATTGGATATTTTAAAGTTTGTAAAATGCTTATTTGAAACTGTAAAGCAGAAAATTTAATAAAAATTATTATAAGAAAAGAAAGTGTTCAAAGATCGCTCAGAAGCAGAATGGGTGTCAATAAATTTCAAGCGAGGGAAACAAATCCACACACAAAATATTCATTATTGTATATTGAAACAAATGGAGGAATTGTTCTGATGGGGAACCATGCAAATGCTTGAGGGTCTCAAGCCGAGAACTGATAGATGAATCAGGATGGCAATACTAAAGGAAAAGCAGTGCTATTAATTACAGTGATACAATGCTTCCGGATCACACAAATAGAAAAATGCAAAATGACCACTGTCAAAGTCGCATGTGATGGATAGCAGAAGAAGAGGAGTTTGGATTTGATATCCCGCTTTATCACTACCCTAAGGAGTCTCAAAGCGGCTAACATTCTCCTTTCCCCTCCTCGCCCACAACAAACACTCTGTGAGGTGAGTGGGGCTGAGAGACTTCAGAGAAGTGTGACTAGCCCAAGGTCACCCAGCAGCTGCATGTGGAGGAGCGGAGACTCGAACCCGGTTCCCCAGATTATGAGTCTACCGCTCTTAACCACTACACCACACAGGCATTTCTAAGTGAACTCCAGCTTCTTCTGCAAGTTATGTACGGTAGCTCTTGGGAACTCCTGGCACATTAATAAACAGGTTAACTTTGTTCAAAAGGAAGCAAAAGATTCTTCCAGGAAACGTACTTTTCAGTGGAAAGAAATAAGGACCACCACAAGAAAATATTTATTTATTTATTTATTTTGCATCCTTGCTCAAATAAGTGCACAGGATGGGTGCTAAGAATATAATACTTTCTTCCAATGTTTCTTTTATTTTTCTTTGTGGTGGCAAGAAAAGTATTAAAAGAAAACATGAGAACTTTATACACTACTAGACTTTTCACTATCACAAAACCACTGAGCACTAATGGTAAAATTGCATTCGACAAAATAATGAGATCTCTACAACACTTATCTTCAGCTGGTGGGTCAGAACCCACAAGTGGATCTTGGCCTGATGCAAAGTGGATCACGACAGAAACACTACTCACCATGCAAAGATATGGTAAAAGTTTAAGAAACGGGTCCCCAAATGCATGTTTGGGTTAAAAGTGGGTTTGGGGTCTGAAAAGGTTGAAGACACCTGCTCTACAAGATTTAAGTTTTGAATCATTTTGGTTGAAGAGTCCTCATAGCACCATTTCTAAAGGAAGTTTACAGCTGTTGTGGCTAGTAATATTGAAACATAGCAAAGGTTCCCCTCATAAGCTGGAAATCCAAAGTAAGTAAGACCTGACACTTTGTGCAGGACCACAACTGAACAACGTGGCAACGTTAGAAAGCTTGGTATGTCAGCTGTAACAAGAAGTTTCTGCTATCTCGCTATCTTAAGCTGACATTTGACATTAAGATTCTTGTACGTCTAACAATACTTAGAATACAGCACAAGCTGGTGGCCGTCAAAGAGTTCTCTCTCCTTATAGGAGAAGCTAGCTTAGCTGGCGTAATGCAGATATCAGCAGACATCCCATATTCCAACAACTCGGGAAGAACATTGAAGCTTATAAAATGTCTTACCTGGTCTTTGAATTATAAGCGATTGCAGAAACAGGTACAGCAAAATGAAGGCAGGGAAGGAAAGTCTTAAGTCTCAGATAGAGCTAAAAGAAAGAAAAGTGTTTTCCCCTCAGGCACCTGGGTGTAGATGAAAATGAGAGCTAGCCTAAAACCTGCCAAAGAGGTGATTTGTTAAGCTATCCTGCCTGGATTTTTTTTTTGGCAAAAGCAGATGCATGTATTGGAGACGGCATCAGATTCATCTGTAGGTAAAGTGGGGGGGGGGTGTCATTACTTTCACTTAGTTACAGAAGTAATTAGGGGGAAACACTACTGAAGCATGTGAATTAAGGTTTTCAGAACAGCACTAATAAATTTATAGCATATCATTCGCTAACAGCCTCGAACCCGGCATTGCTCATGAAACACCCCAAAAATATGTTTTGAAATCAGTGGTTAAAATCAGAGCACCCTGAAAGGTTCAGACCGTCATTGTGACTCAAAACGGCATCTATTTGACACAGATTAAAATCTGCTCCTTGATCTCAGGAATCATGATGCAAACTTTGGTTACCATCTCTTTAAGAGGTGTCCAAATGCTTAGCGAACAAACAAAAAGCTTTCCAAAACCTATAGTAGATATGCATCTGTTGTTGTTTAGTCGTTTAGTCGTGTCCGACTCCTCGTGACCCCATGGACCATAGCACGCCAGGCACTCCTGTCCCGCACTGCCTCCCGCAGCTTGGTCAAACTCATGCTCGTAGCTTCGAGAACACTGTCCAACCATCTTGTCCTCTGTCGTCCCCTTCTCCTAGTGCCCTCAATCTTTCCCAACATCAGGGTCTTTTCCAAAGATTCTTCTCTTCTCATGAGGTGGCCAAAGTATTGGAGCCTCAGCTTCACAATCTGTCCTTCCAGGGAGCACTCAGGGCTGATTTCCTTAAGAATGGATAGGTTTGATTTTCTTGCAGTCCATAGGACTCTCAAGAGTCTCCTCCAGCACCATAATTCAAAAGCATCAATTCTTCGGCGATCAGAGACTTTCATCTAGAGACTATATTAGACTAGCAGAAAGTGCCTGGTGCTACCTGGGAATTCCAAGAAACCCCAAAATCTGTGATTTTTAAATGGGTAGTGTAATTTGTGAGTGGAGGGGCTGTGCGTGCACGCACACACACACACACACACTGATGCTCAGTGCATCTGCTGGCAACCAAGCGTAGGTGGAACACCCCCCCCACCTTCTGCAGCCTTGTTTGTAACTGTCACACCGAAGTCAAATTTCAGTATGCCATCTTGATTCAAAATGGCGCCCAATGTCCAAACATAGACGAAGACCACCACCTCCACTTCTGGAACCTTTGTGCCAAGCTGAGTGACAAATAAGTCAAGAGGCATCCAGATTGGCACAATTGTGACCTGTCACACCAAATAGGCAACAGAACTGTAGCCCCAACAACATCTTAGGGATGGTGCCATCTTGGCAGTCCTGTGTCAAATTCTCCATCTCTATAGTGTGTCATCAAACTTACTCTGTGTCTTTGCATTCTTACATACTCTGTGTTTCCTCACCTCTGCTACACACAGAGAAAAGTCTCCATAGTTATGTAAATTGCATGTACAGTGATACCTCGGGTTAAGAACTTAACCTGAAACTGTTCTTAACCTGAGGTACCACTTTAGCTAATGGGGCCTCCTGCGGCCGCCGCACGATTTTTCTTCTCATCCTGAAGCAAATTTTGTAACCCGAGGTACTATTTCTGGGTTAGTGGAATCTGTAACCTGAAGCGTCTGTAAACTGAGGTACCACTGTATAGAGAAGTGAAATCCATGCGCCATAGGCCCCATAGATATAGCAGATTCTGTGGAAAACAACAAATTGCATTTTAAGTAATTTTGTTCTACAACAAAACCAACGTCATTCAATCAGCATTACATTTTGCAGGGTTTCAATAAATAATGCTAAGAAATGGCAATACTTTTTTTAAAAAAAAGGTAGTATTGTTTCAGGTCTCTTGATTACTACAGCTCCTTCTAACTGAGAGCAAGTGAAATGTTTTATACTGAGAAAAGGAGCATGAAATCCCCTTTGAAGATTTCCAAAGGGATTTCACACCTGGTATACAGGAGTCAACATGCTTAGAGAACATTTGTACAGGCAAATACGTACACTCAGTATGACCTGCTGGAACAAGCCATGCTCAGCCAATTTGCGCAGGTGGAGATATTTAAGGACAAGACCTTTCAAATTAGAAAAAAAGAAGTTTCTGCAGATGATAAATTTATCTGTAAAATTGTCAGGAAACGGAGGTATACTGTTCCAGGGTCCAGTAGTTTTTGGGTTTTTTTTTACTGTAAAAAAAAATTAACATTGAATAGTCTCCATTTCTTGAACTACTGTTCCCCATCAAAGAGTGTGAGGCTTTGCCAAGTGTCGGCTACCCCTACCAGGAAGAGGCATCTGAAACTAGTAAAAAGTTGAGAACAGGTGCTTTTGCTGGAAATCTCAAAGGCATTTTAAAGGCTACCAAAATGGAGAGAGAGGACATAACTGTGAAACCATTGATTTGAAATTAGTCCACTTAGGCAACCCGTAAAGCTTGCCCCGCTGGCTATTCCCCACCCCAAATGGTTTGTGGATGACACCTTTTTCTACATTCAGCCACAGTAAAACAGTAAATAACCTTATGTGCACCCTGCTTCTCTGAATGTTGAAAATTTCCAGGGGTGCAGAGCTTGCCCAGGTTTGGTTTCCACTGGAAGAAGGTCAATGGAGGATTATTGTATTATTTAAGTTCATTGACACAAATACAAATTGAGCATAGGTAGACACTATCAAGCAGAAAGCCAGTGTCACCGCCCCAAATCAGATTTCCAGAGGACACCAAGCACCCTCAAAACATTGTTAGCTTTGGGCAGGCACCCCCAAACTTGGCCCTCCAGATGTTTTGGGACTACAATTCCCATCATCCCTGACCACTGGTCCTGTTAGCTAGGGATGATGGGAGTTGTAGTCCCAAAACATCTGGAGGGCTGAGTTTGGGGATGCCTGGCTTTGGGCATCTTTAGCTAGTATATTCTGCACCATGTAATTGACACAACAGGAAGGTAAACGGCGTTTCTGTGTGCTGCTCTGGTTCGCCAGAAGCGGCTTTGTCATGCTGGCCACATGACCTGGAAGCTATACGCCGGCTCCCTCGGCCAATAATGCGAGATGAGCGCGCAACCCCAGAGTCGGTCACGACTGGACCTAATGGTCAGGGGTCCCTTTACCTTTACCTTTAGAGCTTCGGTGGTGGTTTTATATGGTCCAGCTACGCATCCTTGCAGTTTCTTAGTTATTCTGTGATATGCTTCCTCAGTGTGCAATATTTGAGAGGTGCTCTTGCACCAAAGTACAACAAACGTGAGACAAACCCCCCCTCCACCAGAACATTATAGACACTAAGGGATGGCTCAGTTGCTGCAGCATGAGACTTTTAATCTCAAAGTTGTGGGTTTGAGCCCTACACTGGGTAAAAGATTCCTGTGTTGCAGGGGGTTGGACTAGATGACCCTCTTGGTCCTTCCTTATTTATTTCTTTATGTGCATTTTCAAAAACAGGAACAGAGAGCATATTTAACCCCCCTCCCCTCCCCCTGTCCCACTTACAACTTCGTACCAAATACAGCGTGTATACATAGACCATATGACTTCCCTTCCATCTTTTTCTTGGTTCCTTTGCTTTTCTACTACTCCGCATAATCCACACCTTTTTTTTAATCATCCAATTTGTAATCTATTAAAAACTCTATCTATTTCAACTCTGCTGGATTTACTCTAGACCTGCCAAGCTATCTATTTGTTTATACAGGTTCTCAAAATATTCCATAAACATTTTCCATTCCACCTTTTATTCCTTATATTCATTTTCTCTTATCCTGTTCGTCAGACCAGCCAGTTCAGCATATTCGAACATTTTACACTGCCATTCCTCCTTAGGGGTACTATCCTTGTTCTCCACCTTTGTACCAATAAGGTTCTAGCTGCGGCCGTGGCAAAATGGCAAAGTGGTCCCTTCCAATTTGATTATTCTAAATGGCTAAGAGTTTGAATTGGGCCTTTCCAGCTAATGACTTCATCTTCCATGATTTGTGACATGAAAAGTTATAGGATTTCAGCAGGAAGCCCAACAACTTTGCAAGGACTACAGTATTTAAAAACGAAGTCATTCTGGCCCCATTAACTCTGCTCAATCCCCTCCTAATCTTACATCAATACCAAGAGTTTGGTGATTAAACTTTAACTTTAGTCCCACTTAGGTCATGGATATGAAATTGGATTAAATGCCAAATCCTGGAGCTCAACTGATTTGTCAACGAGGCTATTGTTATAAGAATTCTAAGGTCTCCAATATAGAATAAATGTTCATAAATACAGAAGGCAAACAAATACTGTACATAAGTATATAAAGCACGTGCCTGAAATACTACAGGGGAACAATCCTGAAGCCATTTTCACTTTCCCAAATTGACCTCAAATTTTTCTCTGCAAGGAGGAAGGAAATGGGAAAAGCTTTCCAGTTATCTTTGGACTGTAGGGGCTTACACCTCCCTGCGAATACAGTCAGGCAGCATCTGTTAAGCTGAGCAAACTATCAATATGCATAAGAGATTCAGGAACTAAAGTATTTGCCATCTCAAAGGATTGGCCAGGCTACCCAGAAAATGCAACCAAGTAAGGCATTATCAGGTATCCTGGCAGACAGGAGAGAAGCAACACACTCACATTTCTGCTGGTCCCTGGTTGCATTACCTGGGCAGCCTAGCCATTCTTTTCTGATGGTTAATACTTTAGTTCCTGAATCCAGGTCCCAGGCTCACCCTATTCATACACAAAGACACACTTAAGACAGGATTTGTAAGTGAAAAGACAATGGGAAGGCTTTCCCCATTTCCCTTCCTTACTGTAGAATATTTGAGGTCATTGGGAGAGTCAAAATGGCTTCAGGATTGCTCTTCTGTACTATTTCCGACACATGGTTTATACATATTTAGATATGTGTGCATTTATGAATATTTATTCTATCTTTAAAATTCTTATAGCAGTGGTGAGTCGACTTTGAACATATGCTGCTCTGTTGTCTGGGAAATTCTAATCCAGCCTGTCTCATTTCATCTGCGATTTCAAAGCATTTCAAAGCTCATTACCTGTGATTACATGAGCTTTAAAAATTGCAATTTTTGGAATTTTGCAGGCTCTAGGCCAGCCATCCCCAAACTGCGGCCCTCCAGATGTTTTGGCCTACAACTCCCATGATCCCTAGCTAAGAGGACCAGTGGTCGGGGAAGATGGGAACTGTAGTCCAAAACATCTGGAGGGCCAAAGGCCTGCTCTAGGCTCATGTCCTCTCCACGCAGCTGCTAATGTTACAGCCTTATCTTCAGATGGAATAAGTGAAGACATGTCTCTTCCTCTTCCTGAATGACGAACTGCCAATATAATGTTTGTTTGTGTGTGTGTGTATACACATACACACACACACACACACACAAATAGATATAATATGTATATAAATATATACTGTATATATACTGTACCTCGCCTTTCCTCTGGCCTGTCTCAAGGTGGCTGATGGATAAAAATAAAAGATAAAAATACGAACTGCTAAATGCATATGGGGAAATCCCTGCCCTGAGGGGAATTGTATTACTGGAAGGATCATCTTCGTCCAACTTTTCCCCTTAGCCATCCTTGGGCTCGAACCCGCAACCTACTGATGAACTACCGAAACGCGCTGATCTATTGCGCCACAGGGAACATTTCTCTCGCGGCGCATCGGGCTGCGCACACAGGCCGCCAGCGACCCCTGCTGGCTCCAGGAGGAAAGACTCTTGCGCAGCGGAGGGCCGCACGTTTCGAAAAACGAGCCGGAGGACGGCGCGGCGTCCTACCATAGAGCCTCGTGTAGTAGAGAATAGAGATGCGCCCACTTCCGCTCCGGCTTCTTTCCCCCTCCGGGCGCGCCGCTTCCGGTGAGCGCGGGAGGGGCGACCGGCGGTGCCCTGAGCCGCTTCCGAATCGGTCCGGGTGGCTGGCATCGCCTCGGCTCCGCTTCTCGCTCGTCGACCGCCGCCTTCGCCGGAGCTGCCGGGCGCTTCACCTGCTGCCTCTGCCGCCCCGATCGCAGTCGAAGACGGGCAGGAGCTGCCGGTGCCGCCGGGCTCGCTCAGGACCGGGTGGAGATGCTGCGGGGAAGCTGAGCGCGGAAGGCGGAGAGGGAACGGGCGCCTGACCCGCCGCGATCGCCGATCTCCGGCTGCGTTTTCGCCCACCTGAATGCCCCTCCCTCTCCCCGCTCCCGCCGAGGCGCGCAGACACCCCACCCCCCAAAGCAAGGGAATCGAGGTACATATATCCCCCCCTTCCCCATGTTTATGGCTTCCCCGACTGTTAAATCTTTTGCCACGTGACGCTTTCACACGTGACGCCGGACGCGCCTCTTTCCGCACGTGTGAATGCCGCTCCTGCGGATCAGAACGGAAAGGGTTTTCGGGATCGCGTCGCCGCCGAAGCGGGTTTCGAATCTAGAACGTGGGGACGCGCACGCAGGCAGCGTGAGTAGGGTCTGACGTGTTAGAGACCGGGAGCAACTCCTTCCTTGCCTGTGCTGTGTGCGAACGGTGTCCTGTGATGGATGGGGTGCGAAAGAGACTCGGGTGCGAAGCGTGTCGCGTATTAACCATGGTTGTTTTCAGTTAGTCAGCGCTGGACTTGTTCCATTACTAGTCCGGCATTTTGAGAAAGTGGATCTCGCGTGTAGAACTTGTCTAGGAAATGGGAAGGTGGCTTTGCAGCATCTCCACTGGCATATGCTCTTGTGCATGGGCATAGGTGGGGGGGGGAGGGGAGGCAGCTATCGTAAATTAATACAAATCAAGACGTATCTGAGGTTGTCTCCCTCTATCAAAAATACTGGCTACACCCATGTACTTGTGCATAGGCTCATCCAGCAGACCTGTTGAGCTGCATTTCTCTTAACGCGCAACATTGAAAAAGAGACTTGCGCTAGCAAAAGGACTCTTGTGCAAGTGGATGCACAGTGTCGCATATGACTCCAGCCCTGTTCTAAATCTCAGTCTGTGAAAATTCCTTATAAACTGGTTTCTAAGGTCAGACGTAAATCCTAAAATGTAAGTGGCTTCTATCTTGCATTAATACTATTCCTCTCTCTGTGTGTAGGGACAGTGTAAGGGAGGCAAAAAGTGCTCTGTGTGAAAATTCCTTTTAATTCTTCTCCCCCATAATAACAACTGATTTAATTCAAATTTGAAATTGAAGGTCATCATTTATGAAAATTCCTTGAGGGCATTTGTCCTTTCCCTGTTGCTTTAATAACCGTTAGGATTTCCAAGAGTATATAGATGTGGCCAATGAACTGTTCGCATATACTTCAATCTTGCCTGGAATGTTTGCAGTTTTTATGAGTTTGAGAGTTTTTATAAACTTCTCTCCTGTTCCTTGCCTCTCCCTCCTCTTAAAAGTGTTTATTTTCCTGATATGCAACTTTGCTATTCCTAGTGGCTTCCCCTTTGATTCATTCTTTCATCATTCCGTTATCTTCTCTGCCCGAATCAGTACCCAATACCGTATAAAAGGTTGTTTGTAGGGGGATGTTACTATATTTTAAATCACAGTATTCGTTTTTGCTATTGAAGCAACATGTGCAGGCTACACTTCTTGCAAGAAATGGGTTTGCAACCTGGTCTTTAGAACAAATATGTAATGTGTTTGTGTTTGTATATAGAATGTAAATATATTTCAATCTCCATCCACTGGATTTGCAGTGTAATCCCATGTACACATTACTTTGGGAGCAACTTGCATTGAGTTTGGGTGCAAATGCTTTGTCAAACAGACTTCAGATTTGTCCGATAATGAAATATGTTGCCTTGGTTACTTGACAGATGGAAAGAATACTTTGTTTGCTTGCTAAAGGAGTAGTGAGTTGGTCTCTTGTTAAATACAGTACAGTATTGGAGTCTTAGGTAGAGTACTGAGCAATAGATGAGAGAGAGAGAGAAATGAAAAAAAGAATTCCTGGGTGCCTGTGACAGGCACATTTCCTCCTATCTGGCTTGATCTGATAGGTGGCTAAGGATAATTTGGCAGCTTCTGATAGGCTGCAGTGGCAGAGGAGGGAGACAGGTAAGATGGTTGCGGAACAGGATTCCTGTTTGACGTTGAAAAGTTAATGTCCAGAACTGTTTATTTTAACAAGCTCACATTGTAATTATGGTTGGGCACTTGAACACAGTAGTATAGCATGCGCCCAATCCATTAAAATGTTGCCTTTTTGAATTCACTACACGAAAATGGCTTCTTTCCCAAATGCTTTCCAGGGATAGGAAGAGAGTTCCTGTGCTTGGTGGGAATTTACAGCCTAATTCTGCTGTAGGGCCAGCGGTAGCAAGCGTTGGCTCCTGTCCTGAACTTGGCTGGAGGACGCTAGCATCTAAGTCTTGCTGGAGTTCAAATCCCATCATCCCTGACCCCGACCGTTGGGCAGGCTGTCTGGGGCTGATGGGAATTGGAGTCCCAGTAGTGCCTGTTTCCTGCCCCTGTGCTAGGGTGACAGAGCCATTGCCACCACCTATGCCCTTGCCCCAGCCCTCAACTGCATAGATCTGTTCTCCAGCTTTGTGCTACCCGTGGCTGCTGCTGTAGTGGAACTAAGGGTGAGTTATGGAGTCAGTTGTCCCCGTGCACCAGGGCAGTGGAAACTAGCACATGATTTAATGCTTTGCAGCAAATGTGCAAGAGGGCATGAATTACACAGGGCCGTCTTAAGTATATTTGGCGCCGTGGTGCGACAGATCCCTCCAGCGCCCCCGCCCCGTTTCCCAGCGCGGCGGGCGGGCGCAGCTCTGCGGCGGGTGGGCGGGCGCAGCTATGTGGCGGGCGGGCGCCCTGCCCCACCCAGCCTGGCCGTAGGGCCGGCCCTGGAATTACACTCCTTTGAGAATTCTCTGATCTGTGATCCCAGTTTGCTTCGAAAGAACAGGAAGGAAAAAGGCTACTGAATAAACCTCTTTGGCCTGCTAAGTTTAGCCACGATTGTGTCCCAATGGAGCATGTGAGTCACAGCCAATTTAAATCCTATTGCTTTTAATGAAAGCTATGACTAACTTGAATCGGATCAGAGCCTTTCTCTAATAACAGTTCTACCGGCTTCTTACATTTATGTTTCTGTTAAGCTTGGCAAAGCGGTGTCATGTGGTCAAAGAGTCCAGCTAGGCAATACTTACTTAGAATGCTGCTTCATTTCTGCCCCCTTTTAAAGCCACTCATTCCCTGCAGTATCTAGGATTCAGCTTTAAGAGGGGTAATGCCTCTGGCAGGGGACCCTCAGCTCTCACCTGTGGCTCCTAGAATCTGTCCGCATGCAACACAGTGGTCACACCCCGGGAACGGCTAAACCAAGTGGGGGTACCTGGTGGGTCTCAAACCCTCGGTGCGTTAGGGACTTCCCCTTGCATGAGAAGACAGGCTCTGGAGACTTGCACTAATGCCCATTAGATAAATACCAGGGATTTGGTAACATTGAAGAATTTTGCAGTGTATTTGGTGCCAGGATGGATTCTGTTCCATCCTGCACTAAAAATAATGCTTGGGAAGGTGGGAGCTTTGTAATTCATGATTATAGGTGCACTGCGGATTGGTCAGTGATTTCCCCCCCCCCCCTTGCCCCTCCATACCTAACAACCACATGGGATTCCATTCCGTCTATATAAAAGCATTTCATTGCAGATAGACTTCTAGTGTAAACAGAACCCTGCCAAAATAGTGGGTTTTAAAATATGAAATATCTCAGCTTTTCTGCATCTTAGTTAGCCTCTTCTTCCTTTTCTCTCACTTGCATTGTCCATTTATTAAATATTTTAGCACCCATCTTTGTGCTTTTGACCTGCTTCATTTCCCTCCCCCCCAAAAAAATGGTTTTCACTTCGCATTATTTAGCCTTCTCTGACTCCAACCAATTTCAACATTACCAAGTGCCCAAATAAGTTGCAGCACCTTTCCGGTTCCAGTGGCTATGCTGTCAAAGAGAATTAAGTTTCCAAAATGCAATGGGGTGATGGAAACAGTATCTTCCTGAGAGTTCATTTCATGACCTTAGTCTCTTCCTTTCAGCATCTCTACTCATTATCCTGTTGCACGACCTCTGCAATACAAATAACGACTGCCAGGGGAACTGAAGGCCAAGGTAAGATTGTTCATTTGCTAGAATGAATTTCTTTCTTTCTAAAACTGTGCTTTCACAAGTGGAATTGTGTTTGCGTTTTAATGTGTTTGAATTTCCAGGGAAACGTCCAGCGAAATGATTTTAAGCCCAGCTTGGTAACTGCAAATGGGGAAAGCAAATAGTAGTGGAATTTACATAATTCATGGCACACTTTGTATTTTAAAAGCTTTTTCGGTTGTGAAGTCTAAAACAGCATAATGTGGGAGACTTCGTAGCTGTTTCATAAGTGCCTGAATGCAAGTTATGGTAAAAAAAAACCAACCCTTTTAAATATTTTTGCCAGGATATAATCTTCTGGCCAGAGCTATGTGTTAACTCCACCCCCTTACCTGATGTCCTCAGGTTGAATTCTGACTCCCACCAGGAATAGCGAACATGTTCAATGGTCAGAGTTGGTGGAGGGGAATTGCCAGAAGCAGTTAGAAACTCAGATATATGAGTTAGTTGCTGAATGGCTCCTTAAACCAGGGTTAGAGGGTAAAGGGGCCCCTGACCATCAGGTCCAGTCGTGTCCGACTCTGGGGTTGCGGCGCTCATCTCGCTCTAAAGGCCGAGGGAGCCGGCGTTTGTCCACAGACAGCTTCCGGGTCATGTGGCCAGCATGACAAAGCTGCTTCTGGCAAACCAGAGCAGCGCACGGAAACGCCATTTACCTTCCTGCCGGAGTGGTGCCTATTTATCTACTTGCACTTTGATGTGCTTTCGAACTGCTAGGTGGGCAGGAGCTGGGACCGAGCAACAGGAGCTCACCCCGTTGCAGGGATTCGAACCGCCAACCTTCTGATCAGCAAGCCCTAGACTCTGTGGTTTAACCCACAGCGCCATCAGGGTTACAGTTGCCAAAATGGAATGCCTACTTGCCATTTTGGGGTCAGATGGCTTGAACGTTGTATTTCTCAATGCAACTTTATGGTTTCTGGAAATCATTCTGTGCAGATAAAATATAACGGGTAGAATTCTACAGGAATCCCCAGGAATGGTGGTGGAGACGTCAGGCGCCCGGGCAGCTTTACATGGTCGCAAGTGGCTGATCGCCAGGTACAAAATGTGCCTGGCGAATTTCGAATGGGGGCCAAAAGCACCTGAATTTGAGGAAGGCTGATCTTGGTTAACAAGTGTTCCTAAATCCATCTTTGCTTGGTAACATGAACGCTTGAGCAGGTGGGGAAAAGCAGTGCTTAACCTTTCTGCTGTGGTTGCTGTTCATCCGCAGCCAACCCTCTCTGGGTTGTTTCCCCCCAGACAGGCTCCACAATTGGGAAGAAGTCCCTAGCTGTAGGGACAAATTCATAGTACGTGCACTAGGTTCAATATTATTCTGCCATATTCATTAGATGTCAAGGTTGGAATAACTGAAAAAGGTCAGCATAACTGGCAGGTGAAAAGAAAACTGGGACTTCCGTGAATGATTCCAGAAATGTGGCTGTCAGAGCAAATAAGCTCCAGGTATCTGTTTACACTCGAAGAGGAAACTTTTTTTAGTTGACGTTGACACACAAATTCAGCTTTTCCTGATTTGCACTCACAGTTGTACTTTGTAGTCATGGTGTCACCTGTAAGCAGGAAGAATATCACAATAGCTTTGTTGAGTCTCTCAAGGGCAACAGAGTGGTGGGAATAGTTAAATAGCAGCATCTGTTTCCAGGATCTTAAGTCGTGTTTTATTGAGCTAGGTTACGTGATGCTTTTTTTGCTGACCCATAAAATGTTAAGTCTCCATAGCCATTTTTATTACTAAAAGGGCCATGGACTCTCAAGTGAAACAGAGATTAGTGACATTGGCAGGAGATTTTAAAAAGCGTGAGGTTGGCGTATGCCTCGAAAACAGACTTAATCTTGATTTAATTTCACGCTGCAAATGTTGATACGTAGTTGCTTTAGCCAGCCAAGAAAATAACAGTTAATGCTGATGCCTGATATCCTAGGGTAGGGTGCCTTTTCACTTCAGTAATTTTATAGAACTGGGGTTATTAAAATCCTGGAGAGTTTTCTGCTCATCTTGCCACCTCATTTCAGTTGTGGTAGGGAATGTCGAGAAGCTCAAAAGGGGCATTTTTTTAAAAATTACAATTTTATTACCATTGGGCTTTTCTCTCTTAAATACAGAGTGAATATATGAAGGAAGGCGTTGAGGAATCTGCTGAAGATGAGGCGACTGAATCGGAAGAAGACTTTGAATTTAATGAAGGAGTTGGATGCCTTTCCTAAAGTCCCTGAAAGCTACATCGAGACCACGGCAACTGGAGGAACAGGTAAGCCCTGCTGGCAGATTAATTTCAGTTTTTAAGAATTGCGTTCAACCAAAGTTGGGCCACTGTTGAATCGTTTGCTCCACCAAGCTGCATTAGCAAAATAAAAAAGATTACAAATATTGAAAAGAGCAAGCTGTTGCACAGTGATTTTATAACTTCACGTTAAATAAACATGCCAGTGCTGTTTTAATATGGTTTGAGAAAGTTCATGGACGCCCCGTGGCCCAAATGGGTTCTGCTCAGAACTGCACCCCAATTTCTCCCTCTTCTTCTACCCCATGTTGACTAGAGTCAGAAGTTCTCATGACTCTCATTCTCTGGAGGACCCCTGATTTGGGTAAATGACCCTACAGATTTGGGTCAACACTCTTGGATGAAAAGGCTTATATGTAATGGTATTTTAAATGTGGTGCCTTAACTTCAAAAATTGCTGCTTCCTCCAAATGTTGTTGTTAGTAGCCATGTTCCTGTTGTGCTGATTCAGAATGGCACAGGCCTTGCGGGGCTTGGAGGTCGATTGTCATTGACAAAGAGAATCGGGTCCAGAGGAAACTGACCAGAAGGGTGAAGAATTTAGAAGCCAAGTATGATGAGGGATGGGTATGTTTAGCCCAGAGAAGAGGCGATTAAAGGGAGACATGATCGTGATCTTCAGATATGCAGAAGGTGGAGCGGTCTTGTTCTCCATTGTTCCAGAGGGAAGGTTAAGGACGAGAACAAATGGTTGGAAATTGCAGGGGAGCAGATCTTGGCTGAACATCAGGAGAAACCTCCTGTCTGTAAGGCAGATGTTTGACAGTGGGAGCAGACCACCTTGGGGGATGATTGCCTCTCTGTCGCTAGAGGAATTTCAGCAGTGACGCTGATTATTTAATACTAATTATTTAACCAAACCAAACCAAAAAACCCTTTATTTACCACAAAGTGCCCAGAGTTGTTGAGCTTTGGGGGGGGAGCTGCTGACCAAAGTTTTGGAGGTTTTTTGGGGGGTGCAAAAGTTGCTTTGCTTTGGGGGGGGGAAGAGAACAGAAATAAATGACCTATAATACCTTCACTGCACCGACATAGCCTGCCAAGGCGCCAAAAAACCCAGCACAGAACGGGTTAAAAAACGAGCGCTGTTACACCCAATCATAGTCTGCCAAACGCCAGAAAAAAACAGCACAGAAAGGGTTAAAAAGCCAACAACAGCGCGAATGGGCCGATGGGGCCGATGTGCCAGAAGTGAGGGCTCTGCGTGTCACGTCTGACACGCGTGTCATAGGTTCGCCATCACTGGCTTAATATATTAATGTGTTTAGTAGAAAGTGTGTTCCACATTGCCTTTTTTTCTCCTTGCAAATTCAATGGATATTGTATTTATGCTAGTTCTTTCTTTCTTTCTTTCTTTCTTTCTTTCTTTCTTTCTTTCTTTCTTTCTTTCTTTCTTTCTTTCTTTCTTTCTTTCCAGTTTCTTTAATAGCATTTACAACGATGGCTCTCTTAACCATAATGGAGTTTATGGTCTATCGAGACACCTGGATGAAATATGAATACGAAGTAGATAAAGATTTTACAAGGTAATTTTTCGCTCGTTTGCTTTTCAAACCTGTGCTGCTTGCATGCTGTTTTACGCTTCCTAAAAACACCTTGGCTGCCCTAAGGCGATAGCGTTCAGATTTCCATTTGAATCCAGGATGCCCTGGTAACAGCAACGCCCAGCTGCTTGAGAAGCTGAAAAACAAAATTATTACCTATCTCCTGGGGCAAGAAGAATTGCGGAGAGGAAGCATGGCATTTAGTCAGAGTCCAACAGATGTGACCAGTTACCTGGGGATAATTCATGTAACTCTGGCAGTGAGAGTCATTATGTGGCTGAACTCCATGCCGTCTCAGTAATGTCTGTAGGAAGGAATCACATGACAATTGATTTGGTTACCTCTAATGTGAACGTTCTCCTTGAGCTTGTGGTCAAATCCATCCCCTAAGCCCTTGAGGTTGCTGGTCACATCAGTAGGAATTAATGTGCTTTCCTGCCTTTCAGAAACAGCTGCCATGCTGGTTGGGCAATGTACGGTATATACCAGCACTTAGTATTTAAAATTCTGACACCATTGGATTTGCACGTTCTCGCAGTTATGCATTTGCTGCAAAGACTTAGGTGTAACATGGCCATGGCTAAGAGTTAAAAATGGCCTGCAGGATTGTGCAGTCATTCCCCTCAAAGGGGAAGTCTCCTTGCCCTTTCCCACAAGACTTCACCTTTATTTACCTATTATTATTTTGATTGATTGATTGATTGATTATATATACCACCCTATACCCGGAGGTTTCAGGGCAGTTCACAGGACAAAATCAAAATATAAAACCAATGTATAAAAATATAAAACTCCTTTCCTCATAGGCGAGCTCAGGGCGGCTATCAACCTCCCTTCATTAAATAAATCATGCCCCTGTGGCAGTATATGTCCTGGGGTAAAATCCTTAAAAAAGCTCAACAATTTAGGAGAAAAATTGTCTAAAAAAAGGTCAACAACTGTGGCCGGCCCTTACACTTGTTCACTTTATCAGATCTGGCCCTCTTTGAAAAAAGTTTGGGAGTTTTCCACTTGGTAACCACTGGGGAAAGAGTCCTTTCAGTGGTGGCCATCCTGGTTATAAAATTATCTCCCCCAACACTTTTCATGCCATTTTTAATCAGCTTTTCATTCCTTTTCATTCTGTGCAGGGTTTTTAATCTGCTTTACGTCTATTTACCATTTGGATTTTTGAGCAGTTTGAAGCCCTGACTTCAATTCTTGTTTATGGCCCAACCCAGGTTCATGTTAACCATGGTTAATCCCGGTGCTTTAACGATCGTTAAAGCTTGCAACGAATTCGTAATCGATGGGAGGAGAGCATACAACCCCGCGACTTGCTCCCAGTCTCTTAAACATAGCTAACGGGTAGCCTGCCTTGCATCTCCCAAATGAGAAATAATAATAATATTTAGATCAGAGCACATTTTGCCTCGTGTTTGCCTGCTGTGCATCCCTTTGGGGAGTCATCAGCATCTTGCCTCTCTGTTGGAGGCCGATGTGATCTTAATGCTTTGGCAAATAATCGCTGTTGTGCATTTTGGCCCCTGGCTTTGTTGTCATGGAGATAATTGGCTGGTGTCAGTATCAGTCTAATGAGCAGGAGGTGCCTGGAAATTTTGAGATGCTGTACCCCTTGGTAAGAAGTCCCAGGTGAACTATTCCTATATCTTGCCTTGTTTTCTCAGTTAAATGCGGGGGCTCCTTCCGAAATCTATTGACTTGCTTCAACTTCCTGTTCCTTATATAAAAGAAGAAGGGTATTTTAAGTGTTTCTGCCTTACCACCTTATCCGAGGTTCTGCATATCTTTCAATATTCCTTCCAACCCTTTAAGAAGCACTGCGATAGTTCACAGTATTATGCACCTACTGAATGTAGGTACTTTCATAGGAGTTTCTTCCGATTTCTTCAGACGGGTAACTTGGGTCTGTTCAACTCGTAGATATAACCGCTTTTATCCGGTGCTGGGGTTTGTGTGTAGAGACATTATGTCTTGCTTTAAATAGAAATGCATACTTGGTTCCTTACCTTACTTCCTCTTGTGGGTGTGCATCATACCTGCCAAGTTGCTGTCAGAGAAATAAGGGACCGGGCCGGAAATAGCAGACCAGAAGTAGCGCTGCCGTCATTTTGGAACTGGGCAGAGCATGCTCAGAAGTGACTTTTGATGCTGCTTTGCCCAGTTCCAAAATGGCCGCCGTGCCAGAAGTCGCACTGCAGCCATTTTGGAACTGGGCAGAGCAGCATCAAAAGTTGCTTCTGAGCATGCTCTGCCCAGTTCCAAAATGGCCACCGCGCCAGAATAAACCGGGGGGGGGGGACGACAAAAAAATCCGTTTTTTCAGCTAGGAACAGCTGGAAAAACGGGGATTTCCCGGGGAAAACAGGAGACTTGGCAGCTATGGTGTGCATGTAAGCAGAAGTGAAGCAAATTATAAGTATTCCCGTTCAGATAGCTTAATTGAGGCTTTCTGCGAGGAGAAATACTTTGCCAAGGTGAGATTTTGCAGTAGTCATTGGCCTCGAGTGCAAAATGATCGGCATTTTAACTGGACATAAATAGAGCACCAAGCAGAATGTTCTTTACTCAGGATTCACAAACAGCAATTTGAAAGAGGAGCAGGAATACAATACTTTGCAGTCATGAAATGTTCACCGCACTTGCGTGGGAGATAGCCCAAACATAATCATTTGAATCCTACAAACTGTGATTTGGGAGATTAGGGACTTAGCTCGTGGTTTGCATGCAGCATCATGTGCAAACTGAGCAAGGCCGAACATGTGGGAAGTGACAGGGAACCAGGCAGAGGACCTTCTCGGTAGTGGCGCCCGCCCTGTGGAATGCCCTCCCATCAGGTGTCAAGAAGATAAGCAACTATTTGACGTTTAGAAGACATCTGAAGGCAGCCCTCTTTAGGGAAGTTTTAAATTGATGTTTTAATGTCTTTTTACGCGGGAAGGTAAATGGCGTTTCCGTGCGCTGCTCTGGTTTGCCAGAAGCAGCTTTGTCATGCTGGCCACATGACCCGGAAGCTGTTTGCAGACAAACGCCGGCTCCCTCGGCCTATAGAGCGAGATGAGCGGCGCAGCTCCAGAGTCGGACACGACTGGACCTGATGGTCAGGGCCCCCTTTACCTTTAATCTCTTGTTGGAAGCTGCCCAGAGTTGTTGTTACCATTCTTTTGCCTCTCTAAATCTGCCTTTAGCCTTCTGGTTCAGAATTCTAGGTCGGACGTTTTGGCTCCCGAACGCCACAAAGTGAGTGTTCCAGTTTGCAAACGTTCTTTGGAACCTGAACGTCCGACGCAGCTTCCGATTGCGTGCAGGAAGCTCCTGCAGCCAATCGGAAGCCACGCCTTGGTTGTTGAACGTTTTTGGAAGTCGAATGGACTTGTGGAACGGATTCCGTTTGGCAAGCAAGGTGCGACTGTATTCTACAGCAATCTCATGTAGCTTTTGTGAAATTGACATGCTGTGTCTTCTTTTCCCCCCTAGCAAATTAAGAATCAATATAGACATTACTGTCGCAATGAAGTGTCAGTGTAAGTATTCTCATGCAATGCGGTTAATTTTTTCAGTTTGAAATGACTGTTTTTGTTACATTAATAGGAGGGCACTTTCTATTACCCACAAAAACAAGAGTTGATGCCAAAAATTGTATTCCCGGGACTGTGTGATCATTTACCTCATGACACAGGGATGTTAATTTTATCATTAATTTCTTTTTTAAATACACACACACACACACACACACACATTTCCTTTTTCCTTTTTATTAAATATTAAGCCAAAAGAAGTGATGTTAAGAATATAACAAATAATAATAATGGAAACATATTATATATAGTTTTCTTGATCTATGTAATAATATCCGTAAAGTTTTACTGGAATGGATTATAATAAAATGTGTGGATTTACTTTTTCTGGTACTTTATTACACTGCCCCATATTTCTATAAAACAAACTTAAGGTGGTACGTCTGCTCAGAGCAAGTGCTTTCCATATTTCTGAGTCCAGACATTCCTTTATTCACAATGCAAACATGACTTTTCTGCTTTTTCTCGGGTATAAATCCTCATTTACTAATGCTTTGGACCAAGTTCAGCTTTACATACAAATTTAGATAATAAGACATTTGTGTTTTTTTCCTATTGCCTCTAACTATTATGGTTTTTACTTGGAAGAGGGAAAGGGGAAATAACCAACCCAGTTTTGGAAGAAAAAGAAAAATAGAATTGCACATTGGAGCTAATATAAAGCAAAATGAGCTGAAATAATGCCAATATACTTTGCAGCAGCCTTCTCCTGAACTAATATGCATTGTAAGATTTGCTTGACCTTTTTTCCTTATCAGAAATGCAGACAGCAGTCTGTAGCAACAAACCATGCAATGCTTTGCTTTTGTGGAAGGACTGTGACATTTACGAAGTCCTCATTAGGAAGAAACATGTCACTTGAGGTGTTGCAATTGGGCGGCTCAAAAAACTCCCCATTTTTCACATGTGCGGCGCCAAAGGTCGCTGTGACAAACCGAGATCTCCTTAAGAGACAGAAGGAAGAAAATCTGATGTTTTTTCAAGACAAACCATTAGAAAAAGAGCTGTAGGTGTGCCAGTTTTACAGGCCTGTTTTTATTCTTACGTGCCTGCCTTAACATTTCGACTTTTTTTTGCAACAGATATTGGGGCCGATGTTCTAGATCTGGCAGAGACAATGGTATCCTCTGCAGATGGATTAGTTTACGAACCAGTAAGTTCGCTCCCTTCTATTCATAAAAGATACGGTTAGCCGCCAGTTTGTTTTCGAATGTGGAGGGGCATAGAAAACCACTTTCATTTTGATGAGCCTGGGCAAAGATCCACAGTAGCAGATGGTGTGACAGGCGTTCGCAGAGGCCCTGTGCACATGGTTTAGGTGTGTAAAGCAAGATGGATGAACGAACCTTAGAGAGTATGCATGATGCCTGGTTCCCCCTGCTATTGTTGGACTAAAGGTAAAGGTAAAGGGACCCCTGACCATTAGGTCCAGTTGTGACCGACTCTGGGGTTGCGCGCTCATCTCGCATTATTGGCCAAGGGAGCCGGCGTATAGCTTCCAGGTCATGTGGCCAGCATGACAAAGCCGCTTCTGGCAAACCAGAGCAGCACATGGAAACGCCGTTTACCTTCCCGCTGTAGCGGTTCCTATTTATCTACTTGCATTTTGACGTGCTTTCGAGCTGCTAGGTTGGCAGGAGCTGGGACCAAGCAACGGGAGCTCACCCCGTCACAGGGATTCGAACCGCTGACCTTCTGATCAGCAAGCCCTAGGCTCAGTGGTTTAACCACAGCACCACCTGGGTCCCCTGTTGGACTACAACTCCCATTATCCCTAGCTAGCAGGACCAGTAGTCAGGGATGATGGGCATTGTAGTCCAACAACAGCAAGGGACCCGAGTTTGAGAAACACTGCTTTACCAAGTACCATAAAAGTCCCTGTTCCAAGGATATTATAGTTCCTATTTTAGACTGGGGGATGGGGGAGGTGAAGAACGCCAAGAATAGCATGGATTGAAGGCAAGTTCATGCATTGGGATAAGTTTACTTCCATTTGAGGATCGGCCGTTGCTGTGGGGCTGAACATTTTCCATTTCTTAAAATAATTTTTTTTTAAAAAAATCATAAAATCTAGTAATGTGAGGGATACAAAACCAGTTTCAAATCTGCGACCATCTCTTTTTAAATCTTTCTTGTTGCTCTTTGGAAAATCAAGATATTTACACGGGGTGTGAAATTAACACGGCATTCTTTATTTTTTGCTTGGTTTGCGGAACGCTTCACTGAATGTTGATCTTCTCCGTTGCAGGTAATATTTGAACTCAGTCCTTTGCAAAGAGAGTGGCAAAGGTAAGAAATAATACAGGTGCAATACAGTGTATGTAAGCAGGCCGAATAAGGGTGGGTGTTTAAATTTGACCACCCCCAAGTTTCCACTTAAAACTAAGAAATAAAAATAAACAGCTAATGGCTCACAATGCACTTAGGGGCCTTCTGCAGTTCAAGTGACCGCTAATTGTTGCTGTGTAATTTCTGCAAATGGAGGCGGCCGCAGTCATCATAGATCAGTCTACTTCCTGGTTGGGAAGACCTGCGTCCCTCCGGAATTTTCTGGGCTGTAACTCCCATGATCCTTGACCCATGGCTGCCCTGACTGGGGCTGATGGGAGTTGGAGTTCTGCAACATATTTGGGGGTGAAAGGTTGCTCATCCCTGGACTACTGCAGCGCATTGTTTGTGGGGCTGCCTTTCAAAAACAGCTCAGAAACTTCGCTTAGTTCGGTCTACAGCTGTTGACTAGAACCAGTCTGATAGAGCACATCCCACCAGTTCTTAAGCAGCTGTACTGGCTACCCAATACAAAGTGCTGGTCTCCAACCCCCCTGGTTGATTGGCCCCCCCTCTGTCTCGGAAGACAAGGGAGGAGTGTGCCTTTGGGGTGAGGTCAAGCTCTTGGGAGGTTTCAGCGCTTGCTGTGGCTCTAGAGACCGACACAGGCGAGACATGTTTTGCTGCAGCTGAGGCAGATGAAGGCGTCCGGTTGAACCGCTGCAGATGCACCATGGCGCTTCTTCTTTGCGCTCCTCCCAGTGATCATTTTGAATTGACTTGACTGCCTGCCTCCAAGCACTGTGTTTTTTAAGGGCTCCCTTGCTCCTTTGTTAACATACGGTGGTGCTGAGAGTGTCTTTGCACGGTGTGGGCTGTGTGATATGGGGCTCAAGTTTGGGAATCACCCAAAATTGGGCGGAGGGATATTGCATCAGCAAAAACTGTGCTGTAGCCCCACGCAACACAGCCCTCCCTGCTTTGGGGGCGGGTGGGCAGGGACACGACCCTCCAGAGAGGCTTTTTTTGAGACTGGGTGGAGTTCTGCTCATGTGACTTTTGGATGCAACTTTGAAGGTTTCTTCCTGCCTCCAATTTTTGCCGCTCTCAAATAATACGAGTAGCCAGTATCTTGTGTGTGTTTGTGTATGGATGACTAAATATTGTACAGCTTTATTGTATCCATGTCACACATGGAGTGGGGATCCTGTGGTCCTCCAGATGTGCTAGGACTCAAGGATGGGCATCAAACAACATCTGGAAGGCCGTGGGTTTCCCAACCCTGCTTTACGCTGCTGAGTTCAATCAATCAAAAGTTTATTGCATTAGCCATATAGCCATAGCACATATAAAAGATCAAACAGGCAACTGTTGCACAACAACATAGAATACAACAAATACAACTATAACATTAAATATAAAGGGTCTGGTTGCTTCTGTTTCAGTGTATCTGATGAAGTGTGCATGCACACGAAAGCTCATACCAAAATAAAAACTTAGTTGGTCTTTAAGGTGCTACTGAAGGAATTTTTTTATTAAATATAAAATCCAGCTGAGTGCGGCTGGTAAGGTAAAAGACAAAGCAAGGCATGTCGACTGTGAATATAACAGGAATTTTCATAGGACTAGGGCTGGGCCCTGCTTTACGCTGCTGAGTTGTTTCTCCGTTGTCCATTTGAATTGCAGGATGCTGCAGATAATTCAGAGCCGGCTGCAGGAAGAACACTCCCTCCAAGACATAATATTTAAAAGTGCTCTCAAAAGTGCCTCGACGGCACTGCCACCAAGGTAAGGGTTTGCAGGTTGCAGTTCATCCTTTGCTTCGAGCATTTACTATATGCAGGGGAATTAAAAAATATATATGATATACATGTGGTCTTATGCATGTTTCTTCAGAGGCAAATGCCATTGCCATCAACATGATCTGCAGGCTATCTGCACGTCTATCGTCTCCTCCCCACAAAAAACAATGCTGCCGTTCCAGTGGCTCTTAAATGCGTTTTTGAGGAACTTAAAGGGCAGGGAAAGGAAGCGATTTGACAATTCTGACATTTATTCCAAGATAGCTCAGGCCTGTAAGGACATTCTCCCTGGATGTTGTCCTTGTTGGCCTTTTGTCCCTTTTTGCTTCTGAAATCAAATCAAGCATGCCATTTTCTTTTCTTCCTGTCAACAATGGCAATAGAATCCTTCTGGGCTCCCGAGGAGTTCAACTTTTGGCTTCTTCTGCCGTTTGTTTGCCAGTACTGCAAATAGCAGAACGGGTAATAATAATAATAATAATAATTTATTATTTATACCCCGCCCATCTGGCCGGGTTCCCCCAGCCACTCTGGGCGGCTTCCAACAAAACAGAAATTCTAAAATACAAAAATCCATCAAACATTAAAATACAGAAATCCATCAAACATTAAAAGCTTCCCTAAACAAGGCTGCCTTGAGATGCCTTCTAAAGGTCTGGTAATTGTTGTTCTCTTTGACCTCTAGTGGGAGGGCATTCCACAGGGTGGGTGCCACTACCGAGAAGGCCCTCTGCCTGGTTCCCTGTAACTTGGCTTCTCGTAGTGAGGGAACCGCCAAAAGGCCCTCGGAGCTGGACCTCAGTGTCCGGGCAGTACGATGGGGGTGGAGACGCTCCTTCAGGTATACCGGACCGAGGCCGTTTAGGGCTTTAAAGGTCAACACCAACACTTTGAATTGTGCTCGGAAACGTACTGGGAGCCAATGTAGGTCTTTCAGGACCGGTGTTATGTGGTCTCGGCGGCCGCTCCCAGTCACCAGTCTAGCTGCCGCATTCTGGGTTAGTTGTAGTTTCCGGGTCACCTTCAAAGGTAGCCCCACGTAGAGCGCATTGCAGTAGTCCAAGCGAGAGATAACTAGAGCATGCACCACTCTGGAGAGACAGTCAGCGGGCAGGTAGGGGCTCAGCCTGCGTACCAGATGGAGCTGATAAACAGCTGCCTTGGACACACAGTTGACCTGTGCCTCCATGGACAGCTGTGAGTCTAAAATGACTCCCAGGCTGCGCACCTGGTCTTTCAGGGGCACAGTTACCCCATTCAGGACCAGGGAGTCCTCCACACCCACCCGCCTCCTGTCCCCCACAAACAGTACTTCTGTCTTGTCAGGATTCAATCTCAATCTGTTAGCCGCCATCCATCCTCCAACCGCCTCCAAGCACTCACACAGGACCTTCACCGCCTTCACTGGTTCTGATTTAAAAGAGAGGTAGAGCTGGGTATCATCAGCATACTGATGGACACCCAGCCCAAACCCCCTGATGATCTCTCCCAGCGGCTGCATATAGATGTTAAAAAGCATGGGGGAGAGGACAGAACCCTGAGGCACCCCACAAGTGAGAGCCCAGGGGTCTGAACACTCATCCCCCACCACCACTTTCTGAACACGGCCCAGGAGGAAGGAGCGGAACCACTGCATGACAGTGCCCCCAGCTCCCAAGCCCTCTAGACGGTCCAGAAGGATGTTATGGTCGATGGTGTCAAAAGCCGCTGAGAGATCCAGCAGAACAAGGAAACAGCTGTTACCTTTGTCCCTAGCCCGCCGGAGATCATCGACCAGTGCGACCAAGGCAGTTTCAGTCCCATGATGAGGCCTGAATCCTGACTGGAAGGGATCCAAATGGTCCGCTTCTTCCAGGCGTGCCTGAAGTTGTTCGGCAACCACTCGCTCAATCACCTTGCCCAAGAATGGAAGATTTGAGACTGGGCGATAGTTGGCCATATTGGCCGGATCTAAAGATGGTTTTTTAAGAAGCGGTTTAATAACCGCCTCTTTCAGCAGGTCTGGGAAGGCTCCTTCATGGAGAGAAGCATTTACCAACCCGCGAAGCCCATCGCCCAGCCCTTCCCGGCTAGCTTTTATAAGCCAGGATGGGCAAGGATCAAGGAGACAGGTGGTTGGTTTCACTCGTCGAAGCAGCCTGTCCACATCCTCGGAGGTAACAGATTGAAATTGATCCCACAAAACTTGACTAGACAGGACTCTAGCACTCCCCCGCCCCGGCCCTGCTCCCACGGTGGAGTCTACCTCTTCCCGAATCTGAGCGACTTTATCTGCAAAAAACTTTGCAAAATCATTGCAGGAGATCATGTGGCCCGTACTGGGCCCGGATGGAGCAGGTGGTTCCGCTAAATTGCGAACCACCTGGAAGAGTCTCCTGCTGCTGTTTTCTGCAGATGCGATGGAGACGGCGAAGAAGGTCCTCTTCGCCGTCGCCATTGCCACTTGGTAGGCTCGAAGTTGAGCTCTAGCCCGTGTCCGGTCTGATTCAAAATGAGTTTTCCGCCACCGGCGCTCTAGCCGTCTCAACGACTGTTTCATCGCCCTCAGCGCCGGGGAGAACCACGGGGCTGTCCGGGCTCCATGCAATCTGAGAGGGCGCTTCGGAGCCAGACAGTCAATAGCGCTGGTTAACTCCGCATTCCAGCGGGCCACCAGGGAATCAGCTGAAAGGCCATCGACATGGGATAAAACATCCCCTACCACTCTCTGGAAGCCAATTGGATCCATTAAGTAGCGGGGGCGGACCATCCGAATCGGTCCCACCTCCCTGCAGAGGGGAAGGGTTGCGGAGAAGTCCAGTTGCACCAGAAAGTGATCTGACCATGGCACTTCTTTTGTTTCGCTTTTACTTAATGTCAGATCACCACCATCCATAGAGGTAAACACCAAGTCCAAGGCATGTCCGCGGCTATGAGTTGGGCCAGACTTATTCAGGGACAGCCCCATGGTGGCCATGCTTTCCACGAAGTCCCGAGCGACTCCTTGTAAGGTCGTGTCGGCATGGATGTTAAAATCCCCTAAGACAACCAAGCTAGGTGTCTCCAGGAGCACATCCGACACAACCTGAAGCAGCTCGGGCAGGGAATCCTTGGTGCAGCGGGGAGGTCGGTACACCAAAAGGAATCCTGTACTGCCCCTATTGCCCAACTTCCAGAACATGCACTCAGAAAACTCAGTCTTACCAATGGGACGCCTGGTGCAAACTAATGACTTCCTAAAAATCACTGCAACCCCCCCTCCCCGCCCAGATGGCCTGGGTTGCTGTGCATAAGAGAAACCTGGTGGGCAAGCAGCGCCAAGAACGGGCCCATCGGCTTCATCCAACCAGGTCTCTGTCACACATGCCAGGTCAAATCCTCCATCCACAATCAGGTCGTGAATGGCAGTGGTCTTATTCATCATCGACCTGGCATTGCACAGCAGCACCTTTAGGTCATGTGGGTATCCCTTGCTGATTCCAATATCTGTCCGGTCAGGACCAGACCCGGAGGCAGGGATAGTCCTCAGACAACGACTAAGTCTGCCTCCTCGGTAATGACATGGTCTGGTCTTAGCGTAACTCCTCCTCCTACCCGTGACCACTGAGATCGGTTGTCCCAGTGCATCACCCCCTGTGGAATCTGCCCCAGCCATTTTGCTTGCTGGGACCCCCTCCCGGGCAGCCCTGATCCCTCCCCTTAAAAACAAAATAAAACCTCTGTAAAAAACAGCAAAGAACAGAACAAAAGAAAAACACAATAAAACCAAAAACAATAAAAATTACAAATACACTAAAATTTAACAGATTCCCACACCCAACTAAAAATCCCTCCCTAAAACCTATGTAAATCAAAAAATACAGTAAAACAATACAAAGACAGAAAATTACAAACTAAAATTGACCCCTCCCCTTAAAATCAAATTTAAAACCAATACAGAAAACACTAATACAATAAAACAATACAAAGACAGAAAATTACAAACTAAAATTAACCCCTCCCCTTAAAATTGAATTTAAAACCAATACAGAAAACAAACTAACAAACTAAACGATAAACAAAAACCAAAAACAATAAAAGTTACAAACACATCAGAATTACAAGAAAAGCAGCAGCGGCACTGTTCCAGGCCTCCCAGGAGCCCCAAAGCTGTGGTAGAGTATGGGTCCCACCCCCGGGCCCCAGGTGGAAGTGGGCTCCAGGGGGAGCAGCCCCCCCCAAACACTCCCTGGCAGAGCAGCAGCAGCAGCAATGCTCCAGGCCTCCCAGGAGCCCCAAAAGCCGCGGTGGAGTGGGGGACCCGCCCCAAGCCCCAGGTGGAAGTGGGCCTCAGGGAGAGCAGTCCTTCCAGCACTCACAGCAGCACTGATGTTCCAGGCCTCCCAGGAGCCTCAAAAGCTGTGGAGGAGTGGGGGACCCGCCCCAAGCCCCAGGTGGAAGTGGGCCTCAGGGGGAGCAGTCCTCCCAAACACTCCCTGGCAGAGCAGCAGCAGCAGCAACAGCAGCAATGTTCCAGGCCTCCCAGGAGCCTTAAAAGCTGTGGAGGAGTGGGGGACCCGCCCCAAGCCCCAGGTGGAAGCGGGCCTCAGGGGGAGCAGTCCCTCCAGTACTCACAGCAGCACCGATGCTCCAGGCCTCCCAGGAGCCCCAAAAGCTGTGGAGGAGTGGGGGACCCGCCCCAAGCCCCAGGTGGAAGTGGGCCTCAGGGGGAGCAGTCCTCCCAAACACTCCCTGGCAGAGCAGCAGCAGCAGCAACAGCAGCCACAGTGACACAGAAATGCCTGCGGTGCGTGAAAAGTAACGTTTTCCATGGCTGTAACTTGTTTTCCTTCTTCCATCAGGGAGGACAAGTCATTGCAGCCTCCGGATGCGTGCAGAATTCATGGGCAGCTGTATGTTAATAAAGTAGCAGGGAACTTTCACATAACTGTGGGCAAGTATGTTCATTTCATTTACTGAAAACACTATAAAACCAACCCCTCCCTCCTTTATCGGCATGTTGGGGGTTTCACTTTATGATGGACAGATCAGTTGTGAGATCATATGCATGTCTAAAGGTAAAGGGACCCCAGACCATTAGGTCCAGTCGCGACCGACTCTGGCGTTGCGGCGCTCATCTCGCGTTATTGGCCGAGGGAGCTGGCGAACAGCTTCCAGGTCATGTGGCCAGTATGACTAAGCTGCTTCTGGCGAACCGGAGCAGCACACAGAAACACCGTTTACCTTCCCGCCAGAGGAAGGTATTTATCTACTTGCACTTTTGGGGTGCTTTCGAACTGCTAGGTTGGCAGGAGCTGGGACTGAGCAACGGGAGCTCACCCCATTGCAGGGATTCAAACCATGACCTCCTGATCGGCAAGCCCTAGGCTCTGTGGTTTAGACCACAGAGCCATCCGCATCCCTTGAAGCAAATGCATAGAATCTTAGAATTTTAGACTTGGAAGGGGCCATGAGGATCATCTGGTCCAACCCCCTGCAATGCAGGAATATGTAGCTGTCCAAAGGCAGATCAAACCTGCAGCCTTGGCGTTATCAGCACCATGCTCTAACCAGTTGAGCTATGATTGTGTCCTCCCTCATCTGGCCCAGCCCCCTGCAATGCAAGAATCTTGCCCAACATGGGGCTCAAAGCCATGACCCTGAGATGACCCCCCCTTTTTCATAACTCTGCTTTTGATTTTTTTTAAGCCCTTCTCCTCTCAAGATTAAACGTTTTGAATATCTCCCTCTACCTGTGAAGCCCTTGGGATAGGAGTTGACGAACTGGTCCTGCTCGCGGAAACCTGGGCAAGGACTTCACTAGCACTACAGGGCTTCCCCACCCCCACCCCCTAAAATTGGCTTGGTGGGGTCTGGTAAACCTCCAAAACAGTACGCTGCAGTTGGTGGATCATTCTGTTGGGCAAGTTGACAGAACAATTGCATTAAGGGTTGTATCCAGTGGTTGTGTTGACAGAGGGCAGCTCAGGCAGCTGATAATAATAAAAATAATAATAAACAAATAATAATAATAATAATAATAATAATAATTAATAATAATAAATACCTCGCCCCTCTGGCTGGGTTTTCCCAGCCACTCTGGGTGGCTTACAGCACATTAAAAATTGTGAAACATTTTTTGTTAAAAGTTTCCCCATAGGGGGGCGGCCTTCATATGTCTTCTAAAAGTCAGGTAGTACAGGTAGTTTATTTCCTTGACATCTGATGGGATCTCTCCTTCAGCCCCTGTGCAGAGTGTGGGCTGTGCCATATGGGGCTCAAGTCCACTAACAAGCCAGGCACAGTGAAGATTTCATTTGCCAGATTCCTAAAACGCTTACACCAAATTACATTAATAGCATCTAGCAGCAGTCTTGCCATGCACTTTGAACGCTAGACAAAACTGAACATAGACCTGAACATAGACTTATTTCATGGGCTCCACGGAGCAATGTTAGGTCTTCGGTTGCCTGCTGCTCTTCTGTATACACCAGGGGCTAGCCATTCTCGCGATCTCCAGGCGGGCTGATCTCCAACTGGCTGTGTCCCCTTGTAAGTGGTGCATTGCTCTGAAAAGTCCATAAACTGCCTATTGAAGTTTGCCCTTCTTAATCGCATCCTTTTGATTCTGAAACTTTGTTCCCTCCCCCTCTTTCTCTCTCTCTCCTTAGGGCAATTCCCCACCCAAGAGGCCATGCACACTTGGCAGCCCTTGTGAGCCATGAATGTGAGTCCCTTTTGTGATCTTGCATGAATAGCTATGAGATGTTTTGGGCAAAAAAAAAGTGTTTAGAAGAAAAACATTTTGAAATACTCCGTCTGCGATGTGGCGCATTCAAAGAGCTCCGATTGCTTCTTTTGGACCAGTTTAGAGCTACCACTGACACCGTGTTTTGTGGAACAGATACAGGGGTACCTTGGTTCTCAAATTTAATCCATTCTGGAAGTCTGTTCCAAAACTAAAGCGTTCCAAAACCAAGGCACGCTTTCCCATAGAAATTATGCAAAATGGATTAATCCGTTCCAAACTTTTAAAAACAACCCCTAAAGCAGCAATTTAACATGAATTTTACTATCCAGCGAGACCATTGATCCGTCAAATGAAAGCAGTAAACAATGTACTGCAGTCACACAATCAATCAATCAATCAGTAGCTGAACTGGGTTCCACACAGTCACAGAGACAAAACAAAAAAGCCGCAAAAACAAAAACGCAAAATAAATAGCAAAAACAGACAGACCTGTGCATAACACTAAAAACGGAAGCGTGGCACTAAAAACAGAGCACGTTCAGCTTCCCAAAACAGTTCGCAAACCGGAACACTTACTTCCAGGTTTGCAGTGTTTGGGTTCCAAATTGTTTGAGTACCAAGGCGTTTGAGAACTAAGGTGCCACAATATTGGCTTTGTGTGTGTGTGTGTGTGTGTGTGTGTGTGTGTGTGTGTGTGTGTGTGTGTGTCATTGTGTGTGATGATGAACACCTCTCCCTCCCTCCCTTCTTTCATGGATAAATCTCCCTTGCCCACCCCCTACCCAACTTGTTTTTTAAATTAATTTTTCATTAATAATCCAGTGGAGGCCACATTAATACAACGCCAAATCATACCAAATAACATACCATCAAAGGAGTCAATTAAACAGTTCTGAATTAAATGTTTTTGGATGACTTCCCGTGTTCTGGCTATCAGGAGTTGATGTTATTCCTTGATCCTGCGCCAATTTTCTTAATTAACCCAAGTTCCACAATCTTAACCCTTTGTTGTAGCAGTCACTGATGTGAAGACTTTCGACCGTGTTTAATAAATCCAAATCCATTAATTTGCAGAAGGAAGTTATATCCTGTAGCTGTGTGAAATATTTATTTACCTTCTTCATTTCCTTCATGTTGTGACCAGTCAGTTTTCTTCAACATGGCCCCTGCTTCGAAAGCTCATCTCTAGCTGTGTCACAGCTTCATTTTGCCTCTCTGAGACCGAAAGCAGAAGGAAGTCCGGCCGCGACTTCTGACTTACTTTCAGTGTTCATCTCCTTGTTTCTTTTAACGAGCTGGTGTCTCACCAAAACCATCATAACTCAGAACTAGAGCTCTCTTTAGTTGGCACTGTTACAAATCATCCCAGTATTTCACACAGTCTATTCTTTCAAGCACTCCGTAAAGAAAATTATAAGTTCTTGTTGAATCCCTCTTGCGTTCCATATATGGTTGTAATCAATTAGTATTTTCCTTCCATTAATAATCCACCTACCCAACTTCCATCTTCTGTGTGGTCATTGACCTTTGGATTAAAATGAAACCAGGTAAACTCCTTCACCTGTTTTAATAACGGTGATCCATAACATTGAAATTTCGTAGAGGGGAACAAGAGGGAGCTGTGGGTGGAAAGACCTGATTATTACTTAATAATAAAATCAAATAATATCAAAATATAAAACCACAAAGTATATAATCAAAATAAAAGCAACAACCCAATAACACCCTCCCAAAAGAGCCACATTTTAAAAGGGCATAGGATGTCAATCAAGTCAACCAAAGGCCTGGTTAAAAAGGTATGTTTTTGCCTGGTGCCTAAAGGTATATATTGAAAGTGCCAGGCGAACTCCCCTGGGGAAAGCGTTCCACAGATGGGGAGCCACTGCAGAGAAGGCCCTGTTCTCGTGGTGCCACCCTCCAAACCGTTCTAGGAGGGGGCACACAAAGGAGGGCCTCAGAAGATGGTCTCAGGGTCCGGGTAGGTTCATATGGAAAGAGGCGGTGCTTGAGGTATTGCGGTGCTGAGCCATTTAAGGCTTTATAGGTATAAACCGGAACTTTGAATTGGACCCATAAACAAATTGGTAGCCAGTGCAGTTGGACCAGGATCGGTGTAATATGCTCAAACCGTCTTGCTCCAGTGAGCAACCTGGCCGCTGAATTCTGCACCAGCTGAAGTTTCTGAACTGTCTTCAGAGGCAGCCCTACATATGACAAGTTGCAGAAACCTAACCTTGAGGTTCCCAGAGCATAGACAACAGTAGTTAGGCTATCCCTGTCCAGATAGGGGTGTAGCTGGGCCACCAGCTGAAGCTGATGGAAGGCCCTCTGGGCCACTGAGGCCACCTGAGCGATAGCAGAGGATCCAGGAGTACCCCCAAGCTACGAACCTGCTCCTTCAGAGGAAGTGTAACCCCATCAAGAGCAGGCGAGCTCCCAGACATCTGGTCTAAGGAACCAGCCCCTAACAGTGCCTCTGTTTATCTGGACTGAGCTTCAGTTTGTTGACTCTCATCCACGGTTTCAGACTGAACTGGGCCATCTAATTTTCTGAAACACAATGTCTGCTGTGTTGTTTAGTCTTTCTTTCTTTATTTGACCACCCTGCTTGCGGTAAGTCTTTGTCAAATCCTCTGTTTCCTTATAAGCAGTCTGATGTTGTTGTTGTTGTTGTTTAGTCGTTTAGTCGTGTCCGACTCTTCGTGACCCCATGGATCAGAGCATGCCAGGCACTCCTGTCTTGCACTCTCTCCCGCAGTTTCGTCAAACTCATGTTCGTAGCTTCGAGAACACTGTCCAACCATCTCGTCCTCTGTTGTCCCCTTCTCCTAGCGCCCTCAATCTTTCCCAACATCAGGGTCTTTTCCAAGGATTCTTCTCTTCTCATGAGGTGGCCAAAGTATTGGAGCCTCAGCTTCACGATCTGTCCTTCCAGGGAGCACTTCATGGATCAATGCCATGTCGTGGCGAAGGGGCTTGAATAACTCAGAGAAGCTATGAGCTATGCCATGCAGGGCCACCCAAGATGGACAGGTCATAGTGGAGAGTTTTAACTAAACATGATCCACCTGGAGAAGGAACTGGCAAGCCACTCCAGTTTCCCTGCCAAGAAAACTCAATGGACAAAGACAAGGACAAAGTCTGACGTTAGCATGAATATTTGCATCCATTTTTGCATTCTGGAAGACTGCGCACGCTTGAGCTCTGTGTTTTGACTCCGGGTTGTCGCTTTGTGCGGGGCTGGGGGGGGGGGTTAAATAAACCTTTTAAAATACACTTTGAAAAGGTAGTTCGAAGCCTTACTTGCTTGAAGTTAGCTTTTAGAAGTTGTTTGGCTTCGAGTGGAATTCTCAGGGACTACATAACTTGAAACAGAACGGCAGCTATTGGGGGGGAAGCTAAGCAACACTGCTAACTCTGCGGCTTTTGGCACGTTCTGTTTTTCAGCGTACAACTTCTCCCACAGGATAGATCACTTGTCTTTTGGGGAGCTCATCACAGGGGTTATCAATCCTTTAGATGGCACTGAAAAGATTGCATCAGATCGTAAGTGTCGCTCACCTCACAGAAAAGGATCTTTCATGTTGTTCAATTTTTGGCAATGTCTTCTTACATTATTTATGTTCCCCGAATTCTTAATAGAATGTGATTTCTTTGGGGGGGGGGCGGGTATTTTTTCTCAATTGCATGGACTGTAAACTGCCCTGAGTTGAAGCAATATCGAAAGGCAGTTAAAGAAAATTTAAATAAAATGTTCCGTTAAGCCTTACTTTACAGTTTTTATTTCCTATTGCGTGCTTGATTTTCGTGCCTATCTTTCAGTCATTTTAATATCATCCAGAGAAGAAGCTCTGGGCAGCCCTACAATGCAAATATTATAATTTTATATAAAGACTAAAGTGTATTTAAATTCTGGGTGAGCCTTTTATGCCTTTATGAAAGTTTTTGCTTGTTTTTAAATCACATCGGTGTCTGCAACTGTTTCTTTCCCAAATGGGGAGTCTTGTTTCAATAGGTACTTTTTTATGCCTTTAGACAACCAGATGTTCCAGTACTTTATCACTGTTGTGCCAACGAAACTTCATACATATAAAATTGCAGCAGAAACCCATCAGTTTTCAGTGACAGAAAGGGTAAGTCTGTGTGGGACGATAACTTAGGGAATGTTAAAAAAAACAATGTATCAATGAAATCTCTTATCTTGTTATATTGTGACCTGATTTTCTTTTTCCAAAAATTGGTGAATTCAAGCTCTCCCTAAAGCTTTAAATGCTATTGAAAGGTGGTAGTCAACTGTATTTTACTCAAAGACGACCCACTGAAACTAATGGAGCCGACTCAGTCATGTTTGTTAATTTCAGTGAGTCTTCTCTGAGCAAAACTGAGGCAAGAGAACATCTTGGCTGTTAGTCCTGGAAGACCTGCTCCCTGCCTTGCAGGGCTTTTCCTCCTGGCCTGGGTGGGTGGCGCCCTGACTGACTCCAACTACAAAAGCTGAGGCTGCTGATCAGACTCTTGGGCTGGGGTATTATTTATGGGGCGTTGTTGGGAGGGGTGGGGGTTGTTGCTATTACTGATACAATTTTTTTTGCATTTTTATTCTAGATCTTACGTTTGGTGTAGAAATTGTTCAATTTGGTTGTGTGTGTTTCGCTGTTTCATTTATTAAAACGGCAAACAAATTATTATTGACAAATGCTACATTTGTTATGTTTAAATTATGTAATTTTGTGTGTGTGCTGTAAGCTGCCTTGAGCACAGTTTTAACTTTGGAAAGGAGGTATGCAAATGAAATGAGCGATTACTTGCTTGATTGGCGCCAACGACGTGCGCGTTTTGCCATCCTCACTAGATAGCATTTCATTTCAGTGCCACCTCACTGTTGCCAAGAAGATGCTCACAAGCTCTATTTTTCTGTCTTGTACAAGCTAGATACTCCGTCTTTGCTTGCGCACGATCTAAAGTCACTAAACTGCGTCCGGCTTTCCCCCCTGTTGCCAGGAAAGAGTGATAAACCACGCGGCAGGCAGTCATGGAGTGTCGGGGATTTTCATGAAATACGACATCAGTTCCCTTATGGTGACGGTGACAGAGGAACACATGCCCTTTTGGCAGTTTTTAGTGAGGCTTTGTGGCATCATTGGAGGAATCTTTTCGACGACAGGTACAAACTCAGATTATGTTGCAAGAGTTTAATGAAGTATATCAAGGGCCTGTTTCCTCCTTTTACTATATGAACTGTTTCCCTCCTCCCTCCATGGCATAAACAAGAGTAAGTTCTCCCTCTTTCCCCCCCTTTTTTTATTTGTTCCCTAACTCCCACCCTGCTGACAACCATGTCGCTGCTTTTAAATCAGTGGTATTGTCACATGGGAGAACAGCCACACACTTCTTAACCACGGGAGAATTTCAGAACTCTCACATGCTGCGTTTTCAGGTGTACATGTTTTAAATGTGTAGGGGAAAGTGGGGCACGTTGAGCCAATGGGGCACATTGATCCTTTTCCATTTTAAAACCGTACTTTAGCTTTTATACAAAGTTTGTGGCAACACTACTACAACAACAACAACAACAACAGTGATACTACATACTGCCATTGTGTTTGGGTTTTCAAAGAAGTTTAAACAAAAATCCAGATTTGTTAAATTAGGTAAGCTTTAGTAAAAAAAAAAATTATATGTATTGTCAACCATGTAGCTCTAAAAGTTGTAAAGGTAGCTGAAATATCTTTTCATTTATGTGATCATAGTTAATATAGCTGTAGTATGTTCTAAAATATTTGTCATGGCTGCCAGCCTGTTTTGCTTAAAATAGATTTATGTCTTAAATGGTGATGTGGGGCACATTGATCCAATTGGAAATGGGGTACATTGAGCATGGATCAATGTACCCCATGGAAAATATGGAAAGGCTGTGTCAAAAATTATGAAAGAAAAGTTGAATGCGAACCAGCTATTTGAAAGTGACTCGACTGATTTTGAAACATTTTCTAACGATGAACTAGAGCAGGCATCCCCAAACTTCGGCCCTCCAGATGTTTTGGACTACAATTCCCATCATCCCTGACCACTGGTCCTGTTAGCTAGGGATCATGGGAGTTGTAGGGCAAAACATCTAGAGGGCCGCAGTTTGGGGATGCCTGAACTAGAGGAAGAGGAAAATATAGAATTCAACAAGACTGATGTGAAAGAGGGAAACTTTGTTATCGTGAAGATTTTTAGGAAAAACCACAGTTTCCCATTATGTTGCTGAAGTTACTGGAACTGATGAATATGGGGACTTCATTGTAAAATTTCTAAAACGTGTTCTGTCCAAAGTGAATGAGCGGCCCAAGTTCACTCCCTCTTCTGAACCAGAAGCTTTGATTCCTTTTGAGGATATTGTAAAATTGTTGCCTAAACCACTCTGCTTCGGAGGAACTGCTGCTGCTTCTAAGATGGTAACATTTCCATGTTTACTTAATGAGTACAAGTTGAAGTGATGCTGACTCTTAAGAACTTTGAGATACTTTTGAAACTCTTTTGGAAGTTTATACTGTGTAGTAAAAATGCCTTCTTTGCTCTTAAATTGGAATGGCTCAATGTGCCCCAAATGAAGGATCAATGTTCCCCACTACTGGGGCACACTGATCCATTATTTTGGAAAAATTAAATGTGATTTTTTTCCCCCGTCATTTTATTTCATCAAATGTGAAACATTAACCCTTTGATTTTGTTTAGAATAGTACCTAATAAATGTTAAATTCAAAAGTTTTCTTTTATGTGCATTATTTTGAGGTGTGTAGAGCTTAAAGGAAAAAAATGGCTCAACGTGCCCCACTTTCCCCTACCTGAAATGCAGCTGCATATCATCGGATTCCCAACTCCACCAGCCTAAACCTAAATCAGCTTAGGTTTATCCAGTGGCCTAGGATGATGGGAGTTGTAGTTTAGCAACATCTGAAGGGTCACAGGCCATAGAGCAGGCATCCCCAAACTTGGGCCCTCCAGATGTTTTGGACTACAATTCCCATCTTCCCCGACCACTGGTTCTGTTAGCTAGGGATCATGGGAGTTGTAGGCCAAAACATCTGGAGGGCCGCAGTTTGGGGATGCCTGCCATAGAGTGTGAATGTTTGCCAAATGGTACCTGTCAGGATGGGTTTCCATTCCCTGTTGTGTGTGTAGCTGGTAGTTGAACGTACGAAATGGTTCTAATTTTATGACTGATTGCAAAGCTATGTGAACAATGGAAAGAGCAGAATTTCCATACCATCCAAATTGTTCTCCCTTTTGCAGGAATTTTACATGGCATTGGGGGATTCATAGTGGAAATCATCTGCTGTCGTTTCAGACTGGGCTCTCATAAATCTTCATCTGTAAGTGTATTCTGAGGAATGGCTCTCAGTGCTTCAATATGTGTTTTGCATGCCAAAGAATAAAATAAATAGATGTCGTCCTTAGGACTGAGAATAATAGAACACACACTTGCCCTTACTAGCAGCCCAGTGGAATTAAAAGTCAATGGGGACGTGATCCATACCATTATAAACTACCTTTAAACTCAGACAGGCTACAAAGGGCGTCAAGGAAGCCAGATTATGCAGTTGTTTGTGTATGCTTATTGAGTATACTTCCGCTTCCAATATTTCATTTCATAAAGCCACTGAGAATGCCAGCCTAGACCAAGGAGTCAGAAAAACTGAGATAACTCCTAGAGGAGGATTTTAGAGCAGATGATAATAGTAGCCCTGGGATGGAGATTGGGAATTCTGCAGAGCAATAACACTGCTCATTATTTGAAGTATTGTCCAGCCAGCTCTGTCAAAAGAGACTAACAACAACAACTCCCCCCTGGATCTTTTGTTGTTGTTGACAATTCTTTTGTGAACTGTGTTGAAGTTTTATTACAACCGGGTGGTCTATAAATCTTGTGAAATAAACACAGAAAAACCCCCATGCCTCATGTCACTGCCTGCTGCTGAGACTGAGGGCTTGATGCAACACTGGGGCCAAGCCATTGCTCGCACTAGTGTGTCCAAACTCAGTTCCCCACTGCCTTTATGGGTTTTATTTGTAGAAAAATATCAGAAGGAAGCGGGCGGCAATAAATGAAAAACTGATAGAATCAAGTTACAGGTAGGTAGCCGTGTTGGTCTGAGTCGAAGCAAAATAAAAAAATTCCTTCAGTAGCACCTTAAAGACCAACTAAGTTTATATTTTGGTATGAGCTTTCGTGTGCATGCACACTTCTTCAGATACATCTTTAAGGTCTTTAAGGTGCTACTGAAGTGCTACTGAAGGAATTTTTTTATTTTGATAGAATACATCTTTTGATAGAATACATCTTTTGATAGAATACATCTTCTTCAGATACATCTTTAAGGTCTTTAAGGTGCTACTGAAGGAATTTTTTTATTTTGATAGAATCAATAAAGTGACTTTTCTTCTTCTTCGCGTTCTCCTTTGTAGGTCCCGATACAGGATGGCCATCTAAACAACCACGTGCCTCTGGTGACAGATGACGCTATGCAGTAGCACCTCCTTCAAAAACTCTCCCCCTTTCTTTCTGACTGATGCAGAAGACATTTTTATAACTAAACATTGTGCAATATGTTAAGACAGTGCTGATGGGCAGCAGAAATAATCAAGCCTTTGAAAAAAAAAGCAACCAACCAACCATATCTGTGTGACTTGTCTGTCCTTTTAAGAATTCAGAAAGAGGCCATGGAATCTTCCGGAATGAGCAAGACTGTGGATGTGTCTGTAGTTCACAGCAGGACTTGACTGTTCCACATAAACAGCATTTGGGCCTTGAAATATCAACATACAGCACTCTAGATTCCAGGTTTTGTCTATTTCTGACCAAAACTATGCGCAGACGAGTGAAATGTGTATTTTTCAATTCACAGTGGAGCAGGATAATTAACAGAACTTGCTTAAGAATTGAAGTTTCATTATGGGTTTTTGTTTTTTTAAAGAAAACAATAACAGCAGCAGGTAACATAAGATGTATTTTAAGTGCTATAATTGGAATGTGGAAATCAAACACATGAAAGGAAGCAAATTGAAACACATTACTGAGATTGGGTGCAGTTTTTTTTAATGGGATGGCTCTTGCTTGAAACAAACAGTGTTGGGAAAACAACCCCATCGCTTCTAAAAGGAGCACAGATAAGTCAGAAAGTCATGTTGCCTCTTCATAATTTCATACGTTGTCTCGAAGAACGGTGGCTTCATTTTGCTGGGGCCCGTGGAGGGGCGAATGCAGAAGCAGCTGATGGGGGTTATTCAAATCTGGGGAATTTCTGGAAATTTGGGGCCCCTTTATACTTGGCGTTTAAATCATTTCACTGGCCTGCTGTCAGGATCACAATGTGTCTTACATGCCTGCACGCTAGATGCAAGTTCTCCTGAATATATGGACGTTTATAAGTGTTCAACGTAATTACAGAAAAGATCAGAATGGAGCCTACTCAGAAAAACAGGTGCATTTCGGCGTACTGAATGCTTGACAATTGCAGTCCCAGTGAATTCAGTGGGGCTTATTCCCAGCATAAATGTTGCTAGGTTGTGGTCCCGTGACCTGAGATAGACCATATACCTGCATTGAACATAAGAGATGAATATGAGAGGTTCTCATTCAGGGCCCCATGACATATTAGCAAGGTAAAGGTAAAGGGGCCCCTGACCATCAGGTCCAGTCGTGTCCGACTCTGGGGTTGCGGCGCTCATCTCGCTCTATAGGCCAAGGGAGCCAGACAGCTTCCGGGTCATGTGGCCAGCATGACAAAGTTGCTTCTGGCGAACCAGAGCAGCGCACGAAAACGCTGTTTACCTTCCCGCCGGAGTGGTCCCTATTTATCTACTTGCACTTTGATGTGCTTTCGAACTGCTAGGTGGGCAGGAGCTGGGACCGAGCAACGGGAGCTCACCCCGTTGCAGGGATTCGAACTGCCGACCTTCTGATCAGCAAGCCCTAGGCTCAGTGGTTTAACCCACAGCACCACCTGGGTCCCTTATATAGCAAACTACAGCTGGCTAATATCTATTTCCCAAAGACTTATTTGAAGAAAAGAAAGGTGGAACGCTCTCAAAAGCGTCCCTTGCATTGCAGAAATTAGGCTATAAATTTAATGTGTAATGCTTGGTGCTACTTGAATATCAATGAGACCAAATCTTCCATATTAGATGGACAGGCCAAAGTGGAAAGACCATTCAGAGTTTTGATGTAAAAATTGGGGTTGGGCTTTTGTTGCCGAACTCTCCAATGGGACTCTTGTGTCCCCTTAGTCCATGATTGGTCAGACAAGAATGGATGGAGGCAGGATCCAGTGGAAAGCAAGGCAGGTATTAATTTTTCTCTTGCAACAGAGTTCTCTCCCCTCCTTCCAAAGAGGGAGAGACCCTGAACAAAAGTGTGCAGGAACCTTTTAAAGACTTTTGACATTAGCCAAAGACCACACCAAAATCATCATACATAAACCATAGGAGGCGGTCTGCGTAATGCGTTTAAGACTACTTTTAACCCAGGAAAATCTTCTCAAAAGTTGGGGGTCGTTGTATACGCCCAGTCTTATACTTTAGCTCCTGAATCCAGGTCCCAGGCTCACCCTGTTCATACACAAAGACACCCTTAAGACAGGATTTGTAAGTGAGAAAAGGCAATGGGAAGGCTTCCCCCATTTGCCTCCCTTGCTGCGGAGGAATATTTGAGGTCATTGGGAGAGTCAGAATGGCTTCAGGATTGCTCTCCTGTACTATTTCAAACATGTGGCTTATATATTTAGATATGTGTGCATTTATTAATCATCTTTCCGTATTTGAGACCTTAAAATTCTTATAACAGTTAGATGCTCAAGGATGAGGAAAAGCAGATAGCACTGAATATGATGGTAGCTATTGAAAGCCTCTTTCCACAACAATACTACTCTCTGGAAGGCCAAGCAGATAGCCAAAGACTAGGGGTACATGGGGTGTGTGTTTCTCATTCTGATTGTCAAACCACATGGGAAATTGCATTCAGACAGCTTCTGGGTAGAATGCTACCTTGCAGACACCATTTTCAATGGCTTTGATGCCGAGGTGAAAACACGTGAAGTAGTTCTGAGTGATAGGGAAATGTCTAGTGCTTATTGAAGCAGATGTTGCTTAACAATGTGGCTAAGATGGTCTTTGAGTTGGGAAAGTTGGGTTTTTAACTTCACTAAAACTGGTCTATCTTCCCAAGTTTTCCCATCTGTAAAATGGGAACAAAACTGACTGACCTGCAGGCTCATCGTGAAGATGAAGGTGATAAGGATTAAATAGTGTGTCGAAAGTATTGTAAAAATGATAACCACATTCTCAGAATGACATTTTATGAACAAAGGGTGGAACATGCACTACGTTTGCCTCGGAAATGACTGCCTGAATAGCCTCGTGGTTGCAATTGATTCCTTTCTCATTTGTAGTGCTTGGAAATGCTGCTTGCTTGGAATTATGGCTGTGTTCTGAGTCTTTTTATCTGATTTGTGAAGCCATGACATGTAGAGCAGGCTTTCCCAAACCTGAGTCTCCAGCTGTTTTTGGACTACAACTCCCATCATTCCTTGCTAGCAGGACCAGTGGTCAGGAATGATGGGAACTGTAGCCCAAAAGCAGCTGGAGACCGACGTTTGGGAAACCCTGCTGTAGAGATTGGCAGCACCACTCTGATCCATAGGAAGAACATCACGATTGAGGCCATTGAGAAGCCTTGTTTGGCAGCATTGCTATGTCATCACACCTACTCTTGTCCCTGGGAATAAGGTATCATGATGTTGAACGACTTCCCAAAGGTTGCCTATAGTGAGTTCATGGATGCTGAACCTGTGGTCCTCTGGGGGGTTGCTGTAGGACTTCGGCTTCCTTTGGCCCCAGCCAGCAAAGCCAGGGTCCAGGGCTGATGCCAGTTGGCAGCCCAGCTACACCCGGAGGGCTGGAGGTAACACAGGTTCAGAGGTTCTTAACCCATTCTTACATAAATGCATGTAAGAAGCACTCTGGTTATAAGCAGAAGAGAACAGACCAGCTGTGTTGGCAGCAGTATAATAATGTATTTTATATATTGGCAGTCAAAAGGAGAAAGGCATAATCTGGAACAGGTGTCCTAGAGCAAGTCATAAGGTGATCTCATGCGCAAGATAGAAACCATTGACATCTTTGGACTGTAGTCTGTCGATTTCAACGGGCAATATCCAACCAATTCGGTCAGCGTAAGGATTTCTGCTTTTGCAGTGCAGCCCCGCCTCCATGAACCCCCTTAATCTGTTTTTCGGCTCCCCCACCCCACCCTCAGAGAGCAGATTTTTGTTTATGTAAATCCCTGTACTGATGGAACGAGTTAGTTGGATACAGCCTGTAGTTCTGTGAATATGACTTAATTTGGATGTTGCCCATAACCATTCACTTTTATCAAGCATTTTCCTTTACAGCCTTAATCCTTCCCCCACCCTGCAAATATTCTAATAACACCGGTAATGGTCGGAATTACAGAAGTGCTATGGAGCAAATACAGGTTATATAGGGTGACTTACTCACTGATCTTCAGCATAGTTAAGAGTTAGAATCATAGAGTTGGAAGAGACCACAAGGGCCATCCAGTCCAACCCCCTGCCAAGCAGGAAACACCATCAAAGCATTCCTGACATATGCCTGTCAAGCCTCTGCTTAAAGACCTCCAAAGAAGGAGACTCCACCACACTCCTTGGTAGCAAATTCTACTGCCGAACAGCTCTTACTGTCAGGAAGTTCTTCCTAATGTTGCAAGGAACAAGTGTGTGAAATGTTCTGCTTTCATATCATAGCTGCCAAGTTATCCCTTTTTTAAAGGGATTTTCCCTTATGCTGAATAGACTTCCTCGCGAGAAAAGGGAAAACTTGGCAGCTATGTTTCATATTTTAGAAAAATATTTTAAACCAGTTAAACTCCTAAGGCTTTCTCTATGTAGAAAGTAGCCAAGGACCAAAAATGATAGGAAACGCCGTCAGCAGCTCCTGCATTGCATGCTATCTGTGTGCAGGAGGGGAGTTTTCTAACAGAACTTCAAAGTTACCGGTAATTGCTTTCCAGCAATAAAGCAATCCTGCAGAAACAGGATTCTTAAGATTCCAGATTCTAGTTTTTGCCCGAGGATCTTATTTTGTTCGTTGACTGCTCTCCCGGTTTGAGATTCATCTGCAGGAAATGAACCACTTTCATTTACTTGCAAATTGAATGCAAACTAACAGCTGTTGGTTCTTGACAAACAGGGCCAGGTTTAGGAATACAAGCTTTTAAAAAATGGTGTACGTATGAAATTTCAGGAGGTTTCAGATGGCTTCATTTTGAGGTCCGCAAGGTGTGCTTATTTATCAAGGGTGTGGTATTCAAGCTTGTTTTGAGAAACCTCCTGCTTACTGCATTGCACTTCCTCCTCTAAACATAATTTCACTTTGAACAGGACTCCTTTTCAGGTGAGTAGTTGGGTAATATATTTCAGGACCAAGCTTTCATCCAGCCCAAGGTTTCCCAAACTTGGGTCTCCAGTTGTTTTTGTACTACAACTCCCATTATCCCTAGCTAGCAGAATCAGTGGTCAGGGATGATGGGAACTGCAGTCCACAATCAGCTGGAGACCCAAGTTTGGGAAACGCTCATCCATCCATAAGTTAACTCAGACAGATGATGTAACTTATTTCGGTCATGGCCTAGGCCACAACAAAGGAACGATCTGTTTAGTGCAAGTAGTCGCCAAACCAACACAGAACTGGGAATAGCTATTTCAAAATAGAATTTATTTTTCCGTTTCACTTTGAGATTTCGGAAGATAAAGACGAAAACATATATTGTGGAATTTTCTGAAGATCGAGGCATTGTCTTAATTGCATAGATTATTGAAACCACTGGCTGTGGTTACATAGGAAATCTCAAAACCACATTTTATTCATGTTTGAGAGTACGGGGCAAGGGCGGACGAGAAACCATTAAAAATATGATTACGTTAGTGACCACCACAATGTGTCTGGCAGCTGCAGGCAACAGTGTGCTGATATTTATACTGTGCCATTTTTCCTGTGGGCCACATATGGTCGATATGTTTCTTCGCCTTGCAGCAAGGACACCTGTTCCGCAATTTACGGTCAACGTCGCCATACCTGAAACGAGAATAAAACAGGAGAGAAAAACGTGATGAGCTGATAATAAAAATACTGTTTTTAAAACTGAACAGAATCCAGTGCTGAAGGGTTCAAACCTGTGTTTTTAAAGCGCTTTCTAGCAAGTGTGTTTGGGAAGATTCCTTAAAGCCACAGCTGCAAAGATTAAAAAAGACTGGCCCCATTCCAGCTCTAGCTGTATGTACTGGGGATCCCGATCCCTATCAATGGAAGCAGCCAAATTGTTCAGTGGGTCCCCTGTGAAAACCATGGTCCAAATGCCGCTGCAGCCGTGTGCCTTTCGCATGCTGAATCGAGGGGACCATGTGCTGCGGAAATGGCTGGAAAAATCACTATATTCTCCTGTGTGATTGATTGTTTAGCAGAATTGTTCCCCACAATCTACCTTCACCTCCCCTGTTCAATACAATCAGCCTATTCTAGATGTCTATGAAGAAGCACCAAAATCAACTTACAAGATTCCTTTTTTGCATTCCCCAACACACTTTGACATCAGGATTTGGCCTTTGCAGCCGTCAGCATTAACTGTTGGGTACATTCATTTACACCTAGCAAGGATAGTAAACACAGCTGAAGCATTGGACAACGTGAAAGAGCATCAGTAAAGAGCTAAGTTTTTGAACTGTTGCTCTTGTACTGTGATTTTATCTGATTTATCACAAAAGGGTTTTCTCTCCTGCTTCTAGAAGATGCCCAAGGCGTATTTTAAACTTGCACAAGAAAAAAAAGGACTATGAACCTCAAGGTACAGCAGTTTCTTTGTATTTCTTGGATAGGCTAGGTTTTAAGAAGAAGAAAAAGGGGAAGTAAACGTTTCTCCAATCTGGAAAATCCAAATAACAAAAGGTAGCAATGTTGGAGTTGCCTCTGAGCAAAACTGTGGGGCCCAAAGCCCGATTCAACACGATTTAATTCAGCTGAACCTGTTCTCTCAAAATTGTGATTCTGACAACTGCAGTTTTGAATCACAATTTGGATCACAGCTTCAATATGCTTATACCACAGGAGCAGCTTTTAATGAAGATCCAATTTATCTCCCCTCCCCAGCTACAGGCAATTTGTTTGCCACATGGTACTAGAAAATGGCCTTCAACACTGAATGCTAATGAAAAAGGACATTGCTTTGTATTAAGTGCTTGCTGTGTGTCCAAAGGACAGGGTCAGTAATGAAAGCTTTTATGCAGAATTCTCGCTGTGAAGCATCACATCTACTACGAGACAACATTCAGCTCACCTGGTAGTATTTATTTTGAAACCGACATGAGGTTGGTACTGAAAAAAAACAGACACACACACAGAGAGAGAGAGAGAGAGTGTTGCAATCCCTCATGGGATATAGCATAGCAGGAAAAGGGGCTTCACGCCAGAGCAAAGGCCTGTTTGGTCCAGTGGCCAACCAGATGTCTCCAGGAAGCCCACAAGGAATAGCCCAATCCTGTTGATTGTCCTCTAACAGGTGGCTTCAATGGTAGATTGCCTCCAAACCTGGAAGTTCTACATACTGTAGCTATTTCAGATCACAACCGCAAATACTCTCCTCCTCCTCCTCCTCCTCCTCCTCCATGAATAGGTGTGACCCCCTCTCAGGGTATAGGATTTGTGGTGGAGGGGAAGCTAGTAAGAAAAAAATTTAAAAGAGCCAGACTGCTGGATCCGACCCAAGGCTCATCTGGTCCAACATCTGGAAACCCACCCCAGTGGTCAGCCAGTTTTGTGGGGTTGATGAAGATGTTATTGACTGAGAGAGGAGAGGAAGCATTTCTAGTGGAAGCAGGAGGCAGAGGCAGCTGATAGGACAGGGCTGGGGGACAATGGGCAGCTAGAGGGCCACATTCTCTTGTGAGCCACATTTGGGGGGCTGCAGGCCAAGATTGGCCCCCAAGGCCTGGGGTCTGCCACCCCTCTAGTAGGAGTGTAGAAGCAGGGAAATCAAGGAGATTATTGGAACAATCTTGGAAGCTGCTAAGGAACGAACTAACCTGTTCCCATGTCCTTTTTTTGTTGCAGTTCTGTGACAGCTCTTCAAAATGATCCTGGAGCTTAAGGTTAGTACTGGGGAAAACAAAAGAGGAGGGACTGGCTCCCTCAGACCCTCTGCCCGCTGACTGCGGTCTTTGCCCCCAATTCTGTAGTCTCTAAATACTTCCCTCCCTCCAAGAGGCTCCCAAAGCAACTAATGTGGCGTGTGTCCCTGGGGTGTCAGGATGATGCCAGAGGCATGTCCTGCCCTCTCCCCTGGTGCTGCTCTTCCACCTCTGCCCAGGAGGCTGCAGGGCCCATGGAGGTCCTCTGGGGCAAGGGATTGGGCCCAAGCCTGAGGGAGGCCAGTATTTCCTGGCTTGGGCCTGCTTGTAGGCTCTCTTGCACCCGTAAATTGTGGGTTTTGTAATGTCACAAAAGGCGTCTGTTCCAGCTTTCTCTTTCCTCTGCAAAAGGCATAGCCCAACGACACCGGGCATGAGTGGAATCTCTCATTTGTGAGAACAGGTAAGACTCATGATTGCCTTATACTTTGTAAGCATCAACATCTGAAGGGTGGAAAAGAAAAATGAAGCACCCTCCCAAAATACCTTAATGAAATTTCCTTACCTTTGACATACCGGTAAATGTTGAACATCAGAATTTGGTACAACACTGTCAATTTCATAATGGTCATTTATGGTTGCCACTCCAGACTAATATTTCCATCTTCATCTGGCTTTTTATAATCTACTACTTCCCCTTGTTTTTCTATCTTATTTCCTTGATATGCTGATATTCATAATAGTGATAGCTGAATAAACAGCTAATTTGCCTAAAGGAAAAACTGGTATTTTCCCCACAAAGTTCAACTAGAACTTGTAAGGTTGGCGCTGTTACTTCTTGGGATAATCTCAATGAGTGCACAGCTGCTTTTGATTCATCACTGTTCTGTCACAAGTTGGCAAAATGCTATTGCCAGTGTCCCTTTGTTCCTGTCATTATTTTGAGCATCAACACTCTAGGAAGTCCAATAAACAAGTACAAAATAAAAATGCCAATCAGAACATGGGTTTGTCACTTTCCAGAACTTGTCCTGGCCAGGAGAGCACTTTTTCAAGCTCTTTTTCAAGTACTGAACCTCTGTGTGACCATATGAAGCTTGCTTGTGGGTAGTTAGATCAATACAGTCATACCTCGGTTTAAGTACGCTTCGGTTTGAGTACTTTCAGGTTAAACTGTCTGGAACGGATTAATCCACTTTCCATTACTTTCAATGGGAAAGTTCACTTCAGTTAAGTACACTTCAGGTTAAGTACAGACTTCCGGAACCAATTGTGTACTTAAACCAAGGTACCACTGTACTGCCCAGCAACTTCTTTAAATGTTTGATGTAATCATTGCTTGACCTACAACAACAAAATTAGTGGGAGATGTTGAGAATTAAAGCAAAGACCCTCTGTATCCAATATATGTAGTCAACACAGTGCCCTCCAGATATTCTGACTCCAACCCCCATTAGCCCAGCCAGCATGGCCAATGAGGGGCTATATCTGGAGAACCATATTGGCTACCCCTGTAGTCCCTTCCAAATTCCTGAAGCCCTTTCATAGGAGCTCTTGAAAGTTTCAAAGGAACTTGTGCATATTTGCCAAGATAATTAGAATACAGTCAGTAGGCCATTTTGCATATGCTATTTTCACTCATTTATGTGTTTTACCCTAATATTTTACCCTAACATATTCATTTTGTACACATTTCTTGACTGGAGTTTAATCTTTTGTATTTTATCTTCCTGTACACCATGCAAGCAGCTTCTAGCTGTAAGGCAGTTTATAAATCTGTAAAAAGAATCTGTGGTGAGAGCAGTTTAGGGGCGAAGCAAGGCTTCCTGTCTGTGCTTCCATCATCAGAGTTCCCCAAAGGAAGCAGTGTGGCTTTGTGGAGGTCCTGATCTTATTTGGGGGAGGAGATTACTGGCATCATAATTTGATAGCTCCAATTCACCTCATTTCAGATACATCATACGTAATGAATAAAAATTTATACGAATTTCAAGTGATACAAGCACACACAATATCTCATTAATATAACTGATTAATTACTAAGAACAATTTGATTTCGATAGAAAACTTCACTCAACTTACAATTATGTGTGGTATCTTATAAAATGAAATTTGTGTGAAAGTTAAAAAAATGTTTATTTTTATTACATAAAGGTCATGTACAGTCTGCAAATTATACATTCATATATACACAAAAAAATTGTGGTACATCAACAAGAATGTGTTAAAGCAGAGAATCTGTATGTCGCCATAACATTACGAATAGACAAAAAACAGAAAATGGTAGCACATTATTTTATTTAAAGAGAAAGGCAGTTTAAAAGTATAAGATATGAGAAAGGACAATTGGTCTTACCCGAATTGGCGCTTTAATAGGTTGCTGATGAGTCGAATGGGGAACATCCTGAACTTCTTGTAAACTATCCAGCAATTGGGGAATTTGAGATCCAACACTGGCCTCCTCTTCTTGTGGCTTTTTTTGGGAACCACAAAGATTGAGTAAAGTCCTTGAAATCACTGCTCTGCTGGGACGGTACCAATGGCCCCCATGTTTAGTAGGTGAGACATGAGAGCCTCAACTGCCTCTCAACTCTCTGGGTGCTTTGGAATTGGAGATGGAATGAAGCTGGACAGGGAACTTGCATTAAGTTTTATGCCGGGGAGGATGGGGACGGATGGAGTGACAAACTGCTCCATCAAGGCAGGAGGGAAAAAACTGAGGAGATTCAGGCTGCCTCCCACAATTCTTTGCTCCTGCCTCAGTCACGTGGTGAGAAATTACCCAATCCAGTGGCTTCATCATCCACCATAGTAAATTAGTCTTTAGCACCCATGTCATTCTTGCTCAATCCCTAACAAACTGGATGGCGTCCCAATCCTCATTCTACTTATTATGCCAATAACCCATCTATCAAAACAACGCACCTACTGCTAGCACCACTATTCCAGATACTATTTTGATTTTTAATCTCAGACACCATCATTTTAACATGAATTGGTGTTCCAACCCGTAGAACACCAATTCATTATTATTGGCCAATTAGCTTCAACATTCTACTTCACAATCTTTCTTCTCCTCATACCTATAGCTGCTATAATAAAAAACAAACTCCTTAATGATAACCAGCTCAATAGCTTAAATAACCTAAAGCACTGGTCTTGTCAGAAATGAGAACCCACCATCCTAGGACATCAAAAGAGAAGGCCACAACCCATGGGCGTACCCAGGATCAAAACTAGGGGGGGGCAAGGGGAGGGGCCAAGGCACGGAAGGGGAGGGGCCACAAAGTGGGCGGGAACAGCGAACTCGCGCTCCGCCGGGCTGTGCCCCTCCCTAGCAGCAGGGCTGGTGGGCGGAGGCGGAGCCCAGCCCAGCGGAGCGCGAGTTCGGCGTTCCCGCCCACCGCGCCGCGCTCCCTGGTTCCCCGCCGCGCTTGGCCTTGCCTGAGGGCGCGCCGGGGAGCTGGAGGGAGGGTGCGGCGCGGTGCGGCGGGAATGGCGAACTCGCGCTCCGCCAGGCTGTGCTCCGCCTCTGCCCACCAGCCCTGCTTCTAGAGTAGGGCAGCTGCCCTAACTTGCCGCATGGTGGGTACGCCCTTGCCACAACCCCTTATCGCCAGCCCTCAAAACTAGCATTTTTATTAAACTATCTTCTGTTCCATTCCACCCAGTCGCCCCAAGCGGCTTTTTTGCCTCCTCCACCCAAGCAGGAATACATTTTTGCAGTCAACCCCCCACTTGGCTGGCTGTCCCACCATTGGTTATGGTTTTGGGGGGACTTTTTTTTTGAACCAGCAGCACTTGGGAAACACTGTGAACCCTGTCTAGCTTAGAATCTAGTAGCTACATAAGTTTTCCTTTATTTCTTTTCTTATGTAACTGTTTATTCCTAGGTGTCGTTCGAATTAAGGATGGAAAATGTACTTTTATCTTTAGATGCAATAAGCACATGCTTCAGGGACCCATCCCCAAACAAGTGACTCCCCTCACAAATGGGACAGTGGCCCAATTGACTTCTGATGCCGCATCTGCCTACCAATTTTTAAACCATGTGCCACGACTTGAGCTGACATTGCCCTGGCAGAAAACTGAGTCACACCCAAGGTGGCATGAGTCATAAAGGCTTGTGCCTTTAGTGATTTATTTAAGGTCAGCCTTACAATATCCTGCGGTGGATTTGCAGTAAGTCCTCCAATCAAACCATGCATGCCTTTGCACAAAAGGCAGCTGGGCAAGCCGCCTACATAGACAATGCTGTGGCCTCATGTACCTTACGCAAGGCAAAATCCAAATGCCTATTCATCATATTCTTCAGTTGCGCATCAACTTCCTGAGGCAATAAATTGCAAGAGAAAAGAATGGCAACAGGACAGTCCACAGAGTCTTAATATAAGCCATGAAATCTGTCTCCAGAAAATAAATATTATCTGCCAAATTGGTGCCCTTTCTAAACTGCAGAGGAACATCCAGCTCAGTCTTAGCCACCCTCTTTAATATAAATGGCCTGTCATCGGCTATCAGTCAGTAAAGAAATATCACTAGTAGTTGAGGCCTCAGCAGACTTGTCTTTCTGCAAAGCCAAACCTAAAGTAGACATGACCTTGTGGAACAGAGTTGTAAAGTTAAGATTCTGGACACATTCGAGTGGCAACTTACTCATCCTGTAAGGAGCCATCACTCCATTCATGGAGTTTTTCCTCTCCTGCCTCCGTCGTGTGAAGAGGGTTCTAACCAAACCCATTCGGGTCATCAGCAACCGTCTTATATCCTGACTAAGTTATAGTCAGAGCAGACCCACAGAAATCAATGGAAGTATCCATCAATTTGAATGAGTGTACTTCGAGTACGACTTATTTGGATTCCACCCTATATATTTAGGAAAAGCAAAGAGCTAAGTTCCATTGCATGATTATACTGCAAGGTACTTAATATCTGAATATTTAACATAATGCCTGAAACAGCAATCAAACAGGATCTGGACCTCAGCATTCAGGTATGCAAATGCAAACATACAAAACCGTATGTTTAGATGAGTAGGGTTTTTTTTTAATCAAAGCAAAGGCAGACTGTTTGACTTCCTATATTTAAATAGATGCATTGCTCTATAACATGCCTTTATTTATATCATAATGCTTCAAAAAGTTACAAAGTATAAAAATATCACTTGATTAAATATACATACATAAATACAGCATGGGATAGTGGAATTACTCTAAACATGGAGTGGTATAAAAGACATTGAAAACCAGATGAAAGAAGTTCAGGTTATAGGTTACAGCTGGGTTTCCTACCTACCTTTCACCACTGGAAAATTAAGGCACTGCCCAGTCAATAATATTCTCCATATTTTCAACAAAACTGATGCTGATGCATTCTGAGAAATATTGACACTGCATATTTCAATGGAGCTAGCACAGAACCCTCCCATATGAGCACAGTGAGATAAGTGTTTTCATAGCCAGTTAATCCAAAGAAATGCTCTTCATTTTTTCTGCTAACTCTTGTCTCAGCTCAATATGTTTTCTCAGGTTTTGTACTTCATGTGGCAGATTAATGTCCCATACAGTCAGACATGACTGTATTCCTGTGAACAAATTGAGGAAAATATGGTTGAAGATATTAAATAGGAAAAATATCTCAAGCATTTTTTCAGCTGTTGGGCAACTTTTTTTTTTTAATGGGAGCTGAAACCATCACTTGGGCGGAAATCCTATGCACACAACTGGGGGAAAAGTGGACTTACTCCTGAGTAAACAGGCATAGGATTGCTCTGCTAATGGCTAGCAATATGTGCTTTAAATGTACGGTGTGTACACAGCCTCAGTCTTGTAAAAAATCCTGGATACAGTAGTTTGCAAAGAGTGCTGGGAAATGTAGATAGGCAAACCACAGTTCCCAGGATCCTTTGGGAGAATTCATGAGCTTCAAATATATGGTGTATATGTAGCCCAAGTGTGAGAAAGGGACAAGCCAGCCATAATGACAGCAGATTCATGTGGGCAACATTTATCTCCAAGCTTATTTTTCATCAGTCTGGTTAAGAAAGGAAAACCTTGCATATACGAGACCCACACGTGAGTGGGATTCCTGATCTCAGAGTTCTATGGTATCTGTAAGTGAAATAGTTCTCATGGTTGCCTCACATGAGAAAAGTCCTGACTTTTAACCAGAAAGATCCAGCCTTTTACGTGGTTGCATGCAGAAGGTAGGAAAGACCTCTGCCTCCCGAGGCCTGGGAACAGCAATGGGCAAATCTGCATTTCTGGCCTGTATCACTTTTGCGTGCTTTTACCCACAATTCCATTTGATTTTCGCATTAATTTATGAACATTTAAATTAAAATCTTCTCAAAGCAATTATTTAAATGTGCATTTTGCATGCTTACATGAACTGCATCACAATATTCAGACAAGGGCAAGCCAAGTTCTGGGCTGGACGGACCTACAGCCTGACAGGGGAGCTTTATACTGTAGGTGGTTCTTTATTCAAACATAATGGAAAACCACAGTCTCCTGTTATGTGCCTTTTATAAACAAAGTCTGAATTTGGACATAATCAAGAACTGAGATAAGTTTCAAAGCAGAATTGAGAGCTTTAGATCCCGTTTTTTAATTCATTAAAGAGCAGGGAAACATGTATGAAGAGCCCTGCACAATTGTGCTTCACAACAGAAAACCAAGGTTTCCCATTACTTCTGAACTGGACCTTGGTCTTTGACTGGTGGACCTAACAATAGCCATCAGTCAGAATGCTTTAGTCAGCAAGTTGAGCAATAAACTGCAATCCTACACACTTATCTGGAAATAAGTCCCATGGAACTTATTTAAGTCTGCAAAGGACTGCACTCCTAGTTAATCAGCATGCTATGTGGCACATTTAAACTTGGGGTAGACGGAAATGGTCCCCGGAAAGACTATGTGGGGCTTTCTATTGTGTATTATAGCATTCTGTTGTGTATGATTGACGCTGTGTAACATAAACCTGCCAAGAGTCAGCAGGAACAGAAGACTGAATAAACAGCGATGAAAATATTATCATGGCATGATCTCATAAAAGCTGTACAGATTCCCTTTAAAATGTTTAAAACAGAAGGCACTAATCCTTACCTGTGGCGTATTTGCTGTCTTTGCTTTCACCTTTATGGCAGTAGCCCAACACCAGAACTACATTCTTCAGGCTCCCTTTTACCAAACAAACAAAAGAAAGATATAATCCAGTATTCAAAGTTAAACTTTAATTTGTAACGAAACAGTTTCAGTATTAAAAGTACATCGGCTTGGATCCAGCCCCACCCTCTGTGTGCAAATGGAAAGTACCTCAATGCATGCATTGGCGGCAGCAGCAGCGGGCAGGGATTGTCCTATCCCTTTGACTGTAGTCTCTAATGCTACCCTCAAACCTTTGACAGGGTTTTTGGAGGAAAGCAGGAAAGTTTCTTTGTGTAAGTAGAAGCTAACTGAGGCTTCTTTATATTCAGACCCTGTACTTTGACGAAGTATTATAATTTAAGATTGCACTTGAGGAAGGTTGCCAAGAAAATAAACAATCAGGAAAGTGCAGAGGACAAAAATAAACTACAGCACATATTATAGAATTATGACAAATAGTACTATTGCTCTAAATTCCATACTCAAGTTTTTACAATCAAGAGCAGGAGACTTTGGAGCTCGACTTTCAGCTCATGCAGCAAGCCATAGTAAGCCTTACCAACTGCAGTTAATGTTCAGATTTTTCGCTTTGAATCTAAACACTTACCCGGGAGTAAGTTCCACTGAAAACAATACTTACTTTCGAAGAGACATGTATAGGATGACACTGTAGGAATCATGTGGGTAGAGCAATGAAAAAGGTTTTTATTAATATCTAACTTGGGAACTGAATACTACAGATGTGTTTCCCACAAGCAACGTGGTCTTGCTCAACTAACACATATTAATTTTAATAATAGAGGTTAGTGGAAAAGGTATATCTGAGGGTAGATTTGCTTCGATATTTTTGAAATGGTTCAATATGGTCATGGATCAGATGTTAAAAACTACACACATATGTGTGTAAAGTACAAATGAAAATGGTAAACATGTGTGCTCAGTTCCTTGAAGGACGCACAGGATAAGCCATACATAAATACATTTCATTCCTGGGACCATGATGATTTCCTGTGAAGCCTTCACTTACCGAATTGGGCTGTCATCATGAATCTAACAGAATCACAGAAATCCCTTATTATTCTTATGGGCCGACGAGTTGAGAGGTCAAGCAATAAGATATGTCCTCCCCCTGTGCCAATCCAAAGGGCTGTATTCTTCTGCAGGCAGAGGCTCTTCACTCTTCCCAAAATAGCAACTTCTTGTTTTGATTCTTTATTCAGGTTTGGCACCTCTTCTCTAAAACAATATGATACCATTGTATGTTAAAGTTGCAATGGATCATGCCTTTCCTTTTGTTTCCCCGTATATTTTCACATAAACATCTCATTAAGTGGCCATTTGTTTAACTGAAGGACAGAAAGAAATGCTTTAAGCTACACCAACTTCCTATTCTCTCTTTGCACTATCTTTTAGAATACTAAAAGCAGACACCTAGCAATCTCTGGCCACTTCCTGCCTGTCAGAACAACTGCCCAGTTTGAGTACCGGTAGTTGCCAACATATGTGCTTCCTGCAATAAAGTGTACCTTCATAATAAACCTACACGAAAAGTTTGTGCATTGTAATACATAGCAAAATCTCTACTGCACTACAAATCCACTTTAAATGGGCAAATATATTACAGTAAAAAAATGATGGGGAAAAGCATAGGAATGTATCAAATAACTACCACACTGTATAACCTCTGTGCAATCAGGACAAACAGGTCATCTAGAAGCCTTTTTATTTATTTATTTATTTATTTATTACTATTAAAGCTTCGCTTGTGGAATGCATTTTAAAAATCAGCTTAACCACCCATGATATCCCTGATTTCTCTGTGACAGCTGTACACAAAATATCAAACACTTACTTTAGAAAATGCATGCAATCGATTAGTTCACAAAGCTTCTCTGTCTTTTTATCCCAAATTTCCACAAAATAGCTATTTTTCTTTGCCAGGTAGATGGATTTGTCTACTGCTATTGAAATGATATTGGCATCACTGTGAGCCTTATGGCATAATCTGAGGGGTAGAAAAGAAAAATCAGTATGATGTATGATGGTACAGAACATATAACATGTGTTTGCAAAGATGGGAAGTTAACAGTAGACACCTCTGAAAAGCTCAGTGGACTCCTCCCATCCCCGCAATAACCTAGATCCAAAGGCCTACCTGCCTTCAAAAAAATGTGTGCCACAGTGGGAGAGGATCCCAGCAGCAGCTCACACAGGTAAGTACTTTCTGCTCCTACACAGAAATCTCTGGGTACTGGCCAATATTCGCAGTTATCCTCAGTGGCTACATGCTTGAATTTAATCTGTGTCCAAACTAAAAGCCTTCTCTGTGGTGGCACTTCAAATGTGGAATGCCCTCCTCCTACAAGTCTGACTGGCATCAATATTGTCATCACTCTAGTGCCAAATTAACCCCCCCCCCCAAAAAAGTTGATGGTTAAGCTGATGGCTGTTTAGCCTCCTCTGCTTTTTGAGCTGCCTTTGCTCTGAATTTCATTGCTCTGTTGTGGTGTACTTGATGTTCTATGCCAGTGGTTCCCAACCTTTTATTGGCCATGCCACACCTAAGCATTTCTAAAATCCTGATGCCCCCCTGTGACATATAATTACTGTATTATTATTATTCAAAAAGTGAACTCCTATTCACATGAGGGAAGACTAAAAGGCCATTAACTGTTAATAACTCATTCTCAAATTGCCCCCTTAAAAATCAAATTGCCCCCCTGTGGGGCATATGCCCCATGTTGGAAACCATGGTTCTATACCCAGCCTAGTATCTGTACGTTGAAGGGTATGCAACTCCTATAATCCTTTCACAGTGAAAATGCTGGCTGGGGCCAATGAGAGTTAGGAGTTCAACAACATCTGGAGGGTATCACATGACCACCTCTGATGTAGATACGTGCAGATAATGTGCAAACATTTATACATGCTCAATGAGGGCTTGATTTATTGCCAAATGACGTCACTTAAGACTACCTCCATGACATCCAAGGATTTGTTCAGATCAGCTTCTGAGCATCCAAAGATCACAAGGAAAAAGCAGTGGGAGTTCACACCAAGATGTATTCCAGGGTGTTTATAAGAAATACACATGGATCAGCATGATAGAAATAAGTGGAAACAAATACACCTGAAAAAGGTGTGTAGTATTTATGCAAGCGTGAAAGTACTTGGGACTCCCTGACCCTCAGTCATATGAATATAAGACACTCAGCATTTGTTTGGAAACTGTAAACAGTTTGCTTAACCTTATCACACAATTTATATTTTACAAGTGATAAGGCCAAATAAGGTTTCTCATGATTGGTCGAGGAGAATCTTATTCTCCTCATTCCACCAAAAAGATGCAGATAAGGTAACTGTAAAGAGAAGTACCAGTCAAAAAGAAAAGCAAGATACTTAAAGAATAAATGATGTATTTTAAAGAACACAACCAGAAGAGACAAAGGCATGTAGTTAAAATTAAAACAAATGAACTTACATTTGGCTTGTTTTTGTCTCAATGATTTTTTGGATGCAGAAGTCATTAGAAAATGATATAATCTTTGTTCCACAGCCTCCCCAGATTGTATTTTTTTCACATGAATAAACAGATTCTCTTAAGCACATAAGTGGGGTGCTGCGGTTTCCAAGTTGTAAAATCTTCAAAGGTGCAGCATCTTTGCACTGGAAATATAGCAAAAAACATTGGTGAGAAAATCTCCAGGCATGAATAAAACACCAGTACCTGCTGATATACATAACTTTAAATGTTGTTGCATGGTCATTCAACACTAACAACAATAATAAAATACCCTTTCCCCCTGGTAGTACTCAAAGCAGCTTACAAATAAAATTAAGAACTGCTAAAAATATAGGGGGAACAATCATTAAAAACAATTAAACACTGATAAAATTAAAACTACATACATATATAAAATCTGTTTGAAACCTAAAAATAATTACATTTAAAAAAATACTGGGATACCATTTACATGATATGCAGAATCTAAAATATCTAAGCATAAACAACTTAAATATGAACCAAGGTGCATTCATAAGCCTTATGGAAAATGAGAAAATATGAGGAGACACAATTGTTGAAGAGGGAAACATGACTAGTGAAGGAATGAAACTCATTGTGTATGATCCACAATTCTTCTGTAATGCTATAAATGAATTTAACATTGTTTATAAAATGGATTTTGATTAAAATGAATCATAAATCCTGTAGAGTTTACTATATTTATAAGCAAAGAGAAGAGCAGGTTGGCCATGATTTGATCATGGTGCACCAGCCCACTGCTCATTTGTGGTAACCCATTATTTATTTTAGGCTATGGCTTACCATAATGTGTGAAAGGGGCCTTTATGTAGCTTCCCTGTTCAGTGATATTTCTGCTGATATCTGCTGTCAGAGAGTTTTAGAAAGACCTCTAACCTTTCAGCAGAAATGAAAAGGGGGAAGTGCATCAAAAACTATGTATGTGTTTCATTGCTGCAGAATTATTGGAAGATAGTGCTGCAGATGTACCTTTATTGCTGTGTCTTTAAAAACCGCTAGCTGTCCATCAGCTGTACCAGCACAAAAATAGTTCTGTTTGCTGAAATGAAACAGGGAATTTTGCAAGAATATCATTGAAATAAACTGATCATATATATATATCTTACTAAACCACTGCATGATTCTTATAGAAATAACTGTTCACTGCATACTAAATGAACCATTACACATGCATAATTTTTAGTGAGATGCACCAATATACGTGTGCAGTATTATGATTGGAAGCACAAATCAAAATGCATTCAACTTCATTTTTTAAAAGTCTACCCTTCAAGTAATATTGCAATTGGACACCTGCACAAAGGCGATAATAATTCTCACAACACCCATTTAAGCCATTTGAATATGTAGGTATGAGTTGCACAGGTATGTAAAATTATTTCCGGGTGGATTTCTTTTTTCTAACAGACTGTCCTAAAACTATAAATCAATTATGAAATTTCATCTATACTTAGATACAACCATACTGTACTTTTGCTTTGCATAAGAGTAGCAGTAAAGACATGTGACAGAATCAGACATCTTCTGAAGTTGGTGCCTGGGCTTCTCCTCTTCTGCGTGAAAGACCCACAAACAACCAGAATGAGTTCCTGCTACTATCCAGTTCTCCTCCTCTGCAGAAAGTGTTACCAAGGCCATATACAATACTCTGTTATCTGCAATTTCCTGGTGGGGAACAATATATATAGTAAACATCTGGACACAATTCCATAAACACATGTTAATACTATTATTATCTTTTTATTATACCAATTCCCTTGAACTGAAACTTCTAGAAAAAGATCCATCCGACTGACTACTTTATCTTTCCAAAATTAGTAGCTACCATGGGGCTATGGAACATGTAAATGCTTCTTTTTCTCTAAGGACAACTGGTCGGGTGCACTTTCCCTTTCTCTGAACATTAAGGAGCAAAGATTAAGTTACCAGTTCCCTGCTGCCCTTCCTCTACTCATAGTAGTAATGAACCTGGATTCCTGAGTGTCCAAGGGGGAAATGAATCCACTCACTGGGACCATCCTGAGTAAGCCTACAAAACACCAGATTCTACATGCAGCCTTCAGGGGTATAATAATAATAATAATAATAATAATAATAATAATAATAATAATAATAATAATTTATTATTATTATTATTATTATTAGTACCCCACCCATCTGGCTGAGTCTCCCCAGCCACTCTGGGGGGCTCCCAATCGAGTATTAAAACAAAACAGCATTAAATATTAAAAACATCCATAAACAGGGCTGCCTTAGGATAACTGCTTATTTCCTTGACATCTGATGGAAGGGTGTTCCACAGGGCAGGTGCCTTTTATCTATGAAGGCTGATGGATTGCCGTCTCCTCTGAGGACCAAGAGAGCCCTGCACAGCTTCCGCTGGCCAAGTCCCAGCAGCGTGAAAAGCCTACCACCTGAATACTAGGCTCTCCTGCATGACTGCTGACCGTGGTCCTGAAACACTCCTTTTATTTTGAACCAAAACCCTTGTTCCTGTTCAGGGCCCTGACCTCATTCCAGCGAAAAGCCATATGGGGCCTGCCTCCTATCATCTCATTTGGGCTGCCCTTTTTCTCTCCTCAACAATTAAAAAACACACCCCAAAGGCTGAAGCCTCTTAATGTTGCATTTTATTATTCTTTTTTCTAAAGTCAGGGTTCCTTCCATACATTTTTATTTAATGTTTTATTTGCCTGTAAGATTATAGCACTTATTTACACATAAAGAGGTTTAAAAGATAAGACTCACTGTTGCTAGGCTAACATTGAAAACTGTAACAGCTATAGTAACAATTATTGTTCCTCTACCAATTGAGTATGTAATTGAATGCTATTATGAGACTGATAGATCTGAGATGTAAAAGAAATCTCCATTACAAAATGCAAAACAAAACAAACCTTTCTACAGCATGCAGGTATATATACAGGCTGAATTAATTGCCCTTTGGGATTCTACTAATTAAAGCATGAAGTTTATTATATAAGTACTGCATCTACCAGGACTGCATCTACCAGCATTTGTATTAAGCACCAGCTTTTACACCTACCTGACACCTGTGTCCATCTGAATTTAAATCAATAAATGAGATCTGTGCTGCTTCTAAGTTTCCACTACCTATCCAGATTCCTGTCTTCTTACAACTTGGATTTGTAGCAACCATGCAATCTGCTCCAAAAGGAGAGGGTACTGAGATGTATCTCATCAAGCAGACAAGTTCTGCGGAATTCAAAATATCATAAACCTGCAGAAATACCACATTAGTAGCAACAGTGAGTAATGGCTCCTTCTGAATTCCTTTATACATTAAGTTCCTTACACCACAGAATGTAAAGATTAATCGTATAGTAATAAAATGCACTGCCAATACTGCATATATTGTTTAGAAAGGCATTTAATGACACATTCATTTATGCATCAGATCAGATGGTCTTTTCCATTAATAATGTAATTGAGAGACAGATGGAAACTTATAAACACATAATCCACAGCAAATGCCTACCTGAGCAGATGTAGGTCTTTCCTGAGGATTTTCTTTCAAACACTTCTTAATTAAATCTTCAACTTCTGGCCAGGGGGTGCAGCTATATTCTTTGACAGGATCTAGAATTTAAGTTTTTAAGTTTCAGATGAAGAAAAAGAACTACATAGACCAGTGTTCAGTATACAGTCCTCTGAGCACCAGAAGTGGTTTAGTCATGCTGGCCACATGACCCGGAAAGCTTTCTGTGGACAAACACCAGCTCTCTCGGCCTGAAAAGCCGTCCAAGGGTCCTTTACCTTTTTAATAGTAAAATCAATTGCTTTTAAATTCTTGCTTACTGCAAGAATTCCTTCAGTCAAAATGGGTTTGAAAAGAATGTCCATCTCTCCCATGTACCATATTTTTCTGTGTATAAGACGAGGTTGTGTTTCTTTTTGCTAAGTCTTGGTTCTTTCACAGAAGAGCCCAAAATTTACTCTCAGCATCAAGACACAGAGAATTAAACCAAATTACAAATTTTAAAATATTGGCCCTGACTCATGAACTCCAAGCAGTGGATGGTACACTGTTATTTAACAGTGTTATGTAACCTTGTTCTCTTCAGTGTAAATATTTGTTGCTAACACAAGTATTTCCTTAACTTTGCTTTAATGTTAAAATGGACCACCCACACCCATGCAGAATTGTGTGCACACATAATACACATAATGTCCTACATACCATCTTATATGAGAAGGACATTAAATAATGAAAAATAAACTACCAGTGAACAACCTGATTATATCAACATAACTAAGGAGGCACTGTGTATTCTGTAAACCTACACGGCAGGGGTTGAGCCAGATAATATTAGCTGCCCTGAATTTCTGTTGGTTTTAATAGAACACTGTGCACTGAATATTTGCAGTGCCTCCAGTTTCCAGGCCACTTGATATCTTTATTCCAAACCTTTCCCCTTCTGCCTTTTTGGCTTTCAGTACTGTCTACTGCTCATGCAACAACCACTGTACAGTACTGAACACTAGGAAAAGTAAACATACCTGGCAATTTTCCATGGATAGCTAAGTCATCAAATTCATTAGGAAATTTCATGCCTTCTGATATTCTCCCACCAGCTGTTAAAATGTCATACAGGAGCAAGCCAAATGAATAAACATCAGCTTGCTGATTGTAAATAACATTTCCTCTTGCAACTTCTGGCGCTCTGAAGCCTAAAAAATAATATCCAAGTCATTAATTGTTATGCTTCTTACCATGCAGTTGCTGTATTTGTTGTTTTAATTTAGAAATCTCATGTTAAGCGGCATAAGAAACTTCACACGAACACCAACTATTTTGGGCCTAAAATGAGCCAAGAGCTTTCAGAAAGCAATCATGAACGTTAATAAGAAAAACCATCTCTTACACTCAGTCCATCTCTCTTTCCACAGAAGCATAATATACAAAGGAGAATAAGAAAGTCACTGAAAGACTTTATACACAGGCTCTCATACCCAGCTGGCTATGGAGTCAACAAGCAACAACCCCAAAAAGGTAAATTGAAACCTTTGGCCACGAGAGGCTGTCCCATACTAATGCAATATGAAAATCTTATACCAAGTCAGACCATTAGTCTATCTAGCTCAGTAGTGTTTACACTGAATGGCTCTCAAGTCAGGGGATTCCCCCAGCCAAATCAGGATATGCATGGGATTAAACATGGGACCTTCTGCATGCAAAGCATATCTTTTTTCAAATTCAATAAAGATTCTGTGCCTGTTTTAAGCTGCAACCCCACCACTACTTACCCGAGAGTAAGCACCACTTAACCCAATGGAACTTATTTATGAGTAGACATGACTAGGATTGTACTCCAAGCAATCTTATTAAAATAACGCATGTTGAAACATCTTATTCTGTATCTCTGTATCCTGACATAGGATACAGAAACATATTCTGACATAGGAAAAGAAGCAATCGTGTATGTTCAAGGAAAGGATTATGAAGATGAAAAATTGCCATCACTACCTGCAGGACCCTGACAGAGTTCTAGGAAACAGGAGGTAACCCTGTGTTCCCAAATGGAAAAGAGTAATCGTTTACTTTAAAGCCATTTCCCCTTAGGATGGGGAGAGTCAGGCTGGTCACTGGCTTTGGAAAATTTAGTTCTTCTAACTTGCATTTCTCAAATGATGTTAACCTTGTTACACTACAACAGATTCATGCGATACCTTGATTTGATTAAACATGAAGTCCTTCATACCTGGTGTGCCCTCAGACGTTTTTATCCCCATTCTACAGCAATACTGGGCGATACCATAATCAGCAATCTTTGCAATGACTGCTGAATTGGGATACAGTGTAAAGAGAAGCACATTGTGGGGCTTTAGATCACGGTAGATTATCATTGCTGAATGCAGATACCTGTAAAAAAAAATGTATTGGAAATATTGAAAATGAGAGGTAGTGCCAGTCAAGGCAGTTTCAAAACATCTACTCATAGATGTTTTGTCAGAGTGCACAACACTTCAGATTTATCAAATTTAAGAAATCCATTAGAATAAGTGAAAATTATTTAGCAGAAATAGAATATTCAGAAACATGTATTCCAATGGGGAAAAAAATCCATTTTGATTTTTTTGTGCTGAAACAAACATTTAAAGATAGTTTTACCTTAAGCCATCGGCTACATGTAGAGCTATCCTGTGCTGGAGTGTTCTAGTTAGACTGGCATTGTCTTGTTGAAGCAATCGATCTAGAGACCCTTTTGGTGCTAATTCCATGACAAGCATTCGGGGACGCACTGCGGCAGCCAGCAAGAGCACTAAACTAGGGTGATGAAGATGGCAAAGCACTGCAAGTTCCTAGAAACAGTAAAATTAAAATGAAACAACAGAAGCACAAGCACTGGTTTTTCAGTGGCAGTTCTATGCTCAGGTGGGTGGGAGGTCAAATAGATTATTGGAGCCAGCTCTATCTTGTATGCACAAAGTGTCAGAAAACAATTTGGGAAGGGCTTCTAAATCTCTACCTTGCCAACATTATATGACAAGTTATTGTGTTAACTTGTAATAACTTCCCCATAAGCCAGAAACACAAATTCTTAAAAGTTAAGATAATTCAAATATTAATAGCCCCCATTTCTTTTACAAAGGAAATCCAATATGGCCAAGCACAAGCAATTAAAATATAAACATAAAAAACACAAAAATAACCCTGGGACACAAAAACCTGGGGATAACCAGTTTCCCCAACTACCAGTACTGTCTTATCTGGATTTAAATTGTTCACCCAGTCCCCCAAAGCATTCAAAAAGTGGTTCACAATATTTAGAAAGTAAGTTTTTCTTCTTTTAAGCTGCTGAAACCTTCGAAATGGGTGCTTCTCCCAAACAAGCTCTTCAAAGACTTACTTGTCTTAGAAGTCTAAGAGATGTGTGCTTATTAAAAATCTTTACAGCTGCCTCATTTCCACTGTAAGAAGCACGGTATACAGATCCAAATCCACCATCACCTTTCCCGAAAGAAAATAGAACACAATGTTAAAAATATATAAACTGTAATCCATCCCGAATTTGCCAGGGCCTGTTCTTTAAAATATAAAAAAATTTCATTTTTGTATTTTCTACAATATAGGTGCTCCCTATACTTTTCGAGAACTGGTCAATGAACAAGTTAAATTAGGCCTCATATAATTTATCAATCTATTTGCACAGTTAATCTATTTTATCCAACTCAGAATAAAATAGGATATTAATGGATGTTAAAATGTTATGTACAAGGTTACATCAGGGTGTTCAGTGCCAATAGCCCCGCTCTCATAAAAGTATGCCCCTCCTGATTCAAGGAATGTATACCAATTTGGAAAATTATACAAGCTGGCAGTCTCACAGCTATAGCAACAATAATAGTTACCTAGAAGAAATTCTGGTGTTTGGCAAAATACTAGTTCCTCATTTTTCAACATTATATTTCTAGGTAAATCAGCCAGTATCAGGTCTGGGGCAATTTGGGCAATTGCAATGGTACATTTTGGCTGATCTGGATTCACCAAGAGGTCACCTATATGGATAAAGAGAAACAGAAATACAAAAGATTGAACAAAGAGATTGTCACGGTCTGGGTCGTTGGCAGCAGCAGTCCAGACCCGACACGCCGGGACCAGGGTATAAATGGTAACAATGGTAGCAGTTCAATGGAGGATGAAACTTGATGGAACAGAAACTGGAGGAGAAGGAACTGGAGCAAGGCCAGGAGCACTGAAGCAGGATCAGGAACTAGATCAGGAAATGAAGCAGGATCAGGAGCAAAAGCAGGAACTGGCAACAGCTGGGAATAAACCATGTTGCTGTGGCAAAGAACCAGGGGAAAAATACATCTCCTGATCTGGCCACACCTGCCAGGCTGCACCCAACTCCCCCAAAACAAGCACAGTAAGGGCCTGGTTCTGCAACTCCTTGCTGTGCTCAGGGCCTGGCACCTGCAAATACTCATGGTACTTCTTACAGAAATAAAACAGTGTATCCATTATTCCATGCATCACTACTCCTAATACATATTAAATTCTATGTACCTTTGAATAATAAGTGCCATGTATTTAAAGTAAGGTTACCAGACGTCCCCATTTCCCGGGGACAGTCCCCATATTTACAAATCAGTCCCCTGACAAAATCCATCTATTTAGTAGGAAGTTGAAGTGTTCCCGGATTCATTGAAAAAAATCTGGTAACCTTAATTTAAAGAGGTTAAATGGCAGCATTTGTTGTGAAGCATAAAACGAAAACACTGATCTGTTGTTAAAGGTCCTCTGGACAGAGGGTTTCTGTAACTAGAAAGATCAACTCAAACTGCTTATTACCACTGTGAAACTTCTGTTATTTTGGAAGATGCAAAATCTTGGCTTATAGCTGTAGGTATACCGTATGTATTTGTGTAATGCAACACTGTACATCATGGGAGCTGAGAGCTTCTCTGCCAACGGATAGAAGTATACAGAAACCACTGAAGTGATAAATCTAATGATATCCAGAGCTGCAGTACGTATTATATTTGTACTGGCAGTTAACAGAAGCTGTTTGGAGTTTACCATCCAGGATGAAGTTGATCAGGAGTTCCTGAGTGCAGCTGATCTCAGTGGTGTTTGCATTCAGTGCTGAATTTAAATTCAGTACAAAAACGAAGTTGTGCCACTGATGGATTGGTGGCACTTGGGAGGCTCCTGAGTGGAACCAATCGCAGTGTGCCTTGTATTTGGCACCCAATGCAAGTTTTGCTTGCAGAGGAGCAATTGGGAGTGCACTGTTATGTTCACAATAGTTCTTTTGCAGCCATGGCTGCATAAACTCCATGCCTGATATCAAACGATGTCAGGTGTGGGGCATCTGGGTGGGACTTGGGGAAAACAGCCTCATGACCAAATTGGGATCCTTGGTGGTCCTAAATCATGCCTCCCAGGCTGAAGGTCCCCCCACCTGTGAATTAGGTTATCTGTGTTAAAAATACGAATATATTGATGAGAACAGATATACATTTATTTGCACACTGAAAAGGTATTTTAGGATAGCTTTGTTAAAGCACTAGATACCTTCTTCTGCTCTTTTCAGAAGCTCATCAAGTAATATTTGCTGGTGCTCCTCACCATCCTCAAAGCTATACAAAGCCCATTTTTTCAAGAGTGTTTCTCCTTCACCACAAACATCCACTTCTAACAAGCCTGGAAACCATTCTTCCATAAGAGAATCAATGTGATCAACAACTTGCCCCAAGAGGATGCAACCTGAATGAGAGTCAAGAAAATGTTATTCGGACCGTGGTGTGCTACAGCTGCAAAGTGCAAACCCAACAGCATTCTCCTCCCCAAAATATTCACTCTGATATAAGTTTAACCTTTTCTGCAAGAAGGCACAGTAATTTTGAGGAAACTGTTTGGGTTGTTTTCAAAAACTGCTGATTCCACCAGGCAATAGGCTTCAGGTGACCAGTTCAGATATATGCCTTGCCTCCAATACATCCTGTTAGGACGAAGAGCTCGTTCTGCAGAGAAAGAAAAAAAGGCTTTGCAAAACTATTTTCCTGCTGTGAGTCTGCACAGGTTATTTTACAAAGCACGCCACCTCTTACCCTATGCATTGCCATGATTTTATATCACTGCATGAAAGTGTAAAGCATAAACACATAAGTAACTGCATATTTGCAGACTATATTGTGTTATAGTTGAACCCTAGTCTTTGCTGAATCAATATTTCATTATTTCAGTTTAGCTTTCTCAACTGATTCATGAGATGTTATACATGTTGTTATACATGTTCTGAGGCCATACTAACATGCAAATATGCAGTTAGTATGGCCTCAGAACATGTATAACAACATGTATAACATCTCATGAATCAGTTGAGAAAGCTAAACTGAAATAATGAAATATTGATTCAGCAAAGACTAGGGTTCAACTATAACACAATAAAAATTAGTAAGCAAAAGAAGTAGCTCCACCAGTTATTTCAACCTTTCCTCCCCCGTGTCCACTCCAATTTGTAATTTTTTAAATAACATACTATCAGGAATCTGATTTATACCAGTTCAGAATACTGATTTATACTGGATCAGACTACCACTTAATTCCTTATTGTTTATTCCTGACTTGGCAGCAATTTTCCAGCAACAAAGGCATTTCTGTTAAATAAGAGATCCTAGGGATTGAACCTGGGGCTTTCTGTATAGGCTTACTTCCCCCTTACTAACGCCATGTTAAAATAATAGAAATCAAACAGAAAATACAAAAACCCCAACAGACTTTTTTAAAGGAAACAAAAAGAAGTCAGCAATTTCAATATTAAGAGTTCTGAGTTACTTTCAACATTGTATTGGGATACTGTCCCCTCTCCCACTCAAGACTCCCTATGTTTAATCACGTTTTAGCCAAGGAGAGCAACAATGGAGCCATGTGAAAATTAATGTACCTCTTCCTGAAAGAATAAACGGTGACACTTCAAGCAACCTGTTGATTAGCCTGGACCAGAATCCCATGGGAAAATAGGGCATTTCATACAGCCTAATGATAATTTCAGAGTTTTCACAGTGTGGTAGCTCTATCACAGGCCTATTATCTGACAAGCTGGAAGAAAAAGTAAAGTTGTTCTTAATATTTCTGATTTTATTTTTTCCCTATAGTGACAGCAGGAGTTAGAAGTAGCCAGAATGTGCAAAGAGTCTCTTTCTCAGGTGTTCTTCATAGTTCCAATTAATGGGCAAGTCTAAAAACACCAAAGATAAAACAAGTCATGAAGCTCTAACACTACATTTCCTTAACACAGCACCTGCTTTCAAGCATTTTGTTTACCTGCTTGGAACAAGGAGCTGATCTTCTCCTAGTGGCAGTGCTATCTGAAACTTCTCCAGAAGCCTGAAGTATTTACACATGTAAACCTTAGGAAATTTGCTTTTCTTTAGCAAGAAGTTCTCTACATCGGAACGCTTTATGATTCCCTTTGGGTACTTAGGAAAGCCTTCAACCTTCACTGTCAAGATCTAGGGAAAAGAAACAAAACTCAAAGTTCTTGAAAAAAAAAAGTGGGGCCTGAAGCAAGAAGGCAAGAGGTCGATGTGAACTCAGTTGGTCACAAAAAAAGAAAAACCATCTGAAAACTCACCTGTGCCATGATTTTACATAGCCATTTAGGGTCCACAAAATACAAGTCGCTTAGTTGAAGTGCCGGATCTTGAAAATGGAGCAAAACACCTGGGTGAAGAGCAGCACAAATTAATATTTTAATCAACACATATTGTACTTGTAGATATTAGTGCTGCTTGGTTCTTATGGTAGGTTAGACTCAGAATGGCCAAGAGAAAAGACTCCACTGAATCTTAAAGGAAGAAGACAATTTTGATGGAACAGTGCGTTTGGATTAGGGATGGGGAAATGTGTCAGTTTCGGTTTCTATTTTTTCCAATCTTCTGTTCACTTCTTTACATTTCCACATCAGCTTGTGATTTTATCTTCTTCAAAGGATCTTCAATAAGATTCATCAGCATTTTAGTGCAAATTTCTCCTAATATACCCATTTTTGCAAAACAATTTTCACTAATGCAACAATACTAATCTCAGCAGTTGTCTATTTTTTTTAGAGAATGAAGACATTCTACTTCAGATCAATATCAAAACTTTTATACCTAGAAGTGTGTTGTTCTTAGCAGAAATAAATAAACAGAAAGGTACATAGTACATTTTCATAGTTCTAGTTACAGGTAGGTAGCCATAATGGAAGGATTTTTTTGTTTTGTTTCGAGTACATTTTCAGTCATGGATAGATTGTTTAAAATCTTGGGGCACTACTGCACATTTCCAAGGTAAGCAAGGGGCTTCCAATCATTAAAAAATTGTCTTGAAAAAGTCTCATGCACCAAAACTATGCTAGAGCAAAGGCAGAAATATATATTGTTGCAACAAACACATTTCTACTTGCTAAAATGTAAGGAGAGGCATTTGCAGAGAAGCAGTGATGGGTGGAATCTTTACCTTTTTTCTTGCCTATCTATTCTCCCTACAAATACAGTCAGGGTAGTCTCTCTCCTAGTTAAGGGAATGAGTCTACAGGAATCTACCGGTAGCTATAAGAAAAAATGGAGGGTGGGGGAGGGTGGAAAGGATGCAAAAGCTAAGAACATTATTTTGGTGCTGCATGTTACCTGATTCATTTAGAAAGTGAACAGCATGTGGGAGCTCATTTTCATCCAACTGCAATTGGTTTTCTTGCACCAATTCTAACAACCGCTTGTGGTCAATCACAGGAAATTCAGCTGGAACATTTTTGCATTCCCCTAAAATTCTCTTCTGAAGTTCCAAGTAGCTGTCTGGGATTAGCTGCCCAACAACGGGCTGGTCTCCGATCTGTAGAACGAACACGCTTTAGACCTTTTTATGAATTCTTTAGTGATGGGTCAAACCTCCCTACTCAGGTTTGGAAAACTAAATGATTTATCCTAAGACTTGGGGGACAGTTTGGTCAAGTCTGAGCCCATGTCTAGGCTAAACTGGACCCCATCACAACTATGATGTCATGGGAAAGGGAACTTCAAATCCTGACTGGCCGGCCTCCACTCTGCCCATTCAGGAGCCTGGGCAGCTGCTGTGGTGGAAGAAGGAGGGAAGTTTTTCACTCCCTGCTCTTGTGTCCTGTTAAAGCAGGGGGTGGTTTTCCCAATGCTACCTACCTCAGCAGTGCTGGGTCAGTCAAAGTAGTGTGCTAAAACAGTGGAGGAAGGAGACCTCCCTCTATTATTCTACAGCCAAAACTTCTTGTCCTTCTGCTAGCAGGTGAAGACAGTTTTATTCCAACAGGCCATTTGGAACTGACAGCTTTTAAGCAGAGGGCTTTTAATAGTGCTGTGCTATTTTTATTACCAGTATTTTAACAGATTTGTTTTCATATTGTTTAAATTCTATTAGAATTTGATTACTTTTAAACTATTGTCTTTTTTATCTTTTTACCTTTTTGTATTTTTTCATGTTAATTTGCGCAAGCCACCTTGAGTCCCACTCTGGGAAAAAGGCAAGCAAAAACAACTACAACAAATCTTAACAGAAAACAAGAGAGAGTGTTTTAAGACATAGAAATTTAACAATGTATAAATCCATATGATTTATCTCTACTGCTCTGACAGACAATTCACATGCACAATACTTGGCTCCTGGTTCCAAATCTCTTCTCCCTTCTCCTGATGATTAGATTTATGCCCCACACCTTCCAACAAAGGAGCCCAACGGTGGCTTTACTGGGATACTTTGCATTACAGTATTTACAATTTCTCTGAAGCCTTTACAGTTACTGTCTATGCAATGAGAATAACTTATGAGCTACTTTTTGTTGTAAGGTTACGAGATAAGGATTGGTAAAAGGTTTTTTGCACATTAAGGAGACATCATACTGCAGATTGTGTAGTAGTTCCGATTAATGGCACCATAAGCTTTGATACAACTGTGCAAGCCTTAAAGAACAAAGTGCTACAGTAAACTTTCCTGCATGTGAACGTGAATGTGTATCTATATAAATGGCATGGCTTACTTTGAAATTCAGACTCTCCTCTATTATAGTTTTTCTAAGTTTGATCATAGCATCAGACTCTTCAGTAGCATTCACAAAATGGTAATCTCGGATTGCTGGAAATCCCCTCTGATTCATCAGTTCCTTGGTAATTTTGCTGACACAAGTTCTACGCTGTTTGTCATTAGAAATGTCTAAATGAGTACCAATGAGAATCACAGGTGAAGATGAAGCTCGGGCCTGTAAAGAACATATAATCACAGTGCATGATTAAGATTCTCATCCAGTACATAATATACAGCTTTTAGGATGGTTTTGCCCCTACACCTTGGAGTAAATTTCCCATGAAGTGCATCACATATAGTTTAGATATTCAACAGTCAATGCACCACTTCAAGGTTTGTTCTAGGTTTATGGTTTCTCTGAACTGAGACAAACTATGAGCCCAGGATTGGACATAATGCCAAACCAAATGAAGACTTAGCCTCAGGTAGATTAGGAGAAGTGCACTGTGCAACCATGAACTTTGGTCTGGAATCTTGACTGTTTGAGCTAAATCATGGTTTGGCTTAGCATTACATGCAAACTGGGAAACTACGTAATGTTATATGCAGACTTGAAAAACGAATATAGAAAATTTCTCCATCTATGATCTTACATAACATTTTATGAGCATAGCGCAAAACATGTTATCATTACTATATCTATTAAATCTATAATTTAATAAACTCTAAAGAAAATATGAAGAAAAAACAACAGCTAACAATATCTAAGACAGGCCAATAACACTGTCAGGAAAAGCCTGAGCAAACAAATGTGTTTTCAATAAACTTTGGAACCACCTTACTGGGGATACCTCCAGTATGATAAAGTTACAGTACCTTGATATTAAACAGCCACGGCTTCATAGCATCCACTTCAGCCTCTCCTTTGCTAAGGTCATAAACAGTAAGGTATAGAGCTCTCTGGGTCATAAAGTGAGGGTGAGCACTGTAGAATTCCTCCTGGCCTAAATAACAACATCATTTTTGTGTGTGTTATGTGCTTGCTTTTTCTCTCTCCTCTAGGTCACAAAAAACCACAATAACATTCCTATACTGTAATCTGCACAACCTCCAATTCTTACAGAAAAACCCCAGAGTTCAAATATTTTTAGGCTAAGAAAAAAATAACATTGCACAGCTTGAGAGGCACCTTGTTCTGAAAAGCTCCCCACACACACCAGGAGAGTCCAAATTAGGTAACCCTCCCAGGAATCCTGAAATTTGGAAGCAGTATTCATATTCTTATGCTTGACAGGATCCAGAGAAGAGTTCCAGTTTCTTTCTTCTCTGCAACAATTTCCACTGCTTTTAATATTGGAAGGATATTATATGTTTTGGCGCAAAACTAACTAAAGGGAAAGGTCCAGAGAGTGGCAACCCCAGAACAGGCTTTTCTGCAGTGGCTTCCTGTTTGTGGAATGCTCTCCCCAGGGAGGCTTGCCTGGTGCCTTCATTAGGCGTCAGGTGAAAACATTCCTTTTCTCTCAGACCTTTGAACAATCTAAGGTCTTTTAAACTATGTGTGTGTGTCCAGGGGTGAGGGAGGTATTTTTGTGTTTTATTGTGCTATTTATTGTGTTTTTATACTGTAAACCACCCTGTGATTCTTGAATGAAGGGTGGTATATAAATTGAATAAATACTGTAAATAAATAAGCAGGCTGCAGGTTGTGCACAGAGTTCTCTTGCGTCTGTATGCTTAAGTCTATGAAACCTAGCAATTATCTCTATTTCTATGACTACTAAACCAGACCGAACACCTTACCTATCAAGCCTGACAACACACTTTCATTGCGTATGTTCAATGACCACTTGCATTTTCATACTGCTAAAAAGTTATGAGCCACCCAATATTAACTATGTAACCTAAAATTGTTTTGATGAATCATTGCAAGCTGTTAACTTTCATAGGCTGCCTTGTGCATAGGTCTGAACCAAGTAGACTAAGGCCATGCAATTATTAACCTACATAAAATATAGGAAACAACAACTATGCCATTTGGGACTACACAACTGGACCTTAAAAAAACATGTAATGGGGGCACAACTGATAAGGAAGTAGCTGTGATTCCATTTCCCCACTGTGCATAAGCCAAGCTTGATGTTAAATGTAAATATGACAAGATACCTCCAAAATCCCAGACACTTAATACAAGCTCTTTCTTTGTTTTACTCTTCACTGTAACCCTCCAGTCAATCACATCAATGCCAACTGTCGCATTCGGAATTTCAATGTCTTGTCGCTTGCATTTCATTAATTGTTGTAACAGTGTAGTTTTACCGCTGCCTGTATTTCCAACTATCATGAGCTTCATCCGGTTATAAGGGACAGCTTTCTTTAAACGCTGTTGAAGAAACCTTGAGTAAGGGAGGGAACCTTTGTAAGAAAATTGTAATTATAATAGAAAAACTCCTTCATATATACAGTAAAGATATATGAACCAAGTTAGATATTGCAAAACATTAATGTTAGCATTATGTATAGTTTATTGCTATGAGAAGGAGGCAGGAAAGTCCCAGGCTGGTGTACTCCTTCACTCCCCATCAGAACAGCAGAAGGTTGTGACCAAAAGTTTTCATTTCCGACCAACCACAGCGTAGTGTTTTGTTTGAACGTGGACAACCTGTGGCTAATCTTACCTATAGTCCCAACTCTACAATTCTGTGATTCTATGGCTTGTTTCAATTAACCATTAGTTAAGACTAATTACTTTACGTTACATTACATTACAGCTCAGTTCAGTTATTTCTTTAAAGCCAGTGACCATCATGGGGGTGGGGAGAGCATCAGAAAGCCCATGGTCCCACTTAGTTTTACTTATGTAAAAATTTGTCCTCATTTTTTTCAAGGTCCAATTGCATACAGATTTGTTTTGCAGCTTGGCAGTTTTACCTGTTAAGGCAGATCCTGTTGATACCACCAAATTCTAAAACAGTAACAAAAAAGCAGCCAAATTTATTCTTACAAATTTGCCACTTCAGCCTCCTGTTTTGAACAATTTGTCCATTTTTAAAACATATAAATTAAATTAACTTGATACTGTTGGTATTGCTTTGCTTTGTCTTGTTTTTGCTTTTAAACAGTCAATACATACCCACCCATAAGAATGTTGAGATAACTAACCTTATAATGTCCCTCGCTTTCCATCCCACATACTTGAAGTCAAAGCTAAGATTTAAGCCTTCCAAAGGAAGGTCCCATATTCTGGATAACTTTCCCATTTCATCAGGAAAGCTTCTTAATTCTGGATTGTAACTTACATCAAAAGATGTTAAGTTTTCAAGGAACCCAATTTGAGGAGGAATCTAGAGAGGGAGAGGAAGCATATTAACAAAAATCCTTTTTGGGGGGAGGGATAGAGTATTTATCTGTGCAAGATCAAGCATGTCAACAGCTAAAATGAACAAATCATAATTAATATAGAAAATCCCTTGTTTCATTTACTATTATCTATTTCACCCAGGGCTGTGGGTTAAACCACTGAGCCTAGGGCTTGCCGATCAGAAGGTCGGCGGTTCGAATCCCCGCGACGGGGTGAGCTTCCGTTGCTCAGTCCCAGCTCCTGCCAACCTAGCAGCTCGAAAGCACGTCAAAGTGCAAGTAGATAAATAGGTACTGCTCCAAGCGGGAAGGTAAATGGTGTTTCCGTGCGCTGCTCTGGCTCGTCAGAAGCAGCTTTGTCATGCTGGCCACAGAAGCCAGCTCCTTCGGCCAATAATGCGAGATGAGCACCGCAACCCCAGAGTCGGTCACGATTGGACCTAATGGTCAGGGGTCTTTATTTCACCCAGTGTTCTACAATATCTGCAATGTAGACAACGTATTTTATCTACAGCGGATAGCTCGCAATTTGGAACAAATGATTAATTTAGAATAAATCATTTTTCTCCAGTAGCAATGCATCCTTCTACAGCAATGCTATATTACTCCTTTGCAAAACTGATTTTAGGCATTTTGATACCCTTGGAGAGCTGTTTAAAAATGGTGTTCTGTTTCTCCTCAGACATCACCCTACAGATCCTAGACCTAGTGACTCATTCTTAGTGATCCTTCTGAAAATATTTATGGACCAAAGAAATATGAATCAAAATTGCACTCCTCACCATTTGAGGATCTTTGAGCAGGTGTCCCTCTCCTTCCCGCCTCTTAAGAGTCTCACCAAACTGATTGTGTTCTCTGGCTTGCTAAGCTTAAGCAGAGCTTTCTATAACTCTTTTCTCATAACTAGGCGAGTAAATAGACGCCTTCTAGGACAACTACAGAGTCTTATTAGTGCGCCACTGCCCACCCACCACACACAGCTGTTGGCATAATGAAATACAGCCTGATCCTCTTTAAACTGTTTTTGGGAACTCTTTTGCCTGTTGCTTCAGTCTTCATTGCATACTTATAGTATCAAGTTTATGGCTCTTCTTTTGTCTTCTTGTGGTTATTTAACAGCACAATGTGGCATTGGGTTCTGTGGCAGAAGTGCTACCCTATGTAGTTGTTTAGTGATAAGGCCACCTTGCTACTCAGGCATCCAAAGAAATTGGTGTTGAAAGAGTAATTTTGAAAGTAAAGCAACAACGGCAAGAAATCACAGGAAAAACCTTGTCCCTATCAAACAGTTTTTTTTTAATAGAACTGTGTTGTGGTGAAGTAAGAATATCATTCTCAAGAGCAACCACCCTATTAATAGTGAAGCTCACAGCTTACCTCTTTTAAGTTGTTGTGGGAGAGGTGAAGCTTTTCGAGCCGAGACCACAAGAAAGCTTTTGCATTCAGATCCAGGATGCTTATTTGATTATGATTAAACAGCAACTCCCTTAAATTAGACGTTTTCCAATGAACTGGCCCAGGCAGAGTTGTAATCTTATTGTTGCTTAAATCCACTGATCTCAGACTAAAAAGAAAATGAGGAATATGCAAACTTGTTATGAGCAAACTTGTTATATGCAAACTTGTTATTTCAAAGAACTAAACATTTTAAAAAAACATTTTAATTTTTTTTAATAATCCTGGAACAGGCATATTTATTTTGCCCACCGTATTGAAGATTAAGCCACTGGATGCCTGTTTATCTCTGTTTCTATACTAATAAGGCCTAAGTGGCATCTGTTAGAACACTCATTGTCATCTCGATCAGATAGATGGACTAGGACTGCTTTGATCCTCGGACATTCTTAAACTAAGAAAGTCATAGGAGAGTCTATGAAAGACTTAATATAGCCGAACTATGACAGAGTTGCTGGACATTCAGCTTCAAGAAAGAGACAGAAAATGCAGTTTTGAAGCAACATACCGTGTTTCTCATATTATAAGACATGTCTTATATTTATTTTTTCCTCAAAAAAACACACTATGGCTTATTTTCAAGGGATGTCTTATTTTTTTCCTCCTCCTGCCGCGGCCAGCATTGCTGCTGCGCCTATCACTATGTCTTATTTTCGGGGTATGGCTTATATTCCTTGAATGCTTAAAAATCCTGCTATGTCTTATTTTATGGGTATGTCTTAAAATATGAGAAACAGGGTACATGTTAAGTCTTTTGAATACAGACAGTTGGATTTCCAAAGTCTATGCATAGGTAGAACCTGGATGACTGTGGGAAAGAGTTTGACTTGGCAGACCACCTTACATTCTCCCAAAAGGGCTTTGCCCCTAAGGAAGCAATGCTAATTAATAGCTACATGAAACCTCTGAAAGACCTTATTTGGGGATTTGGAGCACAGTGTAACCCCCCAGCTCTGTCTCTCCATTACATCTGAATCAGGATTGAGACTGTTCAGGTGCTTTCCGGTGTCTGTTGGCAGTGATGAGGCCAATAAAGTGAGCCTGAGTCCTGAAAAGATGCAGATGCTATGGGTGCATGATTCTGAGGGCTAGAATTTAGAGAAACTGCCTGTTCTGGATGGAATTGCGCTTCTGTTGGAGGAACAGGAGTGTCACTTGGGGACACTCCTCAATTCCACCCTGTCACTTAGAGGTTCAGTCTTGAGGAGTGTCTATGCCCAGCATGGCTGCTTCACCAGCTACATCCACTGCTGGAAAAGGATGGTGTGGTTTCAGCAGCTCATGCTGTTACAACTTCACAATTGAAGTATTGCAATGTGCTCTATGTGGGGCTTAACTTCAAGGACTGTTTGGTTTCTGCAGCTGGTGCAGAAAGCCACTGACAGGCTGTTTTAATGGGGCAGCAACACATGTTGCTGATCCTTAAATCTCTGCACTAGCTACACGAGCATGTAATTATTCAGAAAGAGAAATACTGTAGAAACTTACTGTGGGAGAAGAAGAATTGCTTCTGGAATACTAGAAAAATTATTCTGAGATAATTTCAATGTAGTTATGTTAGGCGGCAAATCAGGTGTGGCCTCTAAAAACAGTAAAAAGAAAAGCAATTATGTTACCAGTTAGTAAAACTGCTAAATAATACACACAATATAGGAAGGCAGTTATCATAATCTAAATATTTATAGAACAGGACTTTTCTAGATGATAAAGGGAGGAATAATCTAAAGTATTGTTGGCAGAGTGCTCCAGCATTGCAGAGGCACAAAGGGGGAGGGCAGATTTTTAAAAAAGTTCTCTTTCCCCTTCTCTCTGACACACACGCACACACACACACACACACACACACACACACACACACACACAGTATAGGCAGGAAACGATGTGACACGCAATCTCAACAGATACCTGTAACACCTTATACCAAATGAACTTTTAAACAGCCTTGGGTGCATGGGGAAAGTAAATAACTCCAGAGCAGAAGGTGCTCCTGGAAAAGGATGCTTGCTGGTCTCTGCCTGGGGTTCTCAAAGACCTGCCTCTGTGTGCCCTTGTTTTTGGAACCCTGATCCAGCACTAAACTCTGCCTGCTCTCTCCCTCTGTTGCAGACTGAAATGCAGCAACCAAGGCATTGTTTTCTGTTCAGACAACTGACAGAGGAAAGGCCTAAATTTACTACTACTACGGTACTACTACTACGTCAGGAATTTGACAAGCGGCTTTGTGCAGGTCATCATCTCTCAACCTCAATTTCCCATCTTGTAATATGGCAACATTAGGGCCACTTCTAACAATACATTTCTCTTTTGGGTACAGATGTATGAGCACAAAAACCCAATTTATTGTTCACACATTTGAGAAAATTCTCCGTTTAAGAGCAATACTTGAAAGTAAGGCCTTTTACAGTTGCGTAGCAATTACTGAAGCTTTCTATTTTTCAGGTTGGTTTTATATTTAATTTATAGTATTTCCCACTCACCTCTCTGCCTAAAGGCACCCAAGGTGATGTACACCTTTAAAAATATATGCAATACAAAAACCAAGGAATTATATACACTAAAAGTGACTCATGACAGTACTAGTCTTATAGACAGCAAATAATAGCACAAATACTGTATTAACTACAACATTTTCCTTCTCCTCCTACACACCCCACTTCACTTGCTCCTATGCCTTACAGCCATAATATTGTGCCACGTCAAACAGTATACACTCACCAAGTGAATTCATCCCAGCATTGAGTGTCTCCAGCTTCAAACAGTCTTTTAGAAAATTCTCAGCCAAGAAGGATACAGCATTCTTACTAATGTTTAACACTTTCAGTTCCTTCAAACATAATGGTGAACATGCACTTGAAAGCTTGTTACTAGGAAAAAAGGAAAATAAATAGCGTTATAAGTAGCATACACACAAAAAATGCATATGGAAAGATGCTAGAGGTCTGCAGCCCACACTTTGGGCTGCAGTGCATTGGACACATTTGCATGTCATGCTATATCATAGTTTAACATTATGTGGAGGAATGAGCTACAGGAAACCTCAGGTTCCCATGTTCCCACTCCTCCTTCTGTATGGCTGTGTGGCAGTGGAGGAGTTAATAAGGTTTCATAAAATGATGAACTGGGACATATGCAACCACAGAACTTTAGTGTAGGGCAGGGGTGACCCTGTAAATGTTGGTCTCCAATGGTCAGAGATGCAGGGAGTTGTAATCTATATTATAGAGGGACCTACAGGTACTTTCCTCATGTTTCAATTCACTGCTGCCAACAACCCTTGAGAACCATATATCAAAATCACCATGACCTGTTCTTACCCTTCTAATATAAGGTGCTCCAGGTTTTGTGCAACATTGGAGAGAAATTCCGGAATGCACGACAATTGGTTGTATGATAAATTCAGTAGCTTTAGAGATGGACAGACAATCTTTGAATCCAAAATTAAGGAAGGACCAATCTCATTGCGGGAGATATCAAGATGTGTTATATGAGGCATTTTGCACAGGTATGGAGGAAATGATTTAAAACGGTTACTGTGCAGATCCAGATAACTTAAACACTTCAATCTCTGAAAGAAAGAAGGATGAATTGGATTTTTTTAGTGGGCACTTTAAACTATTTTATGATATAGTAAATGCATTGATAGTATGACATAAATATATATTCCAGCACTGTGTTAGACTCACCTCACACAATTGTTCAGAAATGCATGGAAGGGCATTCTGATGAAGCTCTAATTTCTCAAGATGTTCCAAATGAGTAGTTAAGCAAGAGCTTTGACTGATGCTATCTATATTCTCCAGCTCATTTGATGAAAGATCAAGTGACTTAATATATTCCCTGTCAGGGATTGACGAAGAGGAACTGTCCAATCGATCTGGGGTGTCTATTTTATAAATGAATGAATGAATGCAGAAACATTAGCTTTATCAAGAAATGCTTGCTACAGTATAAATGACATTTCTTTTTGACCAGCAGGTATGAACACTTAAGAAAATCCTGATTGGTTTGCCACCTGCCTCAAAATGCTAACCATCGGGATCTACCATTTTGGATGGAAGTAAAGAGGAAAACAAATAGATTTACATGGAATTGTATTTGCAGAGATACATTTCTCTGCTATAGTGTCACCAAAATGTCAATATAATGAGCATAGGCAAAATACATATTTTGAGCAGGATTCACCGAACATGGCTCATCAAGCAGAAGCCTGAGCAAGGATTCCCTCATGCAACAGGGCTCCCCCCTCCCCTTGTGCCCTGCAACCCCTGGCTCTGGTATTACAGTATTCAGGGGTAGAAGGCCTATTGCTCCATCTGTCAAGCTGCAATGACTGCGCAGCAGGAACATTTGTAATAGTATGACGCTGAATTCTACTTGGAGGAGAAATTAGGTACCTTTATGATGAAAAGGGTAAGAAACCCAAGGCAGAAATATCAGAGAATTTCAACAGATGTGAAACAAGATACTACACAGCTTGATATCAAGAGAAAATTTACTTAAAATTCAGTATTAATGGCATTTAATACCATACAGAGTAAGCAAGATTTATTTGTCAGTAGAGTACTTTTGGAGGTGTAAAACAGAATGGACATTCTTTTGTATATATTCTGGAAATGCCCTGGAATTCAGACTTTCTGGATTACAATTCAAAGTCTAATTAGGAAAATGACTGGTTACTTATTACCACTAGATCCAAAGGTATAATTACTGGGATATTTAAAAGACTTAATTCTTTATGTTGACTTGGAAATGGTTATTAATTTTCTTATCAGTGCTAGGATTTGTATAACAGCTAATTGGAAAAAGAGTACAGTCCCGGGGTGTTATCAAATTGCTTTAGCGCAATATGGAAAACAGTTATATTATTTAAGTTAAGCTTGCAGAAGAATGAATAAGGAACAACAGTCAAATAAATTTATAGAAATGTGGTTTTTATTTGTGAGGCTCTGGAATGTTAAGCTTCAGGATAGCCAGGTGTATGTAATTTTTGCTTCACTGTATTTTTTGCTGCAACTGACATTTTTGGAAAACAAATAAACAAATAGATAAATTAATTTTTTAAAATAAGGAAACTTTCCCTCCATCATCAGGGGGTGCAGAGAAATAGAATAGCTCAGTGATAAGTGGCCTTCTGTGCCAACTTTTAAATGCTTGCTGAAAATTTATGTATTGCACCAGCTGTAGACAGGCAATCAAGAACGGTTAATTGATGTCTGATTTTAATTTTCTTATAGTTTTTCTTGTATGATTTTATGTTTCTACTGCTGCAAACCACTTTGGTTTTTTTATGACAAATTGGTATACAAATATTTTATAGATAAACCAGGTACATGTTTTACAACTAGACAGTCCCAGGTTCAAATGCGCCTATCTTCACCTAAAGGATCTCAGGAAGTAGAGTTAGAAATATCACCACCAGAAACCTCAGTTTCTCCCAGTCAGAGAAGACAACACTAGGCTAGCCGGACCAAAAATAACTCAACAGCTTCCACGTATTCAATGCTCATTCTCTTTCCTGCAGCTTTAGTAGGTACAAGCTATACTATGATGTTGTTGTTCAAGGTCTGAGGAAATGCACAAATGTTTTTACATATGCTCAAGGTCTTGGCTGTATTACTTTATTTTGCATGAAGAAGGAATTTTGCTTCAGGCCAGAGATCCGGCTTGTGGTTCTTTACAAGCATAGTTCTTTACAAGCATAGTTCTTTACAACTACTTTCTCTAGGCATGTAGAAGACTTGGGCATAGAATGTGTTGATGGGACTGTACCCACTGATGTAGCAAGAAATTTAATTAGGTGGATGTCAGGGGAGCTCCCTACAGGGAGCCTCCCCCCATCATCCTGACCAGTACCTCGCCTAGCGACAGCACGAGCAGCGACTCAGGAGGGGAGGAGGAGGAATGGAGCGGGAGGGAGGGAGGGAGGGCTCAGTGAGGCGTTTGAGCCATGGCAACGCTCTGGAGAGCAGACCGTGGAGGAAAGGGTCTGCGAGGCGTCAGAACCAGGGCACTGCTCCAGCCAACAAAAGGGGGAAGAAAAGGCACTGCTGCTCCCGGCACCCGAATTGAGGCGCGTGCTGACACACAGGGCTAGGGGGTGGCGCTTTGGGGTGTCCAGGCTTTTCCGCTGGTCCAAGAAGCGACGGACGCCATTGCTGGGTTCTGAATCGGACTAGGTGGTCATGTTTTCTGTTATCTCTGCACTGTAAATAGTATGCACAATAAAACTCTTAAAGACAGCATGGACTGGAGCCTCTTTACTCGAGAGTAGCCGCAACAACCCCATGACAGCCGGCATTTTATTTCTCCAATTCCACAATTCTATACCAGTTTGTACTATGTAATCTACTTCTTAGACATTTAAATTTTACACATATTTTTATGAAGCATGGTAACTGTATGTAGAATTTAAGTGAATACAAAATGATGTAAACTTCTTTAATTAAAAACCTACTGTGGGTATCCACTTACTGTGCAATTCTTCAGAAGACATTTGCCCTCTTCTTGGATTCTTAAATGGTTCGTGTGACCCTTGTCCCTGGAGAACACCAAAAGCTTAAATGTTGCAGTTAGGAATATTTAGATGCATTTAAAAAGAGTGGATGATCAAATTATTATGCTTTGCTTGCGGTAACAGCATTAACAAAGCAACCTAAGTTTCAGAAACATCCTCTACCTAGACATGGACTCCTAGACATGGACTCCACCTAGTTAAATTGGTCAGGAATGGTAACTCTCAAGTGGAGAGGAGAGCACTGGCAAAATGCATGGGAGGCATAGGTGACCATTCTATCAGCACACAGACTTATCCTTGTGCAACGGCACAGTCTCCCCCTCTCCTCCACCAATGGACCCCCTAAATCTGTTCTGAGGGTTCCACCATTGGGGGGTTGGGTTTATGTGCTGCGGAAACTCAGTCAAGCAGGTAAGCTCACCATAGAAAATAGTTGCTTAGCAGAGTTGTCTTTCCTAGGCCAACATAACCATTATCTCTACACACACTATTTACAGATATTACAAGTAATCTTTCTCTGAGCCCAGAGAGGGTTATTTGCTTGCAAACTCCTTGCTGTGTTGAAGTCCACAGCCAAGTCCTTAGTTCAGTTGCTTGCAAAGTCCTACGGTAAGAGTTTTCCAAGTGTTGAAGTCAGGCAATTTAAGTCTTCACATGAATCCACAATTCCAACATATAGCCTTCAACAATTCCTGCAATCTCCTACCATGACCCACACAGTATGCTGTAACCTGAGCCCTTTTATACACAAGGTTACTTGCCAGATAAGAGACTCTCAAGATGCCTGCAGGTGCACTGTGGGAAATGACTACTGTAATCTCTGCTGACTTGTGGAGAATTAACCCATTAACTGACCACCTCCAACCCTCTAGAGAAGATTTGGGGATGGCATAGGGTGGACGTGGGTGAACAGAGAGGTTATTCCTGTGGCGCCAGTGGTGTTCCTTGTGTTCGCACAACTATTTTAGTTGAATACTGCCCTGTGTGCACTTAATGAGCATATAAGAAATCAGCGCAGATTGTTTGATGTGATTAGCATTGTGGACAAAGCTGCTTTAAGAAGGATATGTGGTCCAGGAGCTATTTCTTATACAAATTGCTCAGCTGCAATGCACTGTTATGCTATAGTTACTGCATTTCTTTCTGCTACCGTGTTTCCCCTTTTTTAAGACACCGTCTTACAACTTTTTCCCCTCAAAAAAACACACGGTGGCTTATTTTCAGGGGGTGTCTTTTTTTTTTTAAGTGCCGGTACAACTGGGTCCCACTGGCTCAGGACGCTTGGCGCTCTCTTCCGTGTGCATTTTCTGCCTCTTCTATTCTCTCCGTTTCCCCTCCTCCCCATCCTGAGTCAAGGGCTCTCCTTCCTTGGAGGCTTCTAAGCAGAGGCTGGATGTCCACCTGCCTAGGAGACAGACGTGCACAGGGGGGGGGGGGGCTTCACTCTGTGGATTTAAACCTCGTAGGATGCCAGAGCAGGAGGTATACACGAAGCTGCCCATCTCCCTCAGCAGCTTTAGGTGCTTCTCCTCCTGCTTCGGCTTGGCGCTCGCCGCCATGGCTTCAAAGGCAGCGGCAGCCGGGTGTGTGTGCGCGCGGAGGTATAGAGGCTGCTCCCCGGGCTCTCTCACGCTGGCCGGGGAATGGGAGGGAGGCCGGGACCCGTCCCGCTCCAAGACGCTAGTGAGGGAAGCGCGAGGGGGACAAGGCTAGGGCCTGCGCCTCTGGCGCGCGCAACCCCAACTGACGGACCGACGGAAGGAAGGGAAGAGGGAAAGGGAAGGAGGGGGAGAGGAGCGGCGTCAGCTCTCGGCGAGGAGGCCGGGGCAGCTGAATGACGAGCCGAAGAGGAACCTGCGCGGCACCTTTTCTCTGTCGGGGGGGGGGGGGAGAGATGCGATCACAAACAGAGAGAGATGGACGCGCACACGGGGGGAGAGAAAGACGCACGGGGGGAGAGGGAGAGAGAGAGAGAGAGACAGACAGACAGACAGACGCGCGCGCACAGAGAGAAAGAGACTGACACTCACAGAGAGAAAGAGAGCGGTGCTGCTTTGCACTTTGTCAGCGCTGCAGCCGCCGCCGCTTCCGAGCGCCAACCCGACCTGGCAGGCTTCCTCCTCCTGCCACGGCCGGCATTGCAGGAGCTGGGTCCTGCTGGCTTGTGCCCTCCGTGCTCCGTGCGGCACTGCTGCACACTTTATTGGCGCTGCAGCAGCCGCCACTTCCGGGCACCGACCCAACCTGACAGGCTTACCCAACCTGACAGGCTTCCTCCTCTGTTGCGGCCGCCGTGCTGGGTCCCGCTAGTTGGCTGGGGCGCTCAGTGGTCTTGCTCCGCACGTCGCGGAAGTATGGCTTATTTTCGGGGTATGACTTACATTTCTCAAACGATTAAAAACCCTGCCATGCCTTACTTTTTGACTACGTATTAAAAAAGGGGAAACACGGTATGTATGTAGATGATATTTGTTTATATTCTGCCTTTTCCCCAGACAAGGACTCAAGAGACAAAAAGCTAAAGAAGACCCTTTAGCACTTACAGATACACCTTTTATTATTTATTTATTTATTTAGTTAATTAGTTAGTTAATATACCGCCCTTCATCAAAAGACCGTAGGGTGGTTTAAAACATAAACCATCTAATATGACTTTACACCCATTTGATTATTTTTCTTACCACAGACTTGGAATTCCTTTTCAGGGTCAGAGAACACATCTGCAAGGCCCTGTCTTTGTGGACGTCTGCAACAGTCACGGAGTTGGATTTCTTCTTCATGATAATTGAGTTTTCACTCTCTGAGGCAAAAAGGGGGGTTAAATGAGATTGCAAGAATGGCTGCATAAAACTGAAGCCAAGAATTCAAACAAATAGAAGTCTACATGGCAGAAATGTCACCAGCACAACACCAAGAGCAGGAACTGATGCTTGCCACCCTGGACTCCTTTGGGAGGAAGGGCAGGATATTTAATAATAAATAATAAATGTTAACATCTATGAAGACTAATTTACACATACAGCAGATACTATTTCTCTGTACAGTCATACCTTGGTTCTCGAACCCTTGGTACTTGTACGTTTTGGCTCCCGAATGCCGAAAACCCAGACGTGTTCCGGTTTTCGAACGTTTTTCAGAAGCTAAATGTCCAACGCAGCTTCTGCTTGAGTGCAGGAAGCTCCTGCAGCCAATCAGAAGCCGCACTTTGGTTTTCAAACGTTTTAGAAGTTGAACGGACTCCTGGAACAGATTACGTTTGAGAACTAAGGTATGACTGTACTGTTTTCCTTTGCAACCTATTCTTCTTTTCCTGTGCCCTTTCTTTGACTACATCCTGCTGACTAGAGTGGTTTCTCTTGCTGTTTTTTTCTTACTGGTTACTGATAACATGGTTGCTCAACAGTAGAATCTACTACCCTTCAGTGTCTCTCAAAAAGCTTCCTTTTAACACAGTCTTTAACTTCGTGATTTACACTGCTGTCACTTTCTAGATACCCTTTCCTACCATCCTTTCCACTCCATCTCATGCAGGGCGATTTGACTTGTAATCACCATTTCAAATACTAAACTTTGGATATGACTTTATATTTTAGCAACTTTTCTCTGATGGGATTCAGTTCTGGGGTTGCAGCGCTAATCCAAGGGAGCCGGCCTTTGTCTGCAGTTTTTCCGGGTCCTGTGGCCAGCATGACTAAGCCGCTTCTGGCGCAACTGAACACCGAAACCATGAAAACCAATAAAAATACTTGGATAAAAGATGTAACGGAGTGGCAAATCCTTCATTTAATCTAGCAACTATACCTTCACTATCTATACCATCACTCAAGCAGAAAACACTGTCGACTAAATGGTCAGGAAGAAGTTCCCAGTCATCAAGCTGCTCCTTTATATTTTCATCAGTATTTTCTTCAATACTAGAACTTGACTGGTCCTCATAGCTGCTTTTCTTTTGGTATCTAAGCACCATTCTGGCCAGCGCAGAGCCTGCATCTAATGGACAGGAAACAAAAAAACTCACATTTTTAAAGAAACATTGGACAGAGTATATATACAATAGTTGCATTTGGACAATTGTATCTCAGCTTAATAGGCAGAGACATGCACAGGTCTTTTGCCCTCTGTGTGAACTGTGATTAAACCAAGAAGAATCTAATTAACCAAAGTTCCCCATTTAATACAAAACAAGAAATTATGGTTACTACTTGTCAGGGGCTGGTCTGAGGAGGAATGGTGGAGACTGCCCCCCCCCCGGGCAGTTCCCAGAGAAGAGGGAGACAATATAGATTTACAACAGTGGTTTGCAGAAGGTCATAGTTCAGAGGCTGCAGAGGGGAGAAGCTGGGAAATATTGGGAGAGAAGCAGGAAGAAGAAAAAGCACCAGTGGAGAGACAGCTGACAGACTCAGTGTCTTTAGAAAGCATTCCAGATCCCCCTTCTCCCAGGACCTGGCGGGCATGGAAAGTAGAAGAACAGAAAGTGCAGAGGCAGAAAGCAAAGATCAGCCAATGTAGGGATGACGTATAATACATAGGAGAGACGGAGGCGGTGGGGCTTTACTCGGAGCAATGCCATTACTGCAAGAGAGGCACTTTTCAAAGCCTCTCTCTGTGAATATTGAATAAAAGACTTGGTAACAACTCTTGTTTATCTTATTCTTGGCTTCCCACCATGGGAGGGATCGGATTTCCTGAAACCTGACCCTACTCCAGCTTCAGAACAAGTCATACAGGAATATAGTGGTACCTCGGGTTACAAACGCTTCAGGTTACATACTCCGCTAACCCAGAAATAGTACCTCAGGTTAAGAACTTTGCTTCAGGGTGAGAACAGAAATCGTGCTCCGGCAGCGCGGTGGCAGCAGGAGGCCCCATTAGCTAAAGTGGTGCTTCAGGTTAAAAACAGTTTCAAGTTAAGAATGGTCCTCCAGAACTAATTAAGTTCTTAACCAGAGGCACCACTGTATAGGAAGCTGGTTCAAACCGACTCAGACCAGCAGTTCATCAACTGGGAGCAACTCTCCAGGGTTTCAGGCAGGCGTCTCTCCCAGTCCTTCCTAGAGATGCTGAGAACTGAAGCTGGGGCCTTTAACAAAGCAGATGTTCTGCCACTCAGCTGTCACCCTTTCCCAAACATTAAACCACAATTTGAACTTGAGTCAATATTCTGGTTTGTTCCAGACTTGATAACCACCGTTTCCCAGTCTTATGGGCAAAAGGCTCATTCATCTATTGGCTTACTAAGTCAAGTTACGATTGTCTGAATCAGCACAATACAGTGAATAAAGAACATACCTGGAACTATTAACCTCCTACATAAAAAGCCAGGAAACTTGGGTTGGGCAGAACTTTGAAAGCAGATTTTAAAAAAAAGATTAAGCTATTACTGCTTCATATTGACAACACTGGCCTGTTACAAATCATATGGCTAACAGCCACAATACTATTCTTCTTTTTCACATGAAAAATGGTGCCAATCACCCAAACGATCTAATCAGCCATGTTTGAGTTCCAGCAATATGTACAGATGAAATCAATGGCAAAGAAAAATCAGGGGCCTACACTGCTTATTGAAGGAACTAGCTTTAAACAAGCTGAAAATTACATGTACCATAGTTGGGCCATGCAGGTATCAACAGCACAATACATATTTTAAAATGAACATCTACAGCCACTTACTTTGTTTCTTGAAGGATCCTTGTTTACTTGGAAACAAGGGGCTCAGCCAGGAAGGTTCAATTCTACCAATGCAGAAACCACCAAGACATATGCTGCTGTTGGCCAAATCCAGACTAAGCTTTTTTAAGAGCACACTAATGACCTGGCTATCTCCTTTCTTGATGCTGATTGTGAGAGCACTCCGAACATCCTGCTCTCGAGCACCACCGTTTAATAGCAGTTCTACCAATTTAGGATTGCTCCCTTTCTCACAAATCTATGAAAGAGAAATAGATGATTAATGCAAATGGCACGTAATTTTGCCAAACTACTGGGAGTGTCTCCTGTTCTTACAATTCTTCTTTCTTTCTTTCTCTTTCTTTCCCTCCCTCTCCCTCTTTCTAGCAGCAGCACCAGGTGTATGGGGTGAAGGGGGCTTCAGCTCCCCCAATATCTTTTGGCAGGGGGCAGTGCCCCCAAAATTGAGGGGGCCACTATCCCCTGCCGCCGCCAGGTGCCCTCCACGTGCCCTGGCCCCAGCCTCCACCCGGCAGCCCAGGAGCCAGCCGGCAGCTGGGACAAGCGTGGAGGGAGACCTCCACGCTTGCTCATCCCAGCTGCCGCCTGGCTCCTGAGCTGAGGCTGGGATGAGCAAGTGCAGAGATCGCCCTCCATGCAGCCTGTCCCTGCCTGGTGCACGCCAGGTGGCATCATGTGACACATCACATGACCATGCCTCCTCAATTGGGGGGGGGCAAATTTACTGTAATTTCCCAGAAAACCCACATGACTGTGCAGCAGTAAGGGTTTTTTTTTACTGTTCAAGAGCCTCTGGGGAACCCTTCTGGCCATGGCTGAGCCAGCCATCATGCATTTAAGAGTAATCCAATGATGTTCCTCTATAAAAATGAAAGGCAGTCACTCAAATAGGTGAATGAACTGGCAAGTAAACCAGAACATTATGGAGTTGGCAGCTATGCTTGTTCATTGTCTCTAGTATTTCTCTAGATTTTTCAAGCTTGTTGCTGCCTGTACAGTAGCACCATTCTGAGTTCTAGTCAATGGTCACACTAAAGTGTGACAGAAGGTTTGAGGAACAGGATGCAATGTTGGAAACTGACTTTTATGCAATTCATGCATGCTTATGATGTTTGACATGACTGGAGTCAAGTGATGGGTTTTTCAAAGGGCAGCCTCTAAATTAACTATTAAGAATTTTTCTCTTGTGTACTCAGTATAGTGTCAGATGCATCTCTGTTTCAGGTCTTTCTGCAGGATGTTTTTCTTAAAAAGGCCATGCATACATATTTCAAACTGATGCAAAAAAAAATATTTTAACATACGTACTTGATAGATTAAAGAGTTTTTCTTTGTCTCCTTATTCACATCAGCTCCCAGCAATAGTAAGCATTCAACCATAATGCTGTTATACTCAGCACAGGCTTTCTCCAACATCAGGTTTTTTAAATCATCATTGTCAGCTATTTTAGCAAAGCATTTACAACAAAGATTCTGAAACTAAATTGAGAAGACATGCAATTGAAACTGGGTGAACATCTTCCAGAGTATGTCGTATTGAATGTCCTGGGGAAGGAGCAGGGAGAAGGTCAGAGGAAAAGAGAAGACTGAAAGATGAGATACCTGCTGGTCTCTTTGCTCAGTGAAACACATGGACATCTGATAAAAAATGGCTGTATCAAATGACTCCTGTATTAACAGCTTTGCAAAACAAGGTGACAGGTCAAGTATTTTTATAATCACATTAAATCCCTACAGATAAAATGAAATCAAAATGGTTAGGACAACAGTCAATAATATATTGCTAAACACATTCAAGAAAACAACAAACCTCCAAACCAAATAACAAATAGGACCAAAAATATTTTGGTACATAAACGTAGGGCTTATCCACAATTCCTTTAGTGCCACATTTCTAGGCACAAGTCTGTGGTTTCCAAGTCCATGTCAGAGTTTATTTACTGCTGAATTGGAGCAAATGGCAATAACCACTTGGACACAGATCAGGAAATCCCAGCCCTGTGCTTGAAAGCGCAGCACAAAGGGAAATGTTAGATAAGCCCTTAATCATATTGTTCGATTTTGCCACAGGGCAGAACTGAACAGTAAGCCTTGGTGCACATGAGCAGAAGATTCCTACACTGACAAGACAGAATAATACCATGGTACGTCAAAGATGTTGTTATATTTCACATCAGAATTCTAGCAAATTAAAAGTGAAACAGCAGCTTCCATAAACAACCGGGGGGGGGGGGAGTTTTTACACGTTAAAAAAAATCATGTGTATGATTACTCTTTCTACAGGAGAATAAATATTTTCCAGCTAGGTATCTTCTCTACACTGAACAGTAAACAGGCAGCATAGGAGGAAAAATTAAAGCTGGGTAAAATGGCCTCTCAAAATCCTCTACCTTTTTTATGGGCAGAGAAACTGGAGGGACTATTTCACCAGAGTTCAAAGTGGGCTGCTGCTGAGGCATAGAGGAAGGAAGAGCTGGGTTATCAGTAAAATCTCTTCCGTCCTCGGGGGGAGGAGATGTTGTGGGCCCACGAGGCCTTCACGTGGTGGGGGGATGGCTAGCATCCCCCCTCAGCCCATTGGTTGCTTCCCCGCCACGGCGCAGCCAATCTGGTCGCTCCATGGGGGCGTGGCTCGGGCATTTAACCGAGCGCGCGACGGGGAATCGGCCTCTTTTTTCTGGACCCAATCCTGCTTTTCCCGCCCACCCTCCCTCTTGTTAGGCAGGTTTCTTCAATGACGTTGCTGCGCAGGTTTATTGGTCGCCTACGCGACCTGGTAGGATTTTTCCCGCTTGGCAAATTGGCTCTGGCCTTGTGGTTTTTGCCTGCCGCGTATGCAAATCGTCACAACTTGGTGGTTTTTGGGGTAGGCATTGGATTATCTCGAGAAGGTACAGGTGCGGGGGGGAGGTCGCTGCCATCACCTCCCCAAAATGCGGAAAGGTACTCCCTTAAGGAGTCCGGGGGGCGTTGCCAGTCCGAAGCCGTGGTAGGTGAGGGCAGAGGGCACGCCCCTGATGGTGGCCCCAGGATGAGTTCCTAGTAGATGTGCATCGCAGAACTCAACCAATGGTGGTTAACCTTTCACAGACTGCCAGCAGAGCGGGCTGGAGTCGGATATAGTCTGGTAGATCCAATGCCTATGCCAATACCCCTCTTCATCCGTAACCAAAAAAGTTGTGGCCTTCTATGCCCATTAACCTTATACATTGTGTCCGTGTCTTTATTTTTCGCGGGAGGGACTCGGGGATCGCCACACAACAAACAGCCAGTGTAGGAATCAGAGAAAGATAAGAAGCCAGCTCTGTGGCTAAATCTGACAGGAAAACCTCCTTAAGCCAGAAGTTTTCAACCTTTATGAGTCCACAGCTCCCTTGACCAACTGCATTCTTTCTGAGGCAGCCCTGTGGGGCTCAGGAGCCCAGTTATGTCACCCCTTGTCTGCAGAGCTGGCAGCCTCTCACCCTTTCTCAAACACCCTCCCTTGTGGAACGTTCCCTCAGCCTCCTCTCCTCTCCCCTCTCATTGGGAGTCCGGGCAGCCGCTGCTGCTGCCCTGGTCTCTGAGATTCAGCCCCTGCCCCAAAGAGAGCTGCCTCCTCACACTGCCCCACAAAGGCCTGGGACTTGTCTGTCCATTCCCAACAGCAATGGCTGGCAAACTGGCTGGCTGCACTCTCTCACCCACTTGCTTGCTTACTCCAAGGCAACCTCAGCTCCTGGCAACCAGCACCCTCTGGCCAGCCCCTGAGGCACCATTCGCCTGGGAAGCTTGTAGCCAGGGCTACTGCAACAAACAGCTGTGCAAGCCTTTGGGAGGCAAGATGCAAGAGGGCATCAGAGGAGGGATGGAAGGAAAGAGGGACAGAGGCCAGTGTTGCCCGCAGCATCCCTGTGTTAGCATAAATCCTATGCAAGGAGAAAAGCTGCATGTGACTGATTGTTTACATTATAAGACTGCTGTAACTTCCCCACACACAGGAGACAGTGTAACTTGATCTCCTGTCATGTGATGTTCTTTGTTCTGTTTCTACTTTCACTTCTGATTGAATGAGAGTGATGGCGAATACACTTAACCATCGCTCCCTAATAAACGTAGTTAAAAGCTACGATTGTTTGCTGTCTTCTTTACCGAAGCCAGTGGCAAGAGAAAGAATATAGGGCTTTACACCCCGATATTCTAACACCCTGACCATCATTTAAGGCACCCCAGGGTGCCACAGCACACTGGTTGAAAACCACTGCCTTAAGCTGTTGCAGCAAGGGAAAGGTTAGGAGCTGGTGAGCAAAGGGCAGGGCCTGTATTGGAAGCTGGGAGGTAGTGGTCAGGGTAGTAGTAATTGAGCAAGTCGGGATAGGAATCTGAAGTGCTCTGACCCTCTGAGCCCCTTGGAAGCCGGAAAAATTCTCAGAAAAGGTTTGGGCAGTAAAAATAGTCCTCAGTCCTTTTAGGGGATATCCCCCTTCATCCTTCTTGAGCCACCTGAGGTATGTGCTAGACAATGAGAGGATTCCTTGCCTTGTGAGATGGGGCTGGAGCCCCCTTTCTCCTCCATCTCTTCCTCCTACCCGCATTTCAGGGAAGCTGAATTTTAAGAAGCCCAGCACACTGGAGGTGGTCCATCTGGTAAAAGGTAAAGGTAAAGGGACCCCTGACCATTAGGTCCAGTCGTGACCGACTCTGGGGTTGCGCGCTCATCTCGCATTATTGGCCGAGGGAGCCGGCGTATAGCTTCCAGGTCATGTGGCAAACCAGAGCAGCACATGGAAACGCCGTTTACCTTCCCGCTGTAGTGGTTCCTATTTATCTACTTGCATTTTGACGTGCTTTCGAACTGCTAGGTTGGCAGGAGCTGGGACCAAGCAACGGGAGCTCACCCCGTCACAGGGATTCGAACCGCCGACCTTCTGATCAGCAAGCCCTAGGCTCAGTGGTTTAACCACAGCGCCACCTGGGTCCCAGTCCATCTGGTAGCTGAGCCCAAAAGAAGTGAAGGGCTAGAGGGGTCCTCTGAAGTGCCACTATTTCCAGCCCCTCCTGCAGCTGACGTTGAGGCCCTATCCTGACACTAACGCTGCATTACAGTAGTTGCTCTTGCAGTTTCCCCACCTTTTTATTTGCAATGAAAGCTTGTGATGTTGGCAAGGGAGACAATAACTCTTGGGACCTGTGGGAAATGGAGGAATCTTGTGTTACCTTCCTCATGGCTGAGCAGCTGTAGGTTTTTTGTTTTTTCAATAGGATGGATATTCACAGCTCATGGAGTAGAATGATGGGAAGCATTAGCAGTTTGAAGGAGCAATGCTGAGCAAAGAGCAGAGGAAGAAGGGCCTCTTTTTTATTAAGGAACAACAGAGGACAAAACAGCTAACAAACACACAAACAAGGGAAACAAGCATGTAAGAAGTGGAGACACAGATTATTGAAAATCAATTATAATGGTGAAGACAAAATCAAAACGGAGAGCTCATGAGAGGTTGGAAGCTTTCCTGTGAACAGCAATTTTGCCTTCAACCACCAGGTGTCATTCAACACCCACAATGATGGCAGATTAACACTCACAAGAGAAACCACAACCACAACCAAACAACAATGGCTTTGGGGGGATGAGAGGGGGGTGGGAATAAGAAATATCAACAAAATGTTTTCTGAGATATTTCAGCTCATATATATATATAGTCTTAATAAGCCAAGACATACGACCTCTCCTCCATTTCACTTCCCAGTACCACTTGCCATCCACCAGAGGGCAATTTTTAGGAAATTCCTCATGGAGAAGAGCTAAATCCTGGTACATACATGCATGGACAACACTTGGAATCTATGCACTGGTATACTGGCAGCTGGACAGCAACTACAAAGTGGCAATCCTAAGCATTCTTACTTGGAAGTGAATGTAGAATGTATGCAACCTGTTCTGAAGCAAACATGCTTGTGGTGTACATCCACTTCCACAAAAGTAATTTAGTTTGGCTAATGAATTTTCTGCATTTGCACAAAATTCTCATGATGCAGTTTTCATGCTCTTGGAAATGCCATACATATCAGTGAATGAGAGGCTATATACCCCAGGAAAAGAGCCATGTATAAACATGCTTCTCTGTGGTACAGTAATGGGAAATTGCAGATCACCAAGATACTGTAAATTTAAACCAACTTTTGAAGCAACAATCATTTGTGTGGCATGTAACATATGAAACTGCCTTAGCTGTTTCACGGTCACAACTGAAAGCATTTCAGGAGAAATGATATTCTCAGAGACACAAGAATATGGCCAAAAAAGAGTTTTGAGGGAAAGGGGCAATGGGTGGTGACCACAAAAAGAGGTGGGTTCAACTTGTGCATGAAACAACTATAGAGCATGTTATAATGAAAAGGGCTACAACAGGGATTTGAGATGTAGCTGTAAGATCTAAAACAAATTAAGATTGAGTTGATATGACCTAGTGCCATGAGTAAACCAGCCGTGAGGCACAGAACTACAGCCCACTAAAAGTGGTTATATTCAAAACCTAGTATGAAAATACATCTCTGAATTTAACCTTCCCCAAAGAAGCCTCACAACCAAATAGAAAAGTGCTGGATTTTTATACCAGACGCATTACATACATGTGCCTGTATTTCAACAACCTCCTTAAAGCGCCGTAAAGTAGAAACCAAGATTGCCGCCAGAACTTGTATAATTGCAATGCACAATATCTTTCTTGTAACCAAGGATCCCAGAAGACTTAAGCCTAAGCACTGTATTTCTGGAAAGAGAAAAGGGAAAGGAAGGTCAGGAATATTGAAATAAATGCATGGTATTGAACACAGAATAGCGTCTTTCTTATTTGCTCCTATTGCACAGAGGGTGGTACACAACATTCTACAAGTGGAACTCTGCACACACAAGAGAGTTCCCCTTCCTCTCTTCCCACATTCATCCCATATCTGCTCCAGAGGGTCTCCAACCCTCCAGAGGATGTGCAGGTGGCTGCAGGGTAGAGGTGCAGCTTTGAAAACACAGGAGTCCCTTTCAGAAGAAAGTGGGAGGGAGATTTTTGGGCCAACCATGTGGCTCTGTGTGTGTCTCATCTGCTGAATGTCAATTCTTTTCTTCTAAATGGTGTGTGATTTCTTATTAATAAATATATTTCTTCCTCTCTTGCTCCATTCTCTCTTCTTTTAAAAAAGGATAATTAAATCTGATTAGCGGAAAAACTTTTGATTAAGCATATTAAGGCTCCATTCAAACTCCAAAGTGCCAGGAAATCACAGCTGTTAAGGGCCACTTGTAATGTGGAATGGTACTTTCAGTTTGCATAGAATTCATGTTTCTATCCCAGAAAAACAGACATATTTGGGATTGGAGTCCATCACTCTGACATTGAGAGCAATCCACCTCCAAAGTGGATCTAACCATGTAATAGAATACCATGCCATATAAATATTGCCTAAGCAACACAGCTGTTTGGGGCATGGTCCTTAACAGCTGCAATTTCCCAACATTTAGGAGCTTGATGGAACATGAAAAGCCCTTAACACAACATGGTAAAACTAAAACTTGTTTTTTGTTGTTGTTAAAAACATGCTTCTAGAGTCTGTTTCGGGTGGCTTTTGTTTCATTTGTCTCATTGCAGCTGATAAAACAGGCCTTAAATTGCCCTTCAAGCAAGGCTGAACAAGCAAATATCAGAGATGCTTCAGACACTGGGTGACCAGCATAGTGCAGGATGATTGGGTTAGATGCAGTTAAGTTATGCAAGATGCAATTAAGTGCAATTAGCCCCATCTTGCTTTGTACCTTGATCATCAGGATACATCTGTAGCGTATGGAGTACAGTATCTGTCATTCCTTGCTGTGTCAACATTTCTAGAGCACCTGAACATTCCACAACAGAAGAAAGTACCTGAAATCCACATTTCTGAATACCAGGATTTCCAATAAACTAGAAACAAAAACATGCATGTAAAGTAAGGTTATCTTATATGGAAAATGCAAAAACAAACTGTTAAGTTATTTCTACTAAATTTTGTAATTCATGCAGGACCAGTTGTTACATTTAAAAACATCTATTATTCTGGAAGACTTCTTCAAGGCTCACTGAGATTCATAACCACTGCATCACTGCGATAATGCCCTTCAGCACGAGCACAGGAAGCCAAGCACTGGCAAAATCTAGACATGCCTAAGAGATGGAATACTGCTTGGGACAACTGCCCAGCAGCATCCAGTCTCCTTGCGGAGGTCGGGGTGTGTTGGTGATATGCTGCTTGCACTGCCAGAAATGCGTGCATTAGTACATTAAAGCTCTAGATCATGTCCTCAGAGAGCTTCAAGTGACAGATGAGCATTACGAACTTTAAATAACCCGGGCAAATAAGTGAGTGATATCATTAAATGACAATTATGCTGTGTAGTTGAATAAATCTACATTTCAATACACAAGGAGGCCACGATTTATGTTTTACACTTTTAATATGGATGGAACATTCCAACTTGAGTAGAGAGAAACAGAAGAAATCTCGATATGAAAGGAAAACGAGACTGAAATTATGTAGAGGGAATTTGCCCTGGAAGGAAAAAAATTGAGTCATACCGTGTTGAGAGCATCAAGGACTAATGAGTGAACACCTTGCAACAAACATTGGTTTTTAATCACTTTCAGCATTAGCGCCAACTCAGTATCTCCCAAGTCAGAATTATTTGGTTGCTTTTTCAGCATGCCTGTAACATAAAAAAACCCCAAAATATTTTCCTTGTAAAAAGAAATACTTAGTTAAAATGAGTCAAGGATATCAATATATATATGAATCTAAAGCCCAATATTTTCACTTTAAATTTCTCTGGGTATGACTACAGACCAAGTAATCAGCTGCTTGTTTCTCCCTCTTTCTTTTTATATAACAATTTTTGCAATTTGTTATTTTATTTTGCTGATATCTTCAAAAGTAAAAAAAGAAGATTAATCTATCAGTGCATTATGGTATGCTGGGGAAGACAATACACAAGTATTATTAATAATCTATATATATAAAAATGTAAACTGGCCATGTCTGTTAGTATCCACGTTTCACCAAAACTGCTTGATCGATTGTGTTCAAATTTTGACACAATGCCAAATGTGACTATGAGAGCAAGCCCGTACCGTTTTCAAAGACAGATGTCACACCTGGGCCATGTAAAACCCCCCAAAAACACGTGTTCCAGAACTCACAAATCAGACCAAAGTGCATGCTGGGAAATAGAACAGAGAAGCAGCGTCTCCATTGGCTGCAGACAATCGGTGACATCACAAAATTCCACGGCAACCAACTGAAAACAGGCCTTTTGCAGCAAAAGGCCCAGCATCGCCCAGCCGAATGAATAGGCCGCAGCATTGCCCAACTGACTTGGCTGCAGCGGATGAGCCCGGGGTGAGGTGGGGGGAGGAGTCAAAAGGGGGACTCTGAGGGCCCATTTAACAGACTAAGCCACAACAACGTGTGGCAGGGCCAGCTAGTAATTATTATAATTCTAATAACCTGCCCTACATCCTAAGGTCCCAGGGAGGTTTACAACAAGTGAAACACAGTATTAAAAACAATTCAAAGTAACTTAAATCACAGAAATAAGAAGGGTCCTAAAACATACACCTCAAGTGTCAAAAGCTGGAATAAAGAGGTACATTTTCAGCACGTACCAAAAGCTGCACAGTCAACTTGAAACTTGCATTTAACTTATGTTTAATGTTTTATGTGCATGGTGGCTGGCCGACATGCAACCACAAATTAAACACACACAAGGTGGAGAGCTTAAAAGCTCTATACTGGACTCTGGGAAGGTCTTTTTCGAGAGCCTGCATGAGACCTTCCAGAGCCCAGGAAGCAAGACAGAGAACTTAAAGGCTCTTTGCCTGTTCGGCATGCCAGCTTCAGAAATTCAGGTAGGTAGCTGTGCTGGTCTGACACAGTCGAAATATATATTAAAAATATAAAAAAATTGTCCAGTAGCACCTTAGAGACCAACTAAGTTTATTCTGGGTATAAGCTTTCGTGTGCATGCACACTTCTTCAGATACTTTGCAACTTGAACTAAAAGAGGTATGTGACACATTATGAATTAATTTGCATTTGTGAATTAATATGTATTGGTCTGATGTTTTCACCTTGAATAAGTACAAATTACAACCCAGAATCCATCTAAACTCAAAACACCTATAACTTCCGTTAATTTCAATGGGAAAGTTAAGTACATACTTAAACCTTTCTCCCATAAACCAATGGGACATAAACATATAAAACTTTGTTTACAGTCATACCTCATGTTGCATCTACTGCAGGTTGCATTTTTTCATCATACGAACGCGGTGGACCCGGAAGTGTTTACTTCTGGGTTTCTCCGTGCGCGCATGTGCAGAAGCATTTTGTGTGTTTCACGCATGCAGACGCACTCTATCATGCTTGCACGCATGCGTCACTCGGGTTGCAGACTTTTCGGGGTGCAAACGGCACCCCAGAACGGATCAGGTCCACAACCTGAGGTACCACTGTATTTCCTACATCAACAAGTCCCCCTCCTCCCCATAAAATCACTTGGCTTCCTATTAGCAGAAACTGATTAAGTTTTCATTTCCATCACTATTTCATGAGAAGCCATACAGCAAAATGACTAGACAGCAGGCTCATTAACTCCTTATTTCTAGTTGCTCATTTAGATTATGATGTATTCTTCATGCATTTTCTTACCTGAAGTCATAAAATGTAAAATAACTCTTAGTGCCTCCAGCTGTACAGATGGGGATGATTTATGCTTTCTCATAGCCATTACAACTCTCGATGCCACTTCTGTCATTATATCCGGAGGGGGAAAACTGCAGGATCAACGAACCACATTATCAATTACACACAATACCGCTGTATTGTTTTAATATTTGATTGGAAGCCGCCCAGAGTGGCTGGGGAGACTCAGCCAGATGGGCGGGGTACAAATAATAAATTATTAATTATTATTATCTGATTATTAAATACCCCTTATTTTTCACATTATGAAATATTGCATATTTTTGTATATTATTTATGTGTCCTGGCCAGGATCCAATATAATACACACCTATTTCCTCATACTGAAAAGGGCTGTGATCTTGTCTTTCTTGAACACCAGCCCCTCCACACTCCAAAGCAGATGGAAAAGCAGTGGCTCACATGGTGAGATTGTCCAGTAATGTGGGGGAGAGTGCCCAAGACGAACAGGTAGCTACTAAATATGATAAAATCCAGCATCAACCTGGGTGAGTGGTGGGAGGCCCCTTGACTGAGATCAGCAACTGAGGCCCTCTTGACTGTGTTTCAGGCATAAGAGATCTGTTATGATGCAACATGGGAGATGCCTTCTCAGTGGTGGCACCTGCTAATGGAATGCCTTTCCCCATGAGATGTGTGGTAGTATCTGCCCTATGTTTGAAAGAAAAAAAATTCCACAGACATTTGTAGAGTATTAGTACTAGGATCTGGTTATTTGCTATTGTTTTGCTGTACAGTACTAGTTGTTGTGTTGATTTGGTATTTGCTCATGTTTTTGTATTGTGGAGAACTATTTCGTTTTGTTGTGCCTCTCTCTGTGATTGCGTTGTTAGTGGAGGGTGGGTTAAAAGCAAGCAGAGTGTCTGTGAGTAACATCAAGGGTTTGAGTGTTTCCAGCCACCACATACCTTGCCCTTGGAAGCCTTATAAGAAGCTGCAGAAGGAGAGGGACACCAAGCATCATCATGGGAGGGTGTTTCTAGGACTAAGGTGAAACTGTGAAGCTCCCTTGTTATGTTTGCTATGGGATGCTGCATGTTTAAGTGAGCTTCTTATATTTATAGTATAAAATGTGTTTTTTGTGTATTATTATATTTGCTACTGTTTTGCTGTATTAATGTGAAATTGATTTTGTAGCATCTGTTTGAAATGCATCCCCGTTTCTTTGTTTTAAGCTGCCTTGAGCATGATCCCACCCCCACAGAAAACTAGCATACAAATCACATGAATGAAGTGCAAAATTTAAACTTGCTCTAGGATATAATGCATGAATACTGATATATTTGCAAAATCGTGGTTCTGATTTTGGGTGTACCTATCACAGAACTACATTTCGTTACCTTCCTTCAAAAGCACGGTTCAGCAGCTTGCAAGCACTTTCTGCAACTTCAGGGGAGTTGGAGTGTTTCTTCATAATCTCCAGCACATTCATGTGTATTCCTTTTGCCAGCAGAACTGTTCTAATATTTACTACAATAAGAATAGGGTACTATATGAAAAAGAGCATGAATATTGAATGCAAGCACCTACCTTTTTCATTTTTACCCAAAAGGTAGGAGACACGTTTAACAATCTACTTCAGGTTGGATGCAGACTAAACGAGCATTCTGATTTAAGTCTACTCAGATCTGTGTCCAACTGAATTCAATCCAACTGATTCTCTGTTAAGTATGTAAGGGATGTGCAGTATAAGTTAGGTGCACTACTGAAATCAACATGACTTTGGTGCCATTGATATAAATGGCATAACGTGCAACTAATTTAGGCTGCAATCCCAACATCACTTACCTGGGAGTATCTGAAGAAGTGTGCATGCACACGAAAGCTCATACCAAAATAAAAACTTAGTTGGTCTTTAAGGTGCTACTGAAGGAATTTTTTTCTATTTTACCTGGGAGTAACCCTGTTGAATTTAATGGGATTTACTCCAGAGTAGATGTGATTTGGATTGCAGCCTTAGTGCAGATCTAGCCCACAAATTGCCTGAGATTTGGAATGGGTTTGTAGAGCTGTTTGCAGGCTAACACCTGGAGACCAACAAAACTGATGACATATCATGCCGTGGAACATTTTTAAATACTTTTTTGTTCTTTTTACTTTCCTTTTTTCTCCTTACTTTTTTGTTACTGGTGTTTATTTATAATCGGAGGGAGCAATGTGTCTGGTTGAGAGCAGAGGATATTGGGGAACTGCATCTCTAAAAGAATTTGTGAAAAAATCAAACCAACTATTATATTCACAGCCCTAAATTGTTAATTGTTTGTCATTCTAGTTAAATCTTAAATTATCCCTGAAATTTATATCTGACAAATTCAGTGTCAAGGACAGGTTTTGTGCTCCACTCCATCCTCTGGTTTAGTGTTACACAATCCCTTACCACTTTGCTCCAGTAGAGTTGCCAACGCATTTGCAGCAGCTTTAAACAATTCTTTTGAAGAATTATGCATCAACATGGATAGCATCATTTGTCTGTGGGCTGGGAATCTAATGCAAACAGGAAAGGATATGATAACAATCAAACATTGTTATAGCAAAAAGAGATACCAATAAATGTTATTATTCTGTTCTAGCATCAAGTTGTCACTATGCATCTTGGGCCAAAGTGCCATTCCAAAGCAGTCAGGAACTAAAAGCAACATAAGGGTAATTTTTATTTTTGATTTAACAAAGTCAGATTTTCATCTACGTAACTTGTCAGTGTTATCACCAGTTCTATCCCTGCTCCAAAGGTTAACAATGAACAAACTGTGCCAGAAAAAATAGAAACCGTAAGGTTTAAGTTGTTGTTGTTGTTGTTGTTGTTAATTCAATTTATATACTGTCCTTCATCATAAGATCTCAGGGTAGTTCACAGAATAAAAAATAAAAACAAGTAAATAAGTAAACCAAAACAGCAAAACAATACCGCCCCTTCCCACAGACACATTAAAAAGACTGTGAAATATTAGCCAAAGGCCTGGTTAAAGAGGAATGTTTTTGCCTGGCACCTAAAAATATTTAATGAAGGCACCAAACAAACCTCCCTGGTGAGAACATTCCAAACAGGGAGTTCTACACACAAACCCTAGTCCAAGGATTTCCCTTATGTTCTTTCGTGTTTTACCACTACGGTAATACTGGCCACGGCTGGTTCTGGGAGGCTGTCGTCTTCCTGCACGGCCGGGGGAAGGGCTACCTCTGGCCGCACTGGACCTTATAGGTGAGGTGGGCCTCACCCACAAGATCAACCGGGGGCAGGGGCATGACAGCTGCACCCAGTCCGGCCCTGGTGTATTTAAGGGAGTGGCTAGGTGCAGGCTGTCCTCTTTGCCATGCAAGACAGATATGTGGGAAGCAACAATACCAGTGTCACTAGAAGGCAGTCTCCTTCTCCCAATTTACTCTTAAGACAAATGATATTGAAGAGGAAAAAAACAGATCTTGGGCTGTAAATCTAGTGGTTCACATTTCCATGCATTCAATTTAGGCTACTAACTTTTTGTCTCCATCTCCAATCTTCTCATGAAGATTACGTTGGTACATAAGCAGATTGTTCAAAGCCCAACATGCAGCCTCCTAGTGAAGGAAGGAACAAGAAAAGAAACTATTTGGTCAATAAATTCAATCAAACCTTTCCAAACTATTCCAAGAAGAATCATCAATATAATTCATGGCCACAGCATGTACTTCAATCTAAAGTGCTAAAACAATTTCTCCATAGTGGCTGCTGTAACTGAGACGGAAGGGAGATTACTGTACTGTTGTTAATAAACGATGTGAACTTAATCTGTAATGTAAAAAATTTTCCAAGTTAGTTTTGATGTCGTGTGAATCACAGCATACAATGCTTCACATGAACAGAGAAGTTAAATAAAATATGGCTTGTGGCTAAATTAGAAGGAATGACATCATATATTAGAATAAGACAAGCAGATACAATGGATATAATGGCCTTTTGTATTATCCTGGTTTAGTCTGGGAAGTACAAATCGTATCTGCTTGCTTAAAAATCTGGACCAAACAAGACTGTCAAGCAGCAATAGGTGAGGGATCAAGGAAGTCGTAGCATTTAAGCTCCTCCATCCCAAGCCCAAGACTTCAAGCCCTTGGACCCTGCTTTCTGGACCACAGTAAAGCCAAGTCCAACTATGCTAACTATTGTCCCCGAGCTTCAGTTCCTCACCAGTAAGATGATAACAGAGAAATGAGAACAGAGAAATAAGAAATGAAACAGAGAAACGGTGAAAAAAATCAACCACTTCTGAGAACAAAACACACTGAAGATTGTAAGGTATAATTTGAAAATTAAGAATGCAATACATTAAAAGAATGCAATACATTACTGGCAGCAAATAAATGCTTAAGAAAAAAATTCTACCCAATTTGATTGTTGTTTCTTATGGTTGCAATTTATATAAAGAACATCATTTAGGACTCTTCTCAAGTTTCCCAATTCTTTACCTGCAGTTTCTTACCTGCACATCTATATTCTTCTGATGCAATTTTAATGCTTTATAACAGGCTTCCAGCCAACACAATTCTTTTTCTTCCTCCTCCTCTTCCAAGTCTCTGCTTAAAAATATTGTTTCCGCTTGAGGAAAAAGTTTATTCGCATTTTGAATATATGAATATTCCCTTGTTTTTACACTCTAGAACAGACTACCGAAGGTGAAACACAAGGATCAAGATTGCTTATTAGGAAAACTGAAAGCACAATGACATATTTACAGCAGAAGCCTTTTAACAGAAGTTTCAGCAAGCTACCAATTGACTCAAGAATTTAAGACAACAACTGAATTCTGTTAAAGCTGAAACCCAATCACTGGTATCAATGGGCATTTTGATACAGAATGGTGTTAATTAAAACTTTGGACTGTGTGCTCCATGCACATAGCCAGGATTTGGGGTGGGGGCAGGCTCCATGTTAGGAGGGGCAGACTTCATGTTAGAGTGGGAGCAGAACCTCAGTTAAGTGTTTTTATTGATTTACTTGATCTAGGTGAGGCAGCTGCCCACCCCCGCTACACCCATGGTGTGTTCCTATTGTCTACAATTTGCTTTTATTTCAGCCAGAATAAGATGCTTTGAAATTAAAAGCAAGCTTATGACTGCTAAGACTGTGTGTTAGGACTGTCTTCCATTCCAAGTATTTAGCTGCTTGACTGTCTTGGTCTTAACTGATTAAAACTATTACACTCAAACAAAGATATTTTGAGGTTATTTCCTCATATTTTAAAAAAGAAAACTTTTCTAAGAATTCTGGAGATATACCATTTACTAAGCCTTCTCAGGTTTTCTGCTACAGGTCTTAAGCTACATGTGTTGCTTTAGGCCAGAATGGGAATGGTTGCCCTCTTGCCAGGGTAAGCAGAAGACGGCCATTCTCCTCCCCCTTTTTAAAAGTCCCAAACACAGTGTGGCTTCTCTGTGTCTCACCAGCAAGAAAGCACACACAGAGTGGTAGAAAAATAAATACAAGAACAGAAACTCTATGGCACATGATGGGTGTACATAGAAATGTTGTAAGATGCAAAGGTTGAGGAAAATTTCAGGGAGAAAGGAAAGCCCCTGTGCTGTTGACAGACTTGCATAAGAAGTCAGGTGGCCTGGTAACCTGATTGGAGATGAGGAAGCTATCAGGAGTCTGAATAGAGAAGAAGGGAAACAAAGAACTGGAATATCTGTTATGAGGTGCCAAAGCAACATTGCCCAAAGCATCCTCCTCATGGTCAATACCTGCTCCATCCATAACTTGTGGGATAATTACATGGATTACAGCTGTCATGTTGGAAGTCTCCATTAGCTTCAAACATGGGGACCTCAACAATATTTTGTGAGGAACAGGGTCAGGAGCCCCTCCATCCTTTAGGAAGAACACGGATGATTCAACAGGAGGGAGGCTGCTTTCAGCAGCAAGCAAGAACCTTATGCTGATCAGCTCTAACAAGAAGTAATGAATGCGCTGCTAAGGGGATACAAAGAAAGCAGCCATCGGTTCAGAAAAGTGGAAAACACAATAGTGATCTGGGGCAGGGGGGTTCCAGCAAAGTGTTTATAAAGTCCTTTAGGAGTCTCTCCCAATCTGCTACTGTACAAATATTTTGGATTCCAACTATTTGCTTGGCCAAATGTCAGGGATTATGGGAGTTTTAGTCCAACAAAATCTAAAGGGCAGCATATTGGGGAAGACTGGTCTAGCTTTTTCCTTACTGAAGGTGGCTATTGTTCATACAATTTTGCAGTCACATATGACAAAACTATTCTATCAGCAAGTTGTAGGAGCATTGAGAAACATAATTTCTTTAACTTATATAGCTACTTACTGAGAAGAGCCAAGCAACTGAGGCCTGCAGCCTGCAGCTTTGCACTAGCAGGGTATTTTCCGACAGCTGTTACAATGAATTGATGTACATGATTCAATACCAGGATATTGAAAAAGTTTTCTGTATACAAGAGATGAAAAAAAGCTGAGTCGCATGCAAACACTGGATGCATGCATTTTACGCACATACTGTGCAGCAATGGCCATCATATGAAGAAGAAAATAGATATTCATAAAAAGTAAATTCAATTTTTCAATCAATGACCCCCAAATTCCCCTCTCGAAAAAACTGTGAGTTGTTTTTATCTCTACATGGTTGCAAAAGTGGGGGTACACGAACTGGGGTGATTGTGGCTGCTGTGGGGAAACTTTGTTGCTTTAGGGAAGGTCAAATAGATGGAAGCTCTGTCCAATCCCTTGCCTGCTTTCTGTTCCTTCTGAGGAATCACAACTATTCAAAGGCGTTTAAGATTGGTTTTGCAATTGTGGCTCTGTAGCCCTCCAGATGTGGCTGGACTATATTTCTGAACACCCTGACCATTGATCATGTTGGCTGGGACTAACAGGAGCCACAGGTTCCATATCCCTGATTTAAAAAGGAAACAGTCCCAAGGAGTCAAATTCAAATCTTGAAACCAAAAGCTATGTTTCTACCGGGAAAATCCCTCCCAAGCAGTACCAATCTGACACATTAAATAATGTGGCGTTTTGTTTTGTTTTTCTGGTGAGGCAGCAAATCTAAACACACAACTTTTCACACAAAAGGGGATTCTTCCTTCGATTATGGCAGCTACACCCAGATGAGAAAAGGCCTGAACAAATGAGACTTTTTTAAATTATGTAAGTGCCCAAGAGCCAAAGAACTCCTTGGATCTTTAGCAAGTGCTTCTGTGCATTGACTGGGGTTTCACAGCTTTATTTTTCAACTGCAGCTTCTCTTGCTTCCCCTGAGCTTCAGGAAATATTGTCAGGCAGCATAACTTGCTCTCATAGAAAGAAGGGCTTCAGAAGCTCCTCTATATTCATGGAGCTCTTTATGCACTATTTTTACTACTAATTTTCTCTCCAGTGTACTCTAGAAATATCCCCCATGTTAAATAAAGGGGATCATGTTCTCACCCAATGCAAGTTTGTGCAACAAGCAGCAGCTCACTTCCTGAATTGGTTCATTGTCGGAGAAATCTTTCATCATTTCAACGATGACATTGTAACACCTCACATTTCCAGACATGAGAATTTCTGCATTGCTAGCTGAACACAACAGAAGGAATAAACTTACTTGAGATGATAATAATAATAATAATAATAATAATAATAATAATGAAGATTTATGCACAAGTGTTCTTTTAAAATTGACTGACGGAAATATTAATTCATTGTAAGACTGAAGTGTGCACAACAGAATCACCTTGTGTATTTCTACTGCTAGTCCAAGCATGGTTTTTTTCTGCATTCTGAACAGAACATTCCCATTATCTTAGGCAAACACACGTAGTTTCAATGTACTGTTATAATGTTCAAAACAAAATTCTGAGAAACCTTTATTTTCAAATGTTTTCCACTTTAGCTTTGGCATGCCAGCTGTAGGTTGAGCAGAAAGAGTGCCAGCAGCCACCATTTCAAAGGCTGACACCCACCCAAAAAAGAATCTCAGTGTGTTGTGTTGAACCTTCCAGTTGTGCTTAGCTCCGTTTCATGCACAGCTTTGCTATACTTCCAAATTTCCACTCCATATCTCCAGGCCAGGAGAAGCTTTGCCTGCTTAATCTCTACATTAGGAACATAGGTAAAAGGTAAAGGTAAAGGACCCCAGGACGGTTAAGTCCAGTCGTTAATTATGGGATGTGATGCTCATCTCCACTTTCAGGCTGACGGAACCAGCATTTGTCCGCAGACAACTTTCCAGGTCATATGGCGAGCATGATTAAACCTATTAAGTATTATGCCCATGGGTGTTATGGTGCAGGAAACATGGCTAGGAGGCTGTGGAGAACCTTGCCACTGCTACAAGCAGCAGTTAACCTTTTAAAATTATTTTTAAGAAAGTGAAAATATGAATGAGAAGAAACCGCCTATAAACCTCATGCAAAGCAAGTCAAGTCACTCCCAATAAGTTTTATGAAAGTTTTATGAAATTTGCACACAGTCAATCCCTACTCACTCCTGTTTTCATGGAGTAAAAATGGTTTAACAAAGGGGATGTGAATTTCAGTACAGCTCTTATACTGAGGAACTGAGCCAAAACAAAGGTAGCACCCACCTTTCAGTTCAGAAATAATTTTCAGACATCAAATACAGATCAGAGCACACCCATGATCTCTCTTTGAAAACTGCCCTTTGTTTGCAAGTCCAGACAGGAACTGCTGATTAATTCTTAAGGGCACACCCTCACCGCATGCACACTCTAAATATTAAAAACTACAATACTTACGTGGTCCTGCCAATGAATGTAAAGACAACAGGGCAAGGAGTACTAGGTTTTCTTTTTTGGGGAATTTTTTGAGCACATTCAGTATGATCATGTGATCTCTGTCCTCAACAAATTCAATCAGCTGCTCCTCTGGAACTGAAATTTAAAAACAAAGACATAAGGACATAAGCTCTTTGATACATGTATCCATTTTCATTCACTGAAGGCAAACTAAGGATATGCCTGGGACAACACAAGAGCAGTCTGCCAACACCAGACCAGACCACTATCCGTGCTTTCTTCTTCATACCAAAGCAAACCTGAGTGTTCTAAAGTATAAAGAGTAAATGAGAGAATGAATTCTGATTCAGGTGAGTTAACAATAGGGAAGAAAAGTTAAGAGTGAAGCTAGGGAGACATGAACCTATTTTTAAAAAAGGCTCCCAAGCCACTTCACCCACTTCTTCTCTGTTGCAGCTTGGATCCATCCTTGGATCCATCCTGATCCTCCACATCTGAACTGGTAAAGATATCTCCTCTTTTATGAACAGAAGATAGCGACTTGTGATTTCTCTGTTCAGCTGTGTCATTTCAGTCTTCTAATGTTGCACAGCTAACATGAGCAGACCACTTGTGTAAGCACGTATTTTTATTTGATTACTTACCCACTCTTTATCCTAAGGTGGGGAGTGTGTGAGCTGGTTGTTGCTAACTCCTTCACTGGTTCTCTGTTTTAGCAAAAAAGACTTCAACATCTCCTCCACCTAAGCATAGCTGTCAAGTTCACCCCTTTTTTTTAAGGGAAATTCCCTTATGCTGAATAGGCTTCCTCGCGAGAAAAGGGAAAACTTGACAGCTATGCACCTAAGAGATGTGCCAACTCCAGACAGGAGGGCAGTCTGCACATCTCCTCTTTGACTGGAAGTCAAAGGTGTTTTTTGGGGGGGGGGTTGGATCAGCAGGGAGAGAATTATTTCCCCTTGTTTAGAATGTATGCTGGTTGTCTGCACAATAGGAATTTTGTACAGGATTGAGAGGAAAAGGAATAGGAAGTGTGACACATTTCCATTTCCTGTCTGATCCAAAATATAGTTTTCATGACTGCTTGATTCTTCCTGTACACACCAAACTCCACTGTATTCCAACTCCCCTCCCTAGGAAATTATTTCTAGCTATTGCCTTGATACTAACAACAGTTGTTGGGTATGAGCTCTGGTGAACAAAAACAAGACCATTAACTACAAATGTGTTTTATTTTATTTACTTTCCATATAGCAGCATGCAGGAGGATTTTGAACACAGGAAACTGCCATCTACTGAGTCAGACCACTGGTCCATCTAGCCCAGTATTGTCCGTGCTGATTAGAAGCAGTTTTCCAGGGTTTCAGACCAGTCTCTCCCAGACCTACCTGAAGATTCTGGATATTGTACCTGGGGCCTTGTGTGTGTTAAGCACACACTCTACCGCTAAGTTGCAGTCCTTACCGATGAACCAACTTAATACAGTTTTCTTTTTATTATCATCTTCCAAACAAAACACAAGTCAGACACAAAGGTATTTACTGTTGTATAATTAAAGGATAGTAGATAGACATCTCCAAAGAAAATTAGATTTTAAAAATAAAAGTCTACCAGGAAGTTCTGAAATTCCTACTGTACGTGGCAAATTGTAGAAAGAATAATGTGTAACACCTTTTTGGCATCAAACAAGTTTGTCGACTTTGATCTGCTTATAGAAAATGATTTTTTAAAAAAACAAAACAAAACACTGTACCATTTTCAGAAGAGGATTTCTAAGGTTAAAATAGATTTTTCGGCATGAACTGGTCAGTTTTTTGTGCTATTAACTAAATGTTAAATTCACAAAAACTGTGAGTGGATGCTTAACAGGCCAAGCTCTGGCACAAGATCTAAGAGATGTCCGTGATCCAGATACAGCATTTGTGTATTGACCGTATGCCATTACCACTCCTGCTGCTGTGTCACAGAAGATTTGCAGCTGGCCACAGCAGTCACAAAACTTCCCAGAAACAAGCAAAGGAGCACTAAGGGCAACTGCATAGCACCTCTTTTATGCCTTGGGTTTTCCAGTGCTTGGCAGGTCAAGGAATGTATTGAAAGGAATGAAGGGTGGGATCTGCTTTGACACCAATCAGTAGACAGACAGGTTAATTAAAGACTATAAAGGTACCAATTCAACATCAAGTGATCTGGGATATGTGTCCTTATTTACTGGACAGTCTGTAGTTCCCTGCCCCAGTGATGATGCAGATATCCACACACTCCTGCAGCTGTCAATCTTAGGAATAGGTGGTTTCTTTAATCAATATCACCTAGGCTAATCAATTCTTCTCTCCTGGAACATGCAGCAGCAGCTGCAGCAGCAGCTTACAATTGCAGGTTATCATTGCTACCCACCCAGAACTACTGTTGTCACTTTATTTTCCAAAATAGTGCTTGGAAAATGAGTAATTTAAATGATTCAGTTGAGAATTTAACCAATTTTTTTTTCTTCTGGAACACCTTATTTCACAAACATATTTCCTGTTTCATCAGGCAACACCAAGAACATCAAGAGCAAAAATACCTGTTCTCACGATTTACCTTTTTCAAGAAGCACGTGCAAAGCTTTACATCCATATTTCTGAATCTCCTCATTATCAGAAAATGTGTCCATGGCATCAAATACCAGTAAAAATACGTCTGTTCCTTCCTCCAAGAGAAGAAGTGTTATTGCATCTACAAATAGGGGAGGGAAGTTGCAGGTTTACCAAAATATTTCTTTTTTTCTGCAGTCACAAACCACTTTAAAATACATTATCTCAGAACTGGATTGTCAAAAATAAGCCACAAAGATTCAGTGGGACTTACTCCCCGGTATGCATGTAGATTGCACGCCTAAATTACACAACAATCTGATGCATGTTTATGTAGAATAGAAGTACAACCCACTGCATTTGATGGGACTTCCTACTAAGAATGGGCAAATTTGTCAGATTCTTCTTAAATTCAGTCCTCCACATTTCTACATCAGTTTGTTATTAAAAACAAAAACTCACCAGCATAATTTATCACCATTTTTGTGTGCAATTTTGCCTTTGTACATATTTTTGTAAAGGAATTTCCCCTATTACAATGCATTTTGTATGTTATTTTCACTAACATATGCAATTATACACACACTTTAACCTAATATACACTTTTGTACACAATGCTTGGCATTGGAAAATTCTGAGAAGTGTGAATTATTTTACAGGGCTGTATATGGATTACAAAAATTCACCTTTACATGCAAACTGAATTGAATTTCTTTCCCACCCCTACTTACTACCAAATAAATATTGTACTAGAACAACATTAATCCTTGATCCTACTGTCAATCCATTACCAATATCATAAAAAATGGCAATGTTCTCAAAAGTAAAAGTGTTAGCAGCCATTTTACACATATTCTGCATCTATATAATTTGATAATGGGCAATGCAGGATTCATGTGTTAAAGGTAAAGGTAAAGGTACCCCTGACCTTTAGGTCCAGTTGCGGACGACTCTGGGGTTGCGGCGTTCATCTCGCTTTACTGACCGAGGGAGCCGGGGTACAGCTTCTGGGTCATGTGGCCAGCATGACTAAGCCGCTTCTGGCAAACCAGAGTAGTGCGTGGAGACAGTGTTTACCTTCCTGCCAGAGCGGTACCTATTTATCTACTTGCACTCTGATGTGCTTTCAAACTGCTAGGTTGGCAGGAGCAGGACCAAGCAACAGAAGCTCACCCTGTCACGGGGATTAGAACCTCCGACCTTCTGATTGGCAAGCCCTAGGCTCTGTGGTTTAGACCACAGTGCCAACCACTCACTTTGTTGCTGGTGTGCAAAAGCTTGTGTCCCTCAGAAAAGCAACAGGTAACATGCTTGCTTTGAAGTACCTAGGACCAGAATCATGATGCAAAATAATTTAAATCCTTTTACTAGGAAGGGTGACACCTTCGTCTCATGCCGAAATGTGATTTAACAATCTATCTCTCCCACCCTCTTAAGAGCATAAAGTGGGTGGCTGATTACCTCCTTGCTTCCACAGATAAATGTTGGAGAATGATGGGTGGGTTTTGTGCCATTTTCAATTATGCTTCTGGCTCTATGTTTGAACAGCTTTGGCCACACTACAACAGTTGCCTGCTCAATCCAGGAATAGGATACTGATGGCACACATACAGTCATACCTCGGTTTAAGTACGCTTCGGTTTCAGTACTTTCAGTTTAAGTACTCCGCGGACCCGGAAGTGTTTTATTTCCAGGTTCTGCCGCACGTGCATGCGTAGAAGCGATCTACGCACTTCGCGCATGCGCAGAAGCGCTCTATCAGCGCTTCGCGCACACACACTATCACCATTCAGATTCAGTACTTTTTGGGGTGTGAATGGCACCCCGGAACCAATTAAGTACTTAACCCGAGGTACCACTGTAAATGTTAAATTTTTTTCATCTAAAATACTGTCTTATTTATTTTACAGTACAGTACACTGATTATTGCCTTCATTTTATGGATCAATGGTCTCATTAGACAGTAAAATTTGTGTTAAATTGCTGTTTTAGGGGGTGTTTTTCATCATCTGGAACAGATTAATCCACTTTCCATTACTTTCAATGGGAAAGTTCGCTTCAGGTTAAGTACAGACTACCGGAACCAATTAAGTACTTACCCTGAGGTACCACTGTACACACTTTTTTTATCCTGGGATAGGAAGTACTAAGCATTAACTAATGCAATATAGATTGAACAGCCACCAGGTAAGGTAAAGGTAACAGGTTAAGGTAAATGCAAGACTGGCAGCATTCTGTACAATATTCTAACCCTAAGTAATTGTAACATTTGGAAAAGGCGGTACCTGAAGCGAGAAGCATATTTAATGCTTTGAGGCCAACTGTTGAAAGGTGTACGTTCACATTGTGGTTTTTAAGCATCTTAAGAATGAGCCTGAAGTGAAAACAGAAAAAATGAACTTGATACCAGAACAAAACACTCAAATTACGGTAAGTTTCAAGAAAGCTAGTACTTTCCTTCCACATCAGAGTTAATAAAAATCACAACATGACATACATAGTTGCTCTAGTTGAGTGCAACAACGAATAACTACCAATTGAGATGGACATATGCTTCAAAAGACACAACTAGCTAATGGAATCTGAATGAATATCACAACATGGATGAATATCCAGATGTATATCCATGCACCTCTGAACACAAATCTCACTATCTATATCAGGTGGCTGTAATCAAATATCTGCCTGTATACTGAGCATTCAGACCTCTAGGGACCCTCTCACATCACCTAAATAATCAAAGAGAGCCAAATTGATTAGAGCAGGGCAGCCCAACTTTTCAGACCAAATGGGATCCAAAAGTACTTTGACAGAGACCCACAGGCTGCACACTGCCTTGTTGTGCAGAGGTGGGGGGGAGCAAAGCCAAAATTTGACACACTGACACACACACTCATGCTGCCTTTCCAAAGCTGGATAAGTGAGGAGCCAGGCTTTGGGAAGGAGATGCAAGGCTCTCAGGGGTCCTAGAACCCTCCCACTTCCTTCCCAAAGCTGAGAAAGCATGAACTAGGCTTGGGGAAGGAGGATAGAGGACTCTAGGACCCTGTCAGAGCCCTCACACCTCCTTGCCAAAGTCCAGCACTTCACACAAGGGGCATCAAATGTTGCCAAGAGCTTCTAAAAAAGGGCTTGAGGACTGCATGTTGAACTGCCCTGAGTTAGAGAGTTAGATTGGGGAGACTAAAGTTCAAATACCCACTCAGCCATTAATTTCAAAAGCCCTAGGCCAGTCACTATTGAATCAGCCTAACCTACCTCAAAGCGTTCCAAGAATGAAAGGGGGATAGAACTGCCCTAAGGTCCTTGGTGGGGTGGGGTGGGGGTATAAATGGGATCCAAGTGTAATAAAATAAATAAGGATCTCCTGGATTATCAGAGGAAGATGTTATGCATTCTCCCCACTTCTCCACATACACACAGACGTGCATACACTTGAACCAAAATGAGTTCTTGCTGAAGGGACTGGCATTGTTGCTGGGGCTATAGCAAGGCTCAAAGGCAAACAACGACAAAATGACCTTGACCACTATCACTTTGCATAAAAATGCATGGAGGTGCTCATATAGCAAAATATTCATAAGATATTTATGGTACACTGGTGAAATGCAATGCAGCTGAAAGTTTCAACATGATACATACATGGTTCTGCAATGAGTTATAATCACTGTTGAACTTCTGCCAATAAGACAGAGCATCCTCAGAGTTCCGGCTGCTTTTTGCACTAAGAGTGATTTAGCTGTTGTTGAAGAGGTTTGAGACATTTAGAAAGGAAGATTCAGCTAATACACCAATTAAGCATGATACTTGTTAAGCTGCCACGGTGCCTTGTCAATATTTATTATGCTGCACAGGGTACTCCAAGGCACAACTGTCTCCTGTGCAACCGCCTTGTATCATTAAACTCGGCACTGACTCCAAGGAAAGATTCAAATCAGCTTAAAACCTTGTCACATACCAGGGTAATAGTTCCCCAAAGGGTCTGTTTCCCCTATTTTAAGACGTAGTCATAAAGGAATTAGCTTAGCATTCAGTGCATGTAAATAAGCTTCAAAGTAAAGATATGCAGAAATGAAGGGATAGGGCAAATTTCCTCCAAACTTTTAGAGTGGCTCCACAGGCTATGGAATACGTCATCTTAGGCAGCAGTGCTGTGCACCTTCAACTCATCCCACATTCAATTGTGTACAGCAATAAAAAATAAGACAGTATAGTCAGATATGGAGTTCTTTCATGTACTTTTATAGTAGTGAAAGAAGCAGCACTGTCAGTCTCAAAAGAGAAAAAATGGATTGCTCTCAGAATATAATCCAGGGAGGGCAGGCAGTGCTTAATCTCTAACAAGAAAGACAGCTCAGATCTATGTGACATCCTTTCTGTCTGCCCTGGGGATAATTAATTTTAAGAGTATGACAACAGCAACCTATTCTTAGTGATGAAAGTT